>NW_004567112.1:47864268-47945533 GCF_000260355.1 Condylura cristata
CTCTCCAGACAGCTATTATTATCTCCTTTTACAGGTGGAAGTAGGTAAGTTGTCCAAATTCAGTGGGTGGTAGCTGGGAAAAGAACCCTTTCTACTGTGCTAGTGTTTTTTAAAGTGTAGTTCACGGCCATCCTGGCTTAGTATCATCAAGCCTTTACCCAGTCAGGATTCAACTGGAGCTCTGGGGGATGTACTAGACCCCTATTTTTAACAGATATCACAAGTTATTTCAAAGCAATTGATAATTTGAGAGATTCAGCACTGTAACACATACTTTAATTTTATTTTCCAGGCAATAGAAGAACACAGGCATTCAAATTAATATCCCATAATTATGAGCATGATGATTCATACAGGAGTAGGTGAGATATTCAGAAGGACTCTGCAGATCATTCCCAATGAGGAAATAGTATTTGGGGTCATTGGCTTATCATACTGGAGTCCTCTTTTAGAGTCCAACTTTTCCACTTTAAAATAAAAAGGGCAGGTATGGTATCTAACTTGTAGTAAGGAGAAAAGGTAAATTTCTGTAGACTTTAGACTGAATTTTCATATAGACCTTTCTTCAAATTGACTGTGAGTCCTAGGAATTATAGTTAAAGTTGGCCTGGTTACCTAATCACTAAAAATTTAGGGAAACATTAAAACATGGTCTCTATATTTCTTGAATTAATAAGTAAACAAGTAAATTAATTGAAAAAAGAGGTTTCCAAGTCAAGATGTCAAATAGACACAGATAGATACTCTGAATTCAGGGAAGGGTGGTCAGTGCTAAAGATGTAAGTATGTGTTCTTTCAGGAAAAATTGGAGCATGATGGTAGTAATGGTGATGGTGATTTTGATGGTGACAACTATGCCACATAATTAATTATTGTTTATATTTTTTGTACATAACCTTTCTATACATACATATATAATCAGAAAAGATAAAATCCATACTATGCACACAATTCTTTACCAGTTATCTTGTGGCTGCCATTATCTATTCATTTACATTATTTGAAATGATGGTGAGGTAGATCATTGCATGCATTTCACATAGTTTATTTCATATTTATTACTCAAAACTCAAAGTCTGTTGGTGTTTTATTTTTTAAAATGATTTATTTATTTATTTATGTATACAAGAACTGGGGTACAGGCCATAGGTGCAGGGGATGAGAAAATTCACCAGAGTGGGGAGCAGAAGAGGCATATCTACTGAAATACACTGCTGAGGGGAGCAGTGGGCAGCTCAGGAGAGATCTGCTACGACATGTGGGGTGCCTCCCTGGCTGGGAATTGAACAATCATCATAGTGGCTTTGGATCCCTTCATAATGCTGTGCTTTTACCCACTGTGCCACAAGAGAGGGCCCTCTGTTGGAATTTTAAAATGGACTTCTCCCAAGACAAAGTTTGTGCATATATATATATATATATATTTTAGGACAGATTTTCTAGAAGTAGAAAATATGAGTCAGAAATGGTTGAAAATAATTTATGAGCATTGCCACAGTGCCACTCAAAAGTCAGCTTTCCTTAACAATGTATGAGAGGGCTTTCTTTTCCCACACCAAATATTATCTTCTTTTGTATCTTTTTCTTTTCAGAGAGGCCTCTGTTGCTTTGAAAACATCTGTATATTCTTGAAGGACACTTGGAGGAAGAAACTTAATTTTTACTATAACTTGAAAACTTTTTATTACTATGCTCCTTGGTAACATATTAATGAAAACACAATTGGGGTCACGTTTTCCAGGAACCATATCTCATTTGAAATTTTTTAAGACAGAAATTCTATACAACAAACACTAGATGTTATACGCCTACAGTAGGCTTTTAGTTTCTGTAAAGTCAAATATTAAAAGGTCTTTCCTCTGTATGTTAGATTTATGGATGACATAAAATACAGAGAGATACTAAAATAAAACAGGAATATATTTAAGTATGTCTAAGAGATGGAAAAGCTTGAAAAATAAGCAATTTTGTATTTGTTCCTTAGAAATATTTGCACTTTCAATTGTGTCCTAATTGTGTCCTCTCTTTTTAAAAATTATAGCTCATATTTAGTATTTAAATAAAAGATGTTTTCCCTGGGGCTAGCAATAAAACTAGGTTAATGTTGTAGCATAAGGTTTTTATCCTCTTTTCATATTATCCTCTCTTTTCCTTGTTGGAAAAAAAAATACTCACCTGTGGTTCTGAAGAGCTACACTCTCATTTTCAAACAGGTCAGCACTGCAAGTGATAATCCCAGTACTGAAGATGATGTGTAAGGCAGTAAACTCCTGTTTCATAAACAGTGAGACATGAAACCTGAGTCCTTATGACAGCAGGAGAAATTTACTGCTGAGTGACAGGTTCGCCACTGTGGGAATGCTATGCAAGCAAACAAAGCAAGATTATCAGACCAAAAATGTGAAGATTTTTCTTTACTCCTGAACAATTTTGTTTTGTAGGCAAAATTGGAAGAAATACATTTAAAGACAGAATCCATAAACAGTGTAGATTTTTATCACACAAAGAACAGGGTGAGATATGTTTCCGAGGCAGAAATTCAGATCCACCCTAAGGGGAATAAGCAGGTGAACAGGTCGCTGGATTCAAAGGCTTGATATTCTCTGAGTGGAGCCAGCAGCTGGATTGGTTCCTCCAACACACACATAATTGTTTTGTTTGTGTGTCACACAGGTTGGAATATTGTAAAGAAATGTATACATTCCCATTTCTGAAAAATGTTCAGTTTTCTTCTTCACTTTACGTAAATAGGAATATGAATAATTACCTCACTTTCCTGCTAATTAAAAAATATTTTTTTATGAATACAAGAACTGGGGTGTAGGGCAGAGGTACAGAGATGTAGGCTGGTGAGAGGATTCACCAAAGATAGAGTGGGAACAGAATAGGTGCATCTACTGAAATACACTGCTGAGGGGAGCAGCAGTGAGATGGGAAAGGTCTGTTGCACCTTTAGCTTTAGCTGTGGATCAGCTCTCTGGTGGGGGATTGAACTCCTGCTGCCCTGGCTGGTGATAGCTTGATAGTGCTGAGACTTAACCTCTTGCACCAGCAGGGAGGCCCCTCCTGCAAATTCTTGTACTAAAATAAAAACAATACTCGGGTTGATGTTAGTATGAACAGCAGTAGGAAGAGAGCAATTGTGGTAATGTGGATACTACCACCTGAGAATGAAACTCAGTATGTCAAATCCTGAAATTATACAAATAAAGTAAATACAGACTTATTTCAGAGTAATCCTAAATTTTAAATCTTTGCAAATAAATTTAAAAAATTTACATATAGCACATGCTAAGAATATATGGTACATATAAAACATGCCCGTTTTGCTTTCTGTGGTCTATAGTACGTTTCATATAAAATGTACGTAATAATTCCTGATTTACAAGATAAACTCATGATGTGCAACCAATTTTTTTCCCTTAAATTAGAGATTAAACTTACTCTCTAGCTATAAAGAAATACTAAGCAAATTTTGCTCATCAGAGAGTCTGTTAATTAAATTGGTGTCAGTACAGTTTGAAAGTTCTCAAACAGCCTTGTGATAATTACTTTTTAATTAATTGTAACATTATCTGCAGTTTCTTAATTTAAATATTTCAGCTACATGTGATGATTTTATTAAAAAATGTTATTCTTATTAACAGATGATAAATGATTGTGTTTCCAGGCTTAATTTGTCAGTAAATTGTTTCACAGCATAGAAATCAACTGATCAAAAACTGATCAAGGAAAGTGTTTCTTGTTCTACATTTCACTGTACTTAAAAAAAAATTGTAGTATAGTTCGCATATAAGCTCTCCAGGTAGGTTTCTGTGTTACCACCAAGCCAAGTCACATATACTATATTTCCATATTTCCAGAAATTTTTGTTACATCCTTATGAAGTGAGTGGCTTCCATCCTAACCCACCTCAGAAAAACCCTCACACAATAGATCGATTTTGCTGTTTTAGATTTTCATGTACATGAAATCCTTGCATAGCACTTACAAAATATTCCTGTGTTTTCCATTTGGCTTTGTGTCCATGAGGTCATCCACGTTCTTGCTTCGATCCTTTTATTGCTGAGTGAATATGTAATTATATAATATATATAATTCATGCAGTATTTGCACTCACAGGCATACTAAACAAGACTTCTAGGAATACCTGTGTAGAAGTGTTTGCATGAACACATTGCTTTAGTTTACTTAAGTAAATAACCAGAATGAATTTGCTAGGTTACATGGAATATATCTTTAAATTTATAATTAGGAAACTGTTGGCCTATTTTCTTTTATTTTTCCAATCCTACTGGCAAATTTGAAGCTCCAGTTGCTTAAGACACTATCCACACTCATCAGTATCATCAGTCTTTTTAATTCCAGCCATTCTAGAAAGTAGGAAGCCTTAGCATGGAGTGCTTTTCCTTTGACTCCCCTGAAGGCTAATGATGTTGAGTATCTTCTGAAGTGCTCACTTGCAGTTTTTGATATTGATAAGGCACATTTTGAAGTTTTTTGCCCTATTTTTGTAAAGTTGTTTTCTCTTTTTTTGAATTCTTTATATATATCCTATATTACCTTTGTTAAACATATATGCCTATATAGATCCTGCCAGTTTATCATTTATTTTTCCATTTTTCCTGATGATATGCTTAGGAGAAATGAAGTTTTAATTATGATAGATATTGACGATATTGAGCCATGCAATTCATTGACATGGTAAATATCTTAATTTATTTATACCTTTTAATTTTATTCATCAGTGTTTAATAGCTTAATGGGTTCATAAGAGGTGTGGAACATATTTTGCTGGGGCATGTGTGAGAGAAAATTCTGAGTGAACATTTTACCTTACCAGATGTGATACAGACATTACAAAATAATATTTAAGGATAGAAAAGCCAAAGGTTTTAAAGTCTTAGCTGGTAAGAAAGTTTGTGGCAGGAGAATTGATCCTTAAAGTCATTATGAGGGCAAATGAACCATTCCTCATTTGTGCCTTGTAGCTGAGTTTAGTGAAAAGCTGAGTAGTAAGCATTTGGCTTTTGGCAAGCCCCTGACACTGCTAAGTGTTTTCTGAAAATATTCCTAAGTGAGATGGTGGCACTAATATACAAAAGCAGTGAACTGTTTCTGACTATATGAGACGGGGGAAGGAGCTTGAGTACTGATGACAGTGATAACTTTAGTAGCTTAGACCAGCAAGGTAGAAAAGATAAATACTTCCCCCACTCCTTGGATTTAATCCAATTAAGGAAGTTAAAGCCTGTGCCTATCCTTTCTAGATCATAAGGAGTTACTGTCAGTCAGCTTGATCCAAGGCAGATTTGGCATGGCTTTTGACTGGTTTCTTATCTCATATTTCTGACATTGAAAGGGGATGTGTGACAGTTACAGGCTGAGACAAGATGCTGCCATTCATGGATTTGTGATGTTTTTGTAGAGTAATTATAAGGCAGCCATCTCCTTTGAGACTCCCTTTATATATTGTTTTCTTATCCACAGAAGCTAGTTTTCAGATGAATTTACACCCTTCTTTTCAGATCTTCTTTATTCCATTGCTGTTTTGTCATGGCACTTCCCATGTGAAATCAGAAGCAGAGTTAGTGCTGAAGGACAGAAATCAGAGAAAAGTTTATTTTTTATAAATTATAAATGGGAAAACATGCTTTCTTTAAGATTCATTGATTTATGCATACAAGAACTGAGGTATAGTCAGAGGTGAGGGGTGTGAGAGGATTCACTAGAGACAGGGTTGGGAGCAGAACAGGAGAATTTACTGAAGTACAGGGAGTGGGTCAGACAGGAGAGATCTACTGCATCATGTGGATTACTTCCCTGGGCTGGGATCAAAATCCTGCTGTAGTGGCAGTCAATAGCTTCATAGTGCTGCGACTTAACCCTTGTGCCACCAGGGAGGCCTTGAGAAAACAGGCTTTAAAATAAATTTTATTAGCTATGGACTAAAAGCATTGCAGTTGTTCTAAGTAGGAAATGTTAAATGCTATGACAAGTCAAAGCTATAGAAAGACTACTTTGAGATCATATTAAAAATATGAATGGCCCTCCTTGGTGGCGCAGCGGGTTAGAGCGCTGCACTGAGAAGCTGAAGCCACTTCCGCATGAGTTCAAATCCCGCCTGCCCCGGAGGAGACCACATGGCGCGGCAGACCTCTCCTGTCTCGCCCGCTGCTCCCCTCAGCAGTGTACTTCATCAATCTGCCTGTTCTGCTCCCCACTCTGTCTCTGGTGAAGCCTCTCACCGCCCCTGAGCCTCTGGCCTGTACCCCAGTTCTGTATGTACAAATAAATAAATCTTTAAAAAAAAATATGAATGGAATGTTACAAGGAAACACACAATTCCAGTTTAGATTGGCTACACATGTTTTGCCAAGCTTGAAAGTTAAAAACAAAGCAAATTGGGGGACCCTAGATAGATAATGGGCAATGCTAAGTGAAATACTTTATAAAAATGATACTGATAGATGTAAACAAAAGGTGTATACTTTTCAGCTATAGTAGAATTGCTTTTGATTTGATCTTGAATTTATCACAAACAACCCATTTCAAGTTTCTCTTGTCTATTTATGTTATGTTCAGTTTTAAAACTATTAACACCAGGTAACCCCCAAAGGAGATATGTTTGTTGAGTGTTAAGGAAAAAATGAGAAAACCCAGTGCAGCCACAGTCATCTATCAGCTTATTCTTATTTCCTGACCCCATGTAGGCAGTTTCTCAAGAAAATATTTTTTTCTCAAGATATTTGTGGCTCACAGTGTAAAGAAGATCCTTCTTGGGCTCTTCTGGCACCACACTGTAACTGGTGACTGAAGCCAAAAGACTGTTATAAGTGGTGCCCGCCCCTGGGGTTGCTGGTGAGGATGGATAGCTCCAAGGAAAATGATAAAAAGTGGGGTGGAGCTGTGGAGAAGTGATAAAATTGACCACTGAAATGGGTGAAGAGGGAGTCTTTGTGATTCAGAGTTTCAGGACTCAGTTTTTGGATCTTCAGCATTCAGTGGATTTGGGTTCCCACTGCCACTTATCTTTGAGATGGATATTGCAGCCTGGCAAAATGGAGAAGACCTGGGATCCAGCATTCTTACCAAACTATGTGAATGTAGTGGCTATTCAACTACTGTAGCTGCTGTTTTTAGAAGAAAAGTTTAAAGGCTTTGCAAGTAGTGGAGTGACTGAAACTGTTTTCCAGTTTTGCTGCTGTTGTGGTCTGTTGGAAAAGGCAAGGACCTAAGCCAGGCATCTTACTGAGATGTGTGAGTGTGGCCATTTGTCGGGTCATTTGCTGTAGTTGCTGTTTTGAGTGTCGCTTGTCTGGTGCTGTGCTGGAGCATCTCATTAGCTCATAGAGCATCTCCTGTTGTATCTGCTATCTTTGTAGGTCAGAATCTGGCCGATGGTTTGACTGCCACATGTCCTAAATGGCAGGAAGATATAATCTTAGACATTTGGCCTATTGTTTGGAAGAGGAGCTCTGCAACTTCAGTGGTGGGAAGATGCCATTTTACCTGCTTTTGTGCAGGATGAAAAAATTACTGGACACAGCTTGGGTGTGGTAAAGGCCATATTTTGGCCTCAGTAACTGTTTTTCCCTAATTTGTTAAATACATTCCTTTGTTGTTGGTTTCTGAGCCTGAGTAGTCTTGCACTTGTATGTGCAGGTAAAGAAGTCATACAGTAACCTGTAACCTATTTGGGTAGTGTCCTTGTAGTGTTCCTTGCCTCCCTATATCACCATTATTTGACTAATTTCTATAAGAGATGTTAAGATTGATCAAATAATCTTCGAAATAACAAGATGTTCCTTGAAGATAACCCAAGGCATAAAAATCACACTTCCATGATGCCTGATTAGTCTTCCCTCCTTTTGATTGGTACTTGGAAAATGAACTTATTTTAGTAACTTTAAGATTTATTCAAAGTGCTTCACAAGCTTAAAATGAAATCATTTTAAGCCTTGACATTTCTTTGTGTCACATTATCTTTGATTCACTGTTCGTTGTGAGTCCAAGATACTCAGATTTTAAATTCTAAACATAGCAGTCATTTTGCTTTTTTTCTTCTGGGGACAAAAGCATCCCTACAATAATACTTTACTTAGTAAAATTCTCATACTTAGTATGGGTACCAGTTTTATTTTTGTCTTAGTTCCCCAAATTTAGAATCTTGAGGAATATTCTATAAGGAGAAAAAGCATGAATGTGAGAAAATTTGCTTTAGAAAGAGCAGTAAAAAAAAGCAGTTTTTGGGTTAGAATTATGAAATGTAAGGACTCAAAGGAATTTTAGAAATCTGGGGCCAGATGATGAAGTTATTTCCCAAAGATTACTCACTAAATATTTGTGTTGATAGAGTGATGATAGTGTTTATCTAATAAAGATGCTATTATTTATTGAGATTATACGTATTAAGTTCTTGACTCAGTGTCTGACATATATTATGCATATAATAAATTATTATTACTATAGGTCATTAAATAATATAAATGACATTATTATTAAAACAGTGTATGACAGTGATGCTCTTGAGCCTATATGTGTATTTACTTTCCATTAATGGTAATGGGCAATATCTAGCTTCTAATTCTCTAGTGTTAGTGATACATTACTAGAAATAAATCAAACTCTTAAATCATTGTAGATTAACTGCTGCTGCAATTTTCAAATCATAATGAGTTTAATTTATACTAATTTATTTCCTATTCACTGGATTGTGCAATATAGGTCTGCCAGTGAGTTTTCCTCCAAATAGTCATTTACTTTTCATTCAGTGACTTTACTATCCCCAAGTGCCTTCGAATCCTATACTGGGTCCTTTGCATATGGCTGAACCTGGAAGGTCATGCAGGTTTTAGACGTCTGGCCTAGAAATAGCTTATGACACGTCTGTTCATATTCCATTGACGAGATTAATTAGAGTTCAAATTTGCTTCTATAGGTTATAACTTAGGAATTTCCAAATTTATTCATTAAAATATTACTCAAATAACCCACAAAATAGTAGTTATTGCCATTTAGGAAATTCATGCCTACAGGTATAATATTTGCATGCTCTCATAGTTCAAATTTCACTTAATAAAAATTTGAAAACTTTAGAAGATGCAATGCAATTTCTGAAAATCCATCAATTAGCAATGTTCAAATATAAAATTGTCACTTTTTCGATGTGAACCCCTTATGGGTGGTCTGGGGAATATTGTCCAACTCTCTGCCCAGGAGCAAAGTAGGATTTTTATGACCACATGACATTTACTCTGAACTATCTAAAATGTAACACACTCACTCATATGGCAGAAATAATCATTGCTTTTAAAGCCTTCCATCATTTGAGCTTCAGAGCACCAAGGTAACACTGGTTACTTTATCGATTGGAGAAACTATGATTTTTTTTATTTGGTTTACATACTTAGCTAAATTATAGATCTTGCATTTTATGTATGCAAAACTAAGAGATTTCATAAATGCAATATTTTACAGAATATTCTTAAATACTTTTGTGGATATTAATTTATTTTTGCCTTTTGAATGAAATTTCAGTTTGGTTAGCATAATGTTATATTTATCAAAATCTATTAATATTTTAAATTGTTTAATGCTTTCAAAATATTAATCTTAAATTAAACTTAGTCTTACTTAATCTTAAAGATTTCAGGAGAAATCTTTTAAAAGTGTTAATACTATGCTCTAACTTTTATAGTTGGTGGCTTTTAGGATCATATATTGTCTAATTTTTAATTTTCTGAATTTTAATTAAGTAAAAATTAGATTATGAAGAGCTTGCAAATTTGGTACCCATAAACATGAACTGCTTAAATGGTAATTGTGAAATGATTATTTTAATAATAAACTTCAAAAGTCCTGAGTAGAAACCTCTAGAAGTAAATTTAAACTTTTATTCATCTCTCATTCTTTTATTATTTCAAAGAACTTGGGTCTATTATAATATTTATTTACTGAGTTTTTGTGAAAACCAGTTAAGACTTAACAATTCAAAGTGACAGTAAATCAAATTGAATTCTAATTAAGAATTTAAGTATTTTTTTTACACTTTGATGTTTACATATTAGAAATAGCATTCGTTTCTAAAGCTTATTAAAATTTCATGGGCCCTCCCTGGTGGCACAGTGGGTTAAAACTAAGAAACTAAGGGGCCCTCCCTGGTGGCGCAGCGGGTTAAAGCACTGCACTAAGAAGCTAAAGCCACTTCAGCATGAGTTGGATTCCCGCCTGCCCGGGAGGAGATCCACATCGCGTGGCAGACCTCTCCTGACTCGCCCACTGCTCCTCTCAGCAGTGTACTTCGTCGATTTGCCTGTTGTGTTTCCCGCTCTGTCTCTGGTGAATCCTCTCACCCTCCGCATCTCTGGCCTGTACCCCTGTTCTGTATGAATAAATAAATAAATCTTAAAAAAAAAAACAAAAAACTAAGAAACTAAGAAACTAAAGCCCCTTCAGCATGAATTTGATCCTTGTCCTGGAGGTGGGCCACATGGCACAGCAGACCTCTCCTGATCCTCCTGCTGCTCCCCTTAGTAGTGTACTTGATCATTCAGCCTGTTCTGCTCCCCACTCTGTCTCTTGTGAATCCTTGTACCACCCCTGCATCTCTGTCTGTACCCCAGTTTTGTATGTATAAATAAAGAAATCTTTAAATTTTTTTTCATGTTGAAGTTCATCAGAAATTTTCATTTCACATTAAGCTTTTGTTTATTTCTCCAGCCATCTGTTTGCTCTTCATGTATATTGTTCTGAGCCTAACCTACAGTTTTGGAATATATCTTGCAAACTCACTTCTTAAAATGCCTTTGATTTTTTTTCTCATGTAACCCCCAAGGGTTTATATTTCTTAAAAAGAGGGGATACCTGTAAAAATTAGGATTATAGAAACAATTAATTTAAAAAAATTATTTATGCATACAGAACTGGGGTAAGGCCAGAGGTGCTGGGGCAGTGAGAGGATTCACTAGAGAGAGTGTGGAGCAGAACAGGCAGATTGATGAAGTACACTGCTGAGGGGAGCAGGTGGGTCAGTACACACATGCTGTGCCATGTGGATCACCTCTGGGTCTGGGGATCAAACTTGCAGTGAGGTGGCTGTGGCTAGTTTGCAGTGCTGCGCTTTAACCTGCTGTGCCACCAGAAAGTCCTAAAATACTTCATACTTTTTTGGGTTCCTTCAAAATCTAGATCTGTAGTGGAGGCATCCACTGCTTCACACATAATACTCAATTTATTAAAAAATAAATTGAAGCCTTTTAAAGCCTTTATTTATGCATGTAGAACTGGGGTGCAGGCCAGAGGTGCAGGGCAGGGGAGGATTCACCAGGCACAGTGGGGAGCAGAACAGATTGATTGACAAAATACACTGTTGAGGGGAACAGCCAGAGGGTCAGGAGAGGTCTGCCACACGATGGATGTGGGTCATAGATAAATGAAATCATGCGGCAGATGTCTTTTTCCTTGGGATTTATTTCATATAATGTTATCCTCTACATTGAATTTTTGTTTATTTATAGATGTATTTATTTATGCATACAAGGTACAGGTCAGAGGTGCAGGGTGTGAGAGGATTCACCAGAGTGGGGAGCAGAACTAGTGGATCTATAGAAATAAACTGATAAGGATAGCAGTGGGCAAGACAGGATATGTCTGCTGTACCATGTGGGTCACCTCCCTGGCTGGGAATGGAACTAGTGCTGAAGTAAGTGTGGTTAGCTTTGTAATAACTTCATAGTGCTGCATTTTAACCCTTTGTGCTACCAGGAGACCCTTATATTGAATTTTAACAGAGAGATTAGTAGGTAGTTTGACACTTCACCTGGAGTAGAAGGTAAGACTGTCTATGAACATTAATGACAGTCATCAATTAAATATCCCAATTTCCATGTTACATGCTATATCCTAGCTCCCAAGTTCTGGAAGAGGAATTGATTGATCTCACTTAATCCTAAGATTAGGTTCCAAGGAAGGATATAGAAGTATTTAAGTTTGGAGTGGGCAAGAGAGGTGTTCAGAGCATATGTATGTTTATAGAAGAATATGTAGAAGAGCAAGGGTAGATATGATTGTGCTGAGTTATGAGTACTAGCTTGTTGCACAGTCTTTGTCCACTTCTCAGTTTGGGTTCTCTGAACAAACCAGCATCCTTATGATTAATATATCCCATGTTCATTCAGTATGAATTAATTGCAACAAAGATAGTCCTGTATAATCTGTTAATTGCAACAAAGATAGTCCTATATAATCTATAATATATCTCATTATATAAATCAATAGAACAACCTATTGGAATCAGTTCTTTTTGATGATAAGATTTAATATATTATTTAAAAATTAAAGCCTTAGAATCTACCAAAGATCTCAAAAAACTGTATCCTTTATTTTCATAAAGTTTGGGAAAGCAACTTGACTTCAGGTAAATTTTCTTAAATGTATGTTTCTGCAGGAAGATCTATAAGTTCTGTTTTACCCTTTATCTTTGATAGTGAATAGGGCTTGCTCCTCTTGAAGTATATGTCACATTTTGCTGACATGAATAAATAAAATACAACTGAAATAAATAAATAAAAAAGAAATGTGTGAAGATGTAAAGGCTATGTCCTAAGTATATTTAGAGACCCTGCCTTTTATAATATATTACTTGGTACTTGTTTTACTTGTAAATCAATGGGCTTCTGATCTCATACTCTGTGACACAGCTATGCGGAGTTAATTTACTTTTTAAGATTTACCTTGTTTTATAGCACAGAGAGTTCTCAGACCTCCCTATAGAGTAAATTGCTTCCCTAAAATATCAGTAGGAGAAAATACATTTTCATGGTCTCTGATGGAGATTATATTTCATAATTATAGAAAGGAAGAAATTTGCTCAGGTAGCTCATTTTTCACTGAAAACTCAGTTATGTGAAGTCACACCCCTTGAATCAGTACAGATTATATGCAATTTATATAAAGTAAAAAAAATGGGACAATGTATTTTGTTAGTCACTATCCTTCTCATAGCATAGAAAAAGCAAACCATTAGAATCACTAATCTATATGAATAGTTGTGTTATGAATGTTTTACCAGGAACTAACGCTTAGACAAATACCATTTCTGATTTTCACCATGAAAAATATTCAGTCTAGTAATTGATTATATAGTTAAACATGGAGTTGTTGGGAGATTCAAAATCAAGTGTTTTAATTTGAGACTGGGTTTTTTCTTGTAATCATGATTCACTTGTAGGTCTCTCTGTTATGTAAATCATTACCTATTGGTGCAATTAAGGAAAACTTTCAAAAGTCTCTTAAGACTCCATGCTGATTGTCTTCAAATGGGTAGGCCCATAGATTGGCAATCTAGTTCTCATTTATTTTGAGAATTGTTAGGAAATGGAGAGTTTAAGTTATTTATTAAAAGTGCTGAATAACGAAGTTGATATTTTTATTTCTTTACAGTTTAAATTGAGATTTACACTTACAACACCATTGACATATCACATTTATGGACAGATCACATTTATTTTGCCTTTACAATACAATGAATGGACCTTGAGGTGATTATATAAGGGAAATAAGTCAGAAAATTGATAAGACATTTACCAGAGATATTCATGTATTTGCAGGATATAAATGAACAAAGAAACTGACAAAACATAGCACAAATAACTCCTAGACACTGAAAAACGTGATTAATAGAGTGAAGTGTATGGGAGAGAGGAAGGGGTAATTGCAGTAAATGTTACAGCCTCGTGGCCCTGGACCTTGGTGGTGGTTAAGCCACGTGCACATGTTGAGGTATCAAGCTCCCCAAATGGTATAGTTTTTAAATAAATGACAAGTTTAATTACATTTGATTAAAAGAATGAAAATGAATCTCCAAAAAATATTTCTATTTGAAACCAACCTCATACACAGATGATTATAAAGAAATGATTCTGGAAACTCCACTACAAAGACAGTCTTGGGGTAAATCTAAATGTTCAAATCAAATGAATGTTGACATTTCCTGGCTGTTACTTCTTATGAAAAATTGCTGACAATTTGAGATACTAAATGCTCACTGCATTGAATGATGATAAATGTTCTGGGTACTAGTGCTTTTCCTTCACTTTTGCTCCCTGAAGATTCTGTTTTTATCTTCCCCTTGCTACTCTCAGTTTTCTGAATTGGTTACTTTTAGCCACAAGCAACAGCACAAAGGCCAGTGTATAATGGATATAGACTTTAAAAATATTTCCAGTCTTAAATCGTGCAGTTTTTGGATGGTGCTCCCTCCTCCTGCCAAATATTTTTCATAAAACACATGGTTGGAGAAAGATTACAATCAAATATTACCACTTCGATAATTAATAGTGGTGCTTATTGTTTTTAGACCTTGAGAGAGAAAGTGGATGTCATAAAAATATAAGAAGTATGAGTCAACAAAACGGTTCATAACATACTACAGTGCAAAGGGAAGACACAAGTAAATAAACTGAATATTATCTTATTGCAAAACTCCTGGGATATTTTACTTTCTTGTTTTTCCTTTTTGAGAAAATTATTTGTGGGAATAAATTTAGCCATTTTAGCAAAGTGTGCTCTATTGAAGCTATCCAGGAATGGAGTGAAATGGTAATGGTTTGGTTTTTAGAACATGGGACTTACATTAGTCTCTACTTATGTGAGTGAATATAAATTAACACTGAATTGGATAGTATAGTTTCCAACTATGACTGCTAAGATTAACCCAGCTTTTCAAGCTCAATTTACTCTTGATTTCTAGTCAATCAGAACAAATGTCAAATTGCAATGAAGTCACACACAATCTGTTATGTGATTGTGTTTTATAGCAAAGTACTATTGTTTTTCATTTAATACTTATCTATTTAAACAAACTGCACATGATTAAATACCAGACTGTCAGAGCTAGATTGTTAATGTATTACAACTGAATTAAATATCAGTCAAGTCTGGCCATTGATATTAATGTTAATGTTTAATATGAAGCATAAATTTACTATTTCCAGTAAAGTGAAACACAGTATGCTCTTAAACTTGAGGTCAATTCTCATAGAGAAATTTCAATCCAAATCTGTATCATTGGTATGTCATTATGACTTCTGATTTGTAGTGTCATTTCAGTGTGAAAAATATGTGCATAGAACATGAATATAAAAAAGAAGAAATAACTATTATAAGTGATAAAAGGTAGATTTTACATGTAATAATTGTCTTTCTTTTTCCTACCCAATAAGACATAATGTCCTACCCAATAGAATATATACTCCTTAAGGACAGACGCTTTTACATGTTTAGTACAGAATCTATGCAACTTAGAACATTATTTGGAATATAAAGATGCTCAAAGAAGGATGGAGAAGTAAAAGTCAACTTAGAAAACTTATAATTGAGGGCCTCCCTAGTGGCGCAAGAGGTTAAGCATAGCACCATGAAGCTGTCCATGAAATTGTCTATAGCTTCTGCGGCACAAGTTTGATCCCTAGCCAGGGAGGTAACCTACATGGTGCAGCAGACCTCGCCTGTCTCTTCTGCTGCTCCCCTCAGCAGTGTATTTCAGTGTAACTGCCTGTTACATTTCCCACTCTGTCTCCGGTGGAACACTGCTCAACACCCTCTCCCTGCCCCACACCTCTGGTTTATGACCCATTTCTTGTATGCATAAATAAATAAATCTTTAAAAAAATTCAAAATATAGATTAAGAAACTGAAGGTATAGTACACTTAGATTAAACAGGAGATCTCAGGAGAATTTTAGAAACATTTTGAAGGTTGGAAAAATGGAAATAATGTATATTTATATTTATTCATCAGGTTATATAGATTATATACAAGAAATATCAAGCATTTACCTCAAAGCAAGAATATTTCTAATACATTTTATCATTATTTATAAATTTTGGAGGTGGAAAGCCACATGGGGTAACTCTTCCTGTTATTCAGGAGGGGTAAGATTTTAAATAATATCAAACTAGAAAAGAGTTCCTTATAGCACTGACCTTGGTAAATTCTAGTTTTGATAGCAATGGTTGCCTCTCCTTATAGTTGGTCACAGCCAAGGGTATGATATTGGTGTAAGCACTGTAGTACCTTCCCTAAAGGCAGCATGGCTGTGAGACTCTGCACTCCCACTTGGGGGAACCCTTGTATTCCAAGTATGGTAGGTAAGGGTTGTCATCATCCAGAAGACATTTACTTTGTCTTCAGGAAGACTAGATTTTCTAGCCTCAGCATGGCTAGATATGATCTTAAGACAAAATTCCTTTTTTTTTATAACAATTTATTTTTACATCATTTTGTACTTTTTTTTTTCCATCTCAATTGTAATCCCCGTGGGTTTCCCATCACCAAGTCACCCGTGTGCCATCACCATAATCCTGTGCACTTCCCTCCCCCCCCCCCGTTTTTGATCCCATTCCCCACTCCACCCCCGCAAAATGTCTCTGGTATATGGCTGTTCATTATTCTTGTTATTGACAAAATTCTTTTTTTTTTTAAGATTATTTATGCATACAGAACTAGAATACAGGCAGTTGTGGGATGATGAGAGGATTACCAGAGACAGAGTGGGGAACAGAACAGGCAGATTGACAAAGTACACTGCTCAGGGGAGCATCTGGTGAGTCGGGAGAGGTTTGTCATGCCATGTGGGTCACCTCCCTGCCTGGGGATCCAAATTGTGCTACAGTGACTGTGGGCAGCTTCATAGTGTTCCGCTTTAACCCGTTGCACCACCAGGGAAGGCCCAAGATAAAATTACTTTTTAAAATTATTGTAACTGATGTAACTAACATTAGTTCACAACACTGCATAGATCTCAGAAGTCCATTAAAAAAAAATATATATATATACACACACATATATATATAATAGTTTATTTTTACAACATTTTTGTGCATTTTTCCATCTCTGTTGTAATCCTTGTGGGCTTCCCATCACCAAATAACCCATGTGCTATCACCATGGTCCAGTGCATTTTCCTCCCCCCACTGTTTTTTTTTTAATATTTATTTATTCATACAGAACTGGGGTACAGGCCAGAGACGCGGAGGGTGAGAGGATTCACCAGGGACAGATGGGGAGCAGAACAGGCATATCGAAGAAGTACACTGCTGAGGGGAGCAGTGGGCAGGTCAGGAGAGGTCTGCCACGCTATGTGGATCTCCTCCAGGGCAGGTGAGGATCAAACTCATGTGGAAGTGGCTTAAGCTTCTTAGTGCAGTGCTTTAACCCACTGCACCACCTGGAAGGCCCCCCCCCCCCACTGTTTTTTATCTCATTAACCACTCCATTCCAATAAAATGTCTCTGGTATATAGCTGTTCATTATTATTATTATTTTCTAGCCTGGTCTGTTATACTATGTGTGAAACCATCTGCTATTTTTCCTTTTCTTTCTGGCTTATTTCACTAAGTATGATCTTTTCCAGCTCCATCCATGTTGCTGCAAAAGGCATGTGTTTATTTATTTATTGTTGGTTGCTGAGTAATATTCCATTGTGTATATGTACCACATATTTTTAATCCAGTTATCCACTTTTGGGCATTTGGGTTATTTCCATATCTTTCCAATTGTAAATAAAGCAGCAATAAACATGGGGGTGCAGGTATCTTTTTGAATTGGTGTTTTTGTGTCTTTTGGGTAGATACCTAGGAGTGGGATTGCTGGGTCATAGGGAAACTCCATGTTTAGCAGTTTGAGGAACCTCTAAATAGTTTTCCATAGTGATTGTACTAGTCTACAATCCCTTCAGCAGTGCAGGAGAGTTCCTTTTTCTCCACATCCTCACCAACATTTGTTGTTGCTAGTTGTTTTAAGATGTGCCATTCTCACTGGGGCGAGGTGGTATCTCATTGTGGTTTTAATTTTCATTTCCCTTATTACAAGTGATGTTGAACATTTTTTCATATGCTTGTTGCCCTTTTGCTTTTCTTCTTTGGAGAAGTGTCTTTTTAGCTTTTCTGCCCATTTTTTTGATGGGGTTGTTTATTTTTGTTGAGTTTCATCAGCTCTATGTATATCTTTTTGATGAATCCTTTATCGCTAGTTTTGTGTGAGAAAGTTTTTTCCCAGTCAGTGGGATGTCTGTTTGTTTTTTGTAATGACTCTTTTACTGTACTGAAGCTCTTTAACTTTATGTAATCCCATCTATTTATCCTCGTCTTCACGTCTTCACTATTGTTGCATTGGGTGCTGTATCTTTAAAGATGTCGCTGAAGTGTATATCGTATAGTGTTTTGCTCATCTTTGCTTCTAGGTATTTTATGGTTTCCGTTCTTATGTCTAGGTCTTTAATCCATTTTGAGTCGATTTTTGTGAGGTAGTGAGCTAGTTTCAATTTTTTGCAAGTAACTTCCCAGTTTTTCAGGAGTCCATTTTTTTTTTCACCCAGCACATGTATGTATGTCACCATGCCTACCACGAAAAGACCAGTCAATATCCACCACCAACCAGTCAGCTGCTTTGGCCATTTGTTCCCTACTCTTTCTCCTCTGTTAGCCACCATTCTGTTGTCAGTCTAAGGTTTGATTTTTTTTTCTTTCTGTTTGATTTGTTCCCTTTTTACTCCAAAATTAGTGAAATCATATGGGGCATGTCTTTTTTCTTTTGACTTATTATTATTATTTTTTTAAAGATTTTTTTATTTATGCTTACAGAGCTGGGGTATAGGCCAGAGGTGCAGGGGCAGTGAGAAGAGTCACCAGAGACAGAGTGGGGGAGCAAAATAGGACAACTGACGAAGTACACTGCTGATGGGAGCAGCGGGTGGGTCAGGAGAGGTCTGCTGCACCATGTGCATCACCCCCAGGGCTGAGGATCAACTCATGCTGAAGTGGCTTTAGCTTCTTAGTGCTTTGCTTTATCCCTCTGTGCCACCAGGAAGGGCCCTCTTTTGACTTATTTTACTTAGCATACTCTCTTCAAGGTAAATCCATGATATCACAAATGGCAAGAATTCACCTTTTTTGGTGGCTGAGTTTTATTCTGGTGTATGTATCATTGGGTAAATACTCAGAAGCGTGAAATTGTATCATTGGATAGTCCTATTTTAAATTTTTTGAGGAAACTTGTACTGTTTCCATTGTGGCTACAACCAGTTTACTTTCCCACCAGCAGTGCTGGAAGTTTTCTTTTTGTCCATATCCTCAGCAGCATTTGCTATTTATTGAATTTTTGATTAGTATCATTATAGCTGGTGAGAGGAGAAATCACACTGTGTTTTTTATTTATACTTTTCTAATAATAAGTGATGTAGTACATCTTTACATGTCTGTTGGTCATCTGTATGTCTTGGATGAAATACTTAACTACATAATCTGCCCATTTATTCTTTTTCTAAGGTGTCAAGAGTTTGGTAAGTTGCTGTTACTGGCAAGATTGTGAGAGATTTTCAATATGGCATCACAAATTTTCTGTTCTTGCCTGTCAGGGTAGTGTGGTAAGGACAGGCTCTGGGGTTCTTTCACTTATGTGTCAGGTGCTGCTTAGAGTGCTGTTGTTGCTAGGAAAAGTGAATTTACTTGTGGACTTATTAATGGACAATTCTTAGTCTTTACTTTTTCCTTAATTTTTTTGAACTCATTTCCCTCTGGCCCTCACTATTGGGGTTTTAGGAGGTTGTCTGTTATATTGGGTTATAGGGTTGAGGTGCTGGATATTAGGCACAGCCCTTCCCTGGACCCAAGGGAAAAATTTTGTACCTTTGGGGTGTCTTCTTATTTGTGTCTTCTTGTTCTTTGTGTGATTTTTCTTTCTTTTTTTTTTTTTCTTTGTCTCTTTTTTTCAGTTGAATACTCTTTTGGGGGAGGAAGACTATTTTGCCTGTGTTTCTGGGTACTACTGTTTTACTCTTTGTTGTGGAAACTATTTATCCGAATTCAGGTTTGCTTCTGAGTAGATCAGTCTACATTTAGATGTAGACTAGATTTGTGGTGATAGTGGGAGTAAGTACATGTTCTTCCCATTCTGCTCTTTCTGGGCCGCGTCTTCTACATCCACCTCATGTCTAAAGCAAATAAGTTGTCAGAAAATTGGCACATTTGTTGTTTATTTTCTAAACTACCAACTCTTGTTTTGCTCAATTAATCTTAATTGTGACTTTGATTAAATCTTAATGATTCCAGAAACAGTAACTTTATTAAAGTTATAATTAAAGCGTTTATAAACACATTTCTTTAATGTTTAAATTTAGTGGCTGCTAGCTACTTAATAGACATAGTTTCACATATTCATTCATTACTTCAAAGTTCATTGAATGATTTTTTTCCTGCCAGGTGAATAAAGGTATATAAAATAATTTTAGTGAATGAGATGTTTCTGGGTGGGTCAGTTGGACTCACTAATAATAATAGTGAAAGGTAGAATTAAGTGTTGAATTTAATGTAGAATTTAAGAGGTTGATTTATGATACACCTTTATTTATGATACATGATATTATATACTTTTTAAAATTTGAATTAGTTGTAAATTTTTCAATTGGCTTCTTATACAGAACCTGAGAGTGGTTGATTTTGGCAGAACAGTATAGTAAAAATCCCTGGTGACTGACTGGCTGGAATCTGTTCTTCAGTTATAGCAATTGCTGTGATATTGATATAATTGGCAAGGTAGAAAGCATTTTGACATAAAATGGGAGGAAGAGACTGGCAGCATTGGACTTTGGTTAGCAGCAAAGCTATGAGAAACCAGATGACCAGTTCTGAAGGAATAGGGAAAGACATTTCCTCATGGTTACCTTTACATGGATAGCAATTTATATTTCTCTGTGTTAATCAATTATTGGGAGAATCATTGTAGGGCCAAAGTTCACTCTATGTATTATGCTTTTTAATCCTCCTGTATGGAACCAGAACTGCTAGATTATTCCTTGTGTGCAAAGATGGGGGCATATTTGTTAGAACAATGTACAAAAATTCATGAAAACTTTTACTGCAAATGGTAGAGTTGTGACAGAGGGTAAGTGCTTCTGTGTATAACACAGGGATGCCAATGAAATCTCCTTGGTGTTTCTTCACATTCAGGGGATTAACTAAGACAACAGCAAGTTCATACATTACTTTGTGGAGATGGATGGTCTAGTGAACAGATGTTATCTGGCATTAGTTCTGATGAAGGGAGAAGGGGTGGCCTAAGTGTCAGTGTTGTGAAGCATAGGGAGAACACTTTGGCTTTCTTTTCTGCTAACAACCTCAGTAGGAATATGTGTTATTTATATTGCTATTTTTATACATTATAATCAACTCATTGATTCATAGATCTCTATGAATTTTTATGGTGGCAGTTATGGGAAAATTCTATATTTGGTTCTTTGGTAATCATTATAATCATTATATTTTTTTCATTCTCAGAAATATCTTTTAGGAAAGCTATTACTTTAAAATTTTAGAGATGCGCAAACTGAAGCTTAGAGAAGTGACACACATTGCTGAAGTCAACAGAGGGTAGAAGAGTTGGGATTCATAGTGGTTGCAAACACAGATGGCTTGACTCTGGAATCTGAACACTAAGCTCTTATGACCTTGGGCAAAGCCACAATATATTGACACATTATCTTCTTCACTTATTAAATGGGTAGCAAAAGTTTTTTCCTTAAAGGTTTTGGTAGAGGTAAAATGAGAAAAGAAACATGATGTGAGTAGCACAAGGAAAGTTATTGAAGTTACAAAGTCAGGAATCAAATCATGTATAAATTTTGAGATGTTGCTCTACTTCCTAGTAGCTTTTGAGTTCTTGGACCAGTCTTACACATTTGACCAATCCTACAGAATCCAAAGAGCTTTCATATAGTATTTTTTTTTTTACAGATTTATTTATTTATGCCTACAGAACTGGGGTACAGGCCATAGGTACAGGGGCAGTGAGAGGGTTCACCATAGACAGATTTGGGAGCAACACAGGCAGATCAATGAAGTACACTGCTGAGGGGAGCAGCAGGTGAGAAAGAAGAGGTCTGTCCACCATGTGGATCATTTGTATTGAAGCTGGTGTGGCTAACTTGCGATCATGCTTCCTAGTCTGTTTATTTGGGTGCCCATGTGCCATTTCATACTGACTTATGATATGAAAATCAATCCTTCCATGAAGTAAAACAGAGCCCAGGGGTTCTACAAAAGCTTTGTGAATTTCCTTGTCACAATAACCTAACTTTTCTCAACTGAATATTGAATATTACACACATGTGTATGTGTATGAGGGTAAGAGAGTGTTCCAAAATTAAACCATAATTCAAAATCCTATGTGGTCTTTACTGCCACCTGTATAAACATAATGACAGATACATAAATACATATATGCTATATTTAGCTTTAATGAAGTGTTATTGTATACCAACTCTGTACCAACTTCCTTAAGTGTATTTTTTCCTTTGCTCTTCATCATACTCAATGAATTAGATGCTATGATTATCCCTATTTTCTGATAGGATAAGAAAAGAATACAGGTTAGGTAAAGACCTCTTAAGGTAATGCAGTCTAGAAACAGCAAAGGCCAAATTTAAACCTAGTTGCTATGCTAAAAGTCTTTCCTAAAAAGTTCTCTGGTTGAGACCATTATAGAATAAAGGCATTATAATGAAGTTGGAATCGTTTGTAAACTATAATTTTAATAGATTTTGTTTTACTGCATGTATTTTGTATATATGTTTGGGTATTCATTACCTTTTTTTTTTTTAAACTACAATTTTTTTTTTTTGATAACTATAGGTTCATATGCAGTTGTAAGAAAAGATAAAGAGAGCCCATGTGCCTTTCATCCAGTTTCCCAATGATAACATCTTGCAAACTAATGTCACAGTTGGGATATTGGCTTTGATAAAATGTATTGGTCTTATTCCAGTTTCTACCTTTTTACTGGTAGTTCTTTGTGAGGTATGTAGGCGTGTGTACAACACACTCTTTGCTTTATTACAGGCAATTTTATCACATGTGTATGTGGGTACACCACTGTAGTTTAGATATAGAGCAGTTCTAGCAGCATATGATCCCCCTTGTTGCCCTCTTATACCACTGCTCCCTCCCTCCCACAACTTCCATTTTCCTCCATCTCCACTCCTTTCAACTTCCAATCTGTTCTCCATTTTAAAAATATTTTGAAAATGTTATCATTTAAACAAATTTAAGTAATATTTATTTTGGAGTGGATTAACTCTTCTTACTCAACACAGTTAAAATTAGTATATAATCTTTTTTTTTTTAATTTTCTCTTGTATACTGTTAACTTGCTGAACTCTTAGTGGACTATAAAACATTTTTGTAGATTTCTTGAGAAAGACACAATAGGGACAGTTTTAATTTTTGCTTTGCAATCTATATATCTTTTACTTCCTTTTCTTGCTTCATTGCAGTGGCTAGAAGTTCAATACTAAATTAAAAGGAGTCATGATGTACACATTTATTAAGAGAAAACCAGTTTCTCTGTTAGCAGAAAAAAAAATAGATCCAAGCTTTCTTAGAATTATACATTATTTTGCTCCATGAATGGTTGTGTAAACAGCAAAAAGCAATTAGCTATCTTTATCTAATTTATTTCCTTTATTGTTTTCATAATGAAAAACATCACTTTTTATAATTTTAAAGATTTTTAATATAAGAATTCATGAGAGTTATTTCAGATTTTAGAGCATTCTAATCCATATTTATTTTGTCTTCTGATGCCAGTCATGGTAGATTGTTTCTTTGTGTGTTTTAGTAATTCTATATTATGAACTAATTTTAAGCATGAAAATGTTCTCTCTTAAGGAGAACAAGCACTCATCTGAAATTTATTTTTAAAGAGTTTAATGAAAAACTAAGTATACTATATTAATGATCTTGTTACAGGGTAACCAATGTGAACCTGGTTGCCTGTCTGTGGTTCCTCACCCGCGCACTTAAAATTCAGTCTGCAGGCACTCACAAAAAGGGTCAATAATGGGTTTATTTACAAGGAGGAAAGGAAAAGGTACAACCCAGGGAAAGAGAGAGAGAGAGATGAAAGTTAACTAGAACATCCTACCACACCACTGACTTGGAACTCCAATAACACACTGAAAGCTCATCAAGAGCCAGCAACGTGGTCCAGAGAGAGAATGCATCTAACATGGCTCCCTTATATATCCCCCAAAATCCCAGAATGCCTGCTTTGCTCTGCCCTTGGGTCCTCACAGTTCTCTCTGTGGTATTGCTGTGAGTTGTAGTTTACTGGATTGGGGATGGAGCCCACAAAACTTCAGAGTTCCTTCAGGATGTCCTTTCCCCCTAACAATCTCAGTATGAACAAAAGCAAGGAGTAGAAATAAAAAAAGAGAAATAGGAGCCATGTACTAAGTAAGAGCAAAACAATTTGGATGTAGGTGGACTACTAATAGGAATTAATTTAAACTAAAATAATTGCAAATCTTTTTTTAAAAAAAGATTTATTTATTTATGCATATAGAACTGGGGTACAGGCCAGGAGTGCAGGGGCGGTGAGAGGCTTCACTAGAGACAGAATGGGGAGCAGAACAGGCAGATTGATCAAGTACACTGCTGAGGGAAGCAGCAGGCTGGTCAGGAGAGGTCTGCCGCACCATGTGGATCACCTCCGGGGCAGGCGGGGATTGATCTCATGCTGAAGTGACTTTAGCTTCTTGGTGCTGTGCTTGAACCCTCTGTGCCACCAGGAAGGGCACACAGACCTTCTGTTTTAAGACATGTGGGTCAAAATTATAATTATTTAGTTTCACTAAATATTTCCTAGTTTGTGGCCTGTGTAATTTTGGCATCTGAGGAGACAAAAAAAAAAAAAAGAAGAAACTCCTATCTTCTTACTATTACTCTTAATCCTCTGATAATCTTCTCTTCTGTGTATTAATGCATCTAAAACATCTGTCATTGAAATATGTGACATAGATATGATTCATTTGAGGCACAGCTGATGAATGTTTTTTTGTTATATTTTTTAAAGACAAATATCCCTTAGAATACAGTGCTCTAAAAGCTATACAAATACATATGTGGGTAGAACGGAAACTGACACAGTGTATAAGTGGTAAAGGGTTTGTAGAGAACAAAACAGAAATCGATCTTTAATGGTTCCCCTAAGTTGAAGTGGAAGAGCTTCTTTTTTAATTCGTTAAATAAATATGCCCAGGAAGAGCTGCTTCTCTTTCTCATGGTAGCTGTGAGGTTCTAACAGGTACTACCAGGGCACTGGCATCTTCTGGCTCCCTATTGATAGTAGTCAGGTGGTAGTGCCAAGCCTGGTCATAGTCTTGCAGATGGAAAAGGCCATGCCAGCTTGTCTTAAGGCCTTGCCATTATCAGGTGTAGCTCCAGGATTTTCCATGTGTATTCTTTAATGTATTTAGTTTATTGGCTCCACTTTACGGAGACAGCAAGGTGGATTGTTGTAGCAAAACCTGTTGATTTGCCAGAGCTAGGCCCTGAGGTTCTAGATTAGGTATTAGAGAAGATAGACTTGGGTCCCAACTGTAAAGCTAAAACAGAGACTATAGTACTTATTCAGAGACTATGGCACTTATTCATAGCATCTGGGTCTTTCTTTCTGTAACACTGGCTCTTTTTTTCTTATACATTTGAGGCTCTTGTTGATGCTTCTCCACAATTCCTGGGTGTCTCATTGATCCCTAGGCAAATTAAATGATTTTGGTAGCTGGTTTAAGAAGGCAGGAAACGACCTATGTCCAAGACTCCCTGCAGGTAGTGAACTTTGCTGATTTTTATAGACCCTTCTTCCCCTTTCTGCATATATTATTTTTTCAATTTCTAGAAATGTACAGAATTAGGGAGCAAAGGAGAGAATAAGAAAATCAAAGATTAATTTATTTCCTAAAGAGGTAATTTTGGGGTGATAAGAACAGGTACATGCAAAGGAACTGTGGCAGGACTGCAGGCACTAGCAGAATTGTCTCCCTCCTTTCTTTTGGATACATCTGCCCCACCAGGAAGTGGAAGAGAGTCAGTAGTGACACCTGATAAAGTCTAGAGGGATTAGTTGCATCCTAGATCTTCATTTTGCACTTATTCAACAAGCATGTGCTGACATCTGTGCAAAATCTAAGGAGCCAAGGTGAGTGCACTCCATGGGTCCTATCACAGGCATAGCTGACTGCAATTACATAGTCACTCAATTGCAAGCCCCACTGCGAGCCTCTGCCCTCCACAAATGTGCCTTCTAGCCTGAAAGTCAATCCTGGGGCTTTGGTTTCCAGAGGGAGCAAGGTAAAGATCCAGAACATCTTGGGATGATTTTGAATTCATTCCCTCAGATAATTATATTTTACTGGACTCTTACATATTTGCTGTAAGAATTCTGGCGAGAAGGACAGAGCATTGAAGGCACCTGTCAAACTTTTTCTATTTACCTGGTCAGATAGAATATAGTGATTCTTTCTTGCACTTGACTTCTTGCCTTGTCTACAAGTGCTGGGTTCCAAGATCCTGCCTGATAGAGAACTGGGGCCTGCTTTCCTGTGCTGTAAGGGTGTTAAGCACTAAACGTCTAGCATTTACTAGCACCAGTAATTTCCCAGGACTTCTGAAACGTAGATGAACATACCCACTGCTCTGGTGCAGGGCTTCCTCCTAGCTTTTGACACCTGCAGATTTCTTTTGTTTTTACTAACAAGGGCATTATTTTACTAGAATTTGATACTTAACTCTTTTGAATAGCTGGATAATATACCACAGTATGGACACACGTTTATTCAAGCCATTTATTTAGTGATGGATTTGTGTGTGTGTGTGTGTCTTACACTACAAACATAGTTTCTATAAACTCCCCTCTCATGTATTTTTTTTATAAGTGCCTTTATCTATAAACTAATGCTCTAGAAATAAATATCCAAATGTTTTAATTGATTGATTCTTTACTGCATTCCAAAAAGATTGTAATAATTTATATTTTTATTTACAAGGTATCTGATAGAAAGATTTATCAGTTTTATAACTATCAGAAGTTAGGATATTTTTCTCACAGCATTAGTACTTTAATTTCCCACCTCCTCAGCAAAGAAACTAATTTTGCCATTCATTTAAAAAGAAAATAAATTGTATAATAGTAATAAACCAAACCACAAGGATTGAATGATACATTTACAAACTTGTGTCAGGCAAACCACAGAAGTTGAGATTAAACGCACTACCCTTATATCTATACCAGAGAAAAAGAAATAATAAATCCTTACTTCCAACTAAAACTAACTCTGGAAAGAAAGTTGTTATTTTTTCAGCTCCTTGGCTAATGATGGGTCATTTAGGTGCTTGGTATGAATCCCTAGGTAGCTAAAACCTGGGGTCACAGCTGCCTGGAGATAACAGTATGGTAATGAGGACTTGCTCATGAAATCAAGTGAAATAATCACTTTCTTGGAATTTGATGTGTGCTCCTTTTGAAATACACAGTGTCATACTTATCTTGGGGATGCTTGAGTTCACAAGTTTATGGCACTGCTGAGTGAAAACCTATCTCTAAAACCAGGCTGGCTTATTTCTGTTAAAGTGAGCCTCTCTTTTTCTAACATATTTCAACTAATACACATCTCCATGTGGCCATAACTTTTGCATTTGTAAAGTTTCTATGTGAACTGGGTAACTTCTAGAAGGAAAATTTCAACTCTGATGATAATACGATTTCATTCATTAAAGTGCGATTCTTATGTGTTTCTTCATATGAAAATGAAAGTACTCTGATTAAATAAAATTTAATTTCAGTATCACACTTTTAAACTTTTAAATTCAGATTTTTTTTATTTCAAAAGCAATGGTTGCCCTGAGGTTTATATTTTGTTACTATTTATAGATAAATATTGCCTAAAATGTTAATAATTTAAAGGTTATAAAGGACATAGCTAAACCCACCAACAAATAATTTGCAAACACTGCAAAAACAATATTTAATATAACATACCTTAATGAAAAACATTCTAATGTAGGCAGTTTTCCTCCCAAACCTCCCTGCCTGTGTCTATGCTGTGTCTCTTTTATCAAAACATACCTTTGAAAAGCAGCAGCATCAGCAGCCCTCTGCATACCTGTGTCTACGAAGGTACCTCTTTGTTTCCTCTCTCTTTTCTTAATAAACCTGTCCTGGAAGGAAGGGAGGGAAGGAGGAAGGGAGGAGAGAGGGAGAGAAGGAGGGAGGGAGAAGAGGAGGAAAGGAGAGGAGAGGGAGGGAGGGACAGAGGAGCCATTCTAATGTGATTATAAGTTTATTCTTATATAACCTTTGGGAATCCTCTTTCTCATTTTGGTAAATGCTGACAGTTGAAGAAAAGCAGTTTTTTTTTTTCTTTTCAAAAATTAAAATTCCATTTTATTTGTTGAAAATGGCTTTCCATCAATCAATCCTAATGAATCGTGCATAAAGTTTTCTATTTGCCTTGTGTCCAGCAATTGCTAGAGTATGTTTCTACTTCCAGAAGAATACTTCATGTAGGTATAAGTTAGATGTCTTAATAGTTCAGTCTATCATTATTTTGGTGCAGGCAGAGAAAGGAAATTTTGGTAGGAGAAAGCTAATCAGATCATCTCATAGACAAACTTCTCTTAAAAAGGCTGTGTAGATTTTTCTTTCTTTCTTTTATTTTTCTTGTGGGAGGGGAAGTGAATTCTGGTAATTTTTAGTTTATAGAGATTGCTCTTTATGTTGTCTTTGCCCATTTGCCTTGGTTCAGTCAAATTCACTCTTCTCTAAGGAGATATTTTTGTTTGCTGCTTAGCAAACAAACTCTCTTATCCAATAAACTTTTTTTTTAAGATTTATTATTTATTTGTTCATACAGAACTGGGGTACAGGCCAGAGGCTCAGGGGCAGCGAGAGGATTCACTAGAGACAGAGTGGGGAGCAGAACAGGCAGATCTACGAAGTACACTGCTGAGGGGAGCAGGGGGCGGGTCAGGAGAGGTCTGCCGCGCCATGTGGTCACCTCCGCGCCATGTGGTCACCTCCGGGGCAGGCAGGGCTCGAACTCATGCGGAAGTGGCTTAAGCTTCTTAGTGCTGTGCTTTAACCCTCTGTGCCACCATGGAGGGCCCCCAATAAACTTTTATAACAGTTATTTAATATGTTTCTTAGCATGTATCATACAATCACTTGTACTAGACCTTTCCACCTAGACTTCTTATGATGGTCTGTAGTAAATAATTTTGTACTCACCTACCCTCAAAAATCGATGTGTTTAGCATGAGATTTTGCATAGATTAGAAAACAAATGCATGCTATTTGAAATTAGTCAGGTGTTATTTTTCAGGGGCTGTTGACATGGGTCTGTGTTAATGGGAAGAATAACTTCAGTAGTATGCTCCAGAAGAAGACCAATGCCACACAGATTATAAATTGCATATCACAGAATAGTAAATTGTATAACTAAGAAAATAACTTTAGTGCAAAGTGGTAATGGAGTAAAGCATATAAATAAATATTGGTACTTTACACAGCTGGTTAAGTGACCTGTTTATTGTGCAAGTTGCAATACTAAGTTTTGGGAACAAAATGATGAGCTCCTTTGCACCTACTTCCTCTACACTAGTGGAAGATTTAAAGTCAAGAAAATAATCATAAATGAAAGGAGGATTAAAACGGAGACAAATGCACTGAAGGAATGTCAGTGATGCCAAAAGAATGTATAAGAGGAAAGTATATAGCAAAAATAGGCCCACATCAAGAAAGAAGAAAGAGTTCAAATAAATAATCTAAATTTATACCTCTGGTAACTCGAAAAAGGAAAAACAAATAACCAAAAGCAGGTAGAAGGAAGGAAAAAAAAAATGAACCAAACAGAAATACAGAAGATAGTTCAAATATAAATGTAACCAAAAGCTGTCTTTTTTTTTTTTTAATAGTGAAATATCTGTATTGTCTGACAAGAAATCCTTCTTACAAACTGGAAGAATTAACATTGTTAAAATGACCATCTTACCCAAAGAAATATACAGATTCAGTGCAGTTGCATTTAGAGTTTCAATGCTATTCTTCAAAGAAGTGGAACAAACAATACTGAAATTTATAGGGAATCACAAGACCTCAAATAACTAAAGCAGTCCTAACCAAAATATGAAGCATTCCAGTATCACACACCCAGACTTCAAACTGCACTACAAACCTAAAGCAATTAAGACAATATAATTGAGTGGAATAGAATTGAAAGCCAGAAAGAAACACTGATGTTAAGTTAATCTGTAGCAAAGGAGGCAAGAATATTGAGTGGAGAAAATAAATGTTCTTCTAAAAATGGTTTTGGGAAAAATTACATAGCCACATGTGAAAGAATGAAACTAAATCACTGTATCACACCATACCCAAAATTAACTCAAAGTGTATTAAAAACATGGATGTAATACCTAAATCTATAAAACACATTGAAGGGAATATAGGCAAAATGCTTCTACCCTTTATCTTGTTTCTGAAAGCTGACTTTGCCTCTTACATACTTAGTAATAGGTAATTTGATACAGTTTTGAGCTGTCAGAAGACTTTAAATCTTGGTCTCATGGCTTCCTGTTAAATCCTAAAAGAAGGATCGTGCACTATATTGCATATTGATATGTTCAAAATGAAAAATTTTACAGATTTTCACAGTACTTCACATGTAATGATCCTTTTCAAAAGGAACTTTCCCTTTTGTTTTATCTGGAGAACAGTAAATTCTTATGAATGGTTGACAACAAATTTAGCTGTATGTTACAAATTTACATAAATACTTAGAGGGCAAAAAAGCTAAGTTGCAAGGTTTCACTTGTTCCGGTGATTTCTATCTTTACATAATTGTTAATACTTTCAACTAAGTATCAGTAACTTTGATTCTTCATATCCTTTACCTCACAGTCATTCCTCTTACATCAATTTGTACAAATTTGTTGGTGGCATTGCCTCAGGTTAATACTACAAATTAATAGAAATACAAAATATGAAGACAGTTATTAAAAGACCCCACAAAACCAACTTGACTTAATTATTTTTTAAAAATTTTGCAAATTTCCTAAAAACTACTTCCCTGAAAAATTTCATATTACATTGTCCCTTCCAGCTTAACTTGGAGATTATCTTTAGAGGGATTTCATGCTTCTACAATAGCAACTAGGAATTGTGTATGCAACATTATTTAAAAGTTATCTACATTCATATAAAACAAGTACAAATTTGCATGTATTGAATTTATAATCCCTTAAAAGCTGACTGCCCAGAATAAAAGTTACAGTTCCACTACCATATCATGCATGATTTTACTATATTATTAAAGTTTAAGCCATATATTTTTCAGTGTTTACAGTGATGTTTAAAATTCTTTTAGTAACACATTTTGTAACCATTGCATGGAGGCAGATCTCTAATCCTCTTTTTGCTTACCAATTTCTCCATTTTTAATGAGTGCTTTGTAAATATCTGTATTCCCCTTTTGAGTTATGTGCTCAACATCCTGTCATTATTGACCTCTAGTTACAAAGGAGTCTGTAACAAACACGAACACCAAAGTCACAAATAACTCTGTGTGATAGGATGGGAAATAAATGGATAAAGGGAAATAAGTGGATAAAGAAAAATTCAAAGACCAGAAAGGAGAGAGCAAGGTAGCCCCTATGTATTCAAAATTCCTCCGAGTCTTAAGCAGTCTGGCAGGAATAGTATGTTACATATGTTTCAGTGTTAACTGAGGAATTTTGGGTGTACTAGGATAATTAAAACTTAAAGCTACTGAAAGAAAGTGCCATAGAAAGTCCATTCATAGGGAAGAAAATTAGTGTTGAGAGGGGAAAAAAAAGGGGGAAAGAAAGAAAAAAGATCATCTTGAGATATTGATGGAATCAACAATATGCAATAGTATTTAATGTGTGAACTCAGCTTTCTTCAGGGTCTTATGGCATGGCATATAAACTGTGAATTTGCATTCATATCTTTGTTAATATTATATTGCTTGTGTTTATTATGACATCCTGAAAAGATATGACAGGATCAAATATTCCTTTATGATGTTCACTTTTGTCACCTGGATATGAGAAATAGTTCAGCTAGTGAGACTGTCATGGTTCCTGGTAGAAATGAGATAACTTCTTCATTCCAGATTACAGAACTCTAACATTACCCATTTAGCATATCTGTCTGCCTAGATATTGAATCTTATTGCAGTCCACATGTTGTAACACGAAATAAATTCAGTATTTTATATTTGATCTTACATCCAATATTCTTGTCTTCTGATAAAAAAAAGTCTGTAGAAAAGCAGTATACAAGTTCTATGGCAGACATAACTTTGTTCTGTGATAGTGTGGACTAAAAATTGTGTTTATCAGGAAATCCAATATATTTAGTCTATGCAATGCTTGTACTGTAAATGTAAAGCTACAGAACAATGCAGAGGACAATAGTTGTGCTCCCATGGCCAGAACTGCTAAGAAAAAGTAGACTGAGTAACAGAAAATTACAAAACAATAGCCACAGCAAGCACTTAATCTTCAGTTGATATTCATCCTTCAGGCATTTATTGAGTGCTTCCTATGTGTCATTCCCTGTGCTAGGGTACAGAATAAACAAAGAAGTGGGCTTAGAAACCATCTCTGAGGATACATTTGAGAAAGGATTGTTACCAGTGGGCCTCTGAAAATAGTGCCTGAAACAGACATTTCTGTGCTAGTGATTTAAAGCAGTGCTTTCAAGAGAAAACTGAAAGGGAAAGAGGAGCAGGAAAGAGGAGCTAATTAAGGAGGAGTTTTCAGGTGAAATCTACCCTCTGCCTCATCCTGTGGCAAGTTCTCAACTGTAAAAAGAGTTGGGGTTTGTCCCCCTCACATCAAATTTTGGCTTCTAGACATTGTCCTTTTTGGGCAAGACAGCTTCCATTGGCCAGTGGCAAGAGTCAAGACAGAGGGGTTAGAGATGACAGACACAGGAACTGTAAGAAGGAATTCTAAGATAATTATTGCCAATAGTATCAACTGTTATAATTTAATGGGAAAGAAGGTGTGGAAACAAGTAAGAAAATGCATCATTTCATATTTGAGAAAAGAGAAGAGGTGGAGAAATGCACTCCAAATCCTTAATGGTGGTGACTGGAATGAGTGATGAAGACCCAAGATGTGTTCATATGTTTTGAGTGCCCCCCCCCCTTAACATGCTTGCCTGCAAAGTGGATAAACTAGCTGATCTCTGAGGCCATTTTCAGCACTTGATTTTGAATCCTTTCATTACCATGTGTTCCTCAATATCAGTAAAATTTTAAGTGTCATGATTTTTGAATAGTAGCCTAGAATTGATAATTATACTTAAAATTTTAGTGGTGAAGTAATAAAGTTACATGTATCTAGCTTTAGCCATCCTGGATTTCCTGGAATCTTGGGTCAACAAATTGACTACTCCTTTGAGTAGACTCTAAAGGGAGGGAGGTAATTGTATTTAGGAGAAATCTAGAGATACACAGAGCGGGAGTGGGAATTATTAAATGCAGTAGATATTGAATTAGCTTCTCACGGTGTGTCAGTTTTTTGTTTTTTTTTTTTTTTCCTGTTATGATAGGCTGCTTATATAGGTAGAAGCTATGGTATCCCTCAATCTTTTTTTTTTTTTCACTCCATTATTTGTATTTTTTTAAAAGATTTATTTATTTATGCATACAGACCAGAGGTGCAGGGGCAGTGAGAAGACTCACAAGAGACAGAGTGGGGAGCAGAACAGCCAGATTGACAAAGTACACTGCTGAAGGGAACAGTGGGTAGGGCAGAGGATGTCTGCTGTGCCATGTGGATCACTTTCCTGCGTGGGATCAAGCTTATGCTGAGGCCGTGGCTAGCTTTGTAGTGCTGCATTTCAATCTGCTGTGCCACCAGGGATGGCCTGAGGGATCCCTCAATCTGAAGAATCAAGACATTTTTCTTTTTTAATAGGGAAAGTTACAGTTTTTTTTCACTCAGTGAGTCTTGGGGCTTTTTAACTTGTAAGAATCTTTCTGATCTTGAGAGGAATAGCAACTCTTGGGTAGCCAAGCCCCATGGTGTGGCTCGGTAAAATCCATACTAGAAACTCAGAACATGTTTTTTTACTTCAGTCCTCTAGTAAAATTCCCTGAGTGGTTTAGTACCCTTTCTGTTGAAACCAGCTAGAATGCATTTTGTTTTCAGTAGTTAAACCCTGATTGATAAATTTTTAAGTGGAAATTTAATGATTACTGGGTGTAGAGTGTAAGAGGTAGGTGAGTTCTTTTAACTCATACAGTTGAGAAACATTCTTTTTGGCTCCTTGACAAAATTTTATATTTGACCTTGGGCAAAAATATTTTAGTATAATATTTAATGGCTAACTTATGATTAGAAAAAAATCCCACATTTTGCAAAAGGTAAAAAAGTGCTATCAAAAATACTTGATGGCTTAAAAATGTTCATTATTTTAATCTGATTGTAGAAGTAACATTCACTCATAGAAAATCCTTGGAAAACTAGTGCCCTTTAAGTCTGCTTTTTTTGTCTTTACAAATACCTCCATTTTGCCAAATGAACTATAAGTTTTATGAGATCCATAATGAGCATCAACTCACACTAGTGTTAAATTATTTTTTAATATTTACTTTCTTAGTGACTTGATCAATTTAAATTCTGCATATATTCAAATGTTTAGCTTCCTATTCCTTGTGAAAATTAATTCTTATATAATAAGGATTTCTTTCTATCCATAATAGAATATAAAATCTCAATTAAATTTAGAAAGGGCATTGCAACTTGCTAGTGAATTATTTACTTGCACTCAATCACCCATAATAGTGTATTCTCAGTAATATGATGAAAGTAATTCCAAGAGTATATTTTTGATAAAATATGTATTTCAGAGTTATTTTACAAAGGGTAATTTGCTTCCCAAATACAACAAATCTTTAAGCAAAGGTTTTCTATTTTTAATGAAATAGGGTGATGGGTAAGGGAACATTCTGAAGCTTTTTTGATTAAAGGTTAAGAAATTATTTTTATTCCTGAAATGTGACATATACTGCATGCCCTTAGAGGATGTCACATAAAATCACAATAACAAAAATGTGTCACTGTGCTTAGTGCCAGTGAGTTTATTTCATTTTAGTAGCATAAGGTTTTTTTTTATCTCTTGGGGTATGATATATTTATGTTTATACTGCAGATCTTCAAAATTTTCTTTCTTTGTACTTCTGAAGGGTTGTCAAAAGTCACTCATCCAACTAAGATAATACAGAATTTCCCTTTTTTCTCCTAAATAGGAACAACTTGCCCGAGGGCAAAAATAAGGTTACATAATCCAGTACCTTGGAAATTAACACAGTATCTAAAACATTGTGTCCTAGGTTGTTTTTATAAGAGTGACTAATCTAATGATTAATGTTTCATTTTTAAAAATATTTAATTAATTTATTTATGCATACAGAACTGGGTACAGGCCAGAGGTGCAGGGGCAGTGAGAAGATTTACCAGAGACAGAGTGGGGAGCAGAACAGGCAGACTGATGAAGTATACTGCTGAGGGGAGAAGCGGGCAGATCAGTAGAGGTCTGCCACGCCATGTGGGTCACCTCTGGGGCGGGATTGAACTCATGGTGTAGTAGCTTTAGCTTCTTAGTGCTGTGCTTTAACCTGCTGTACCACCAGGAAGGGCCCATGTTTTGATTTTTTAAAAAAACATTTATTTAGTTTTGTATAGAACTGTGGTGAAGGCCAGAGGTACAGGGGGTGTGAGTATTCACCAGAGACAGATTAGGGAGCAAAACGAGCAGATCTACTGAAATACACTGCTGAAGGGAATGTGAGAGACAGGAGAGGTCTGTTATACCATGTAGATTAGTTAGGCCTAGCTGGGCACTAGAATTTAGGCCTTAGTTGCAGTAGGCCTTTGAGGTAGTGGTGCTGAGACACAACCTGTCTGCCATATCAGGGAGAGTAATGAGTATAATGAGCAATTTGTATATTACACAACTGATTCAGTTGCAGGGTTAGATCAGGAAACTGGATCATGCACTGGATGGCTACGTTATCTTATTATCAAAGCTAAAGCGATTTGTAAATACTATGTTCAGTAGTAAATATTTTAAAGTATTTTTTTTAGTAAAAACTTTTCATAATTTTTATCATGTTATTGGCATACCATTTTAGTGTTTGCTAGAAAAGGACTCAGAAACAATAATACTTAAATAACAATGAGTACATTAGATTAATTAAATGAAATAAAACACCCTCTTCTTACTTCTCCAAAGAAGACAGACTGAAAACATACACATAAAAAATGTTCATTATTACAGAAAGACAAATCAAACCACAATGAGATACCATCTCACCTGCACCTGTGAGAATAGTCAGTATCAAATAGACCAGAAACAATAAGTACTGGTGAGGATATGTAGAGAAGGGAATTTTCCTACGCTGCTGGTTCAGCCCTTATAGAAAGCAGTTTGGAAATGTTTTAAACCATTAAAAAGCAATCTGTCCTTCAACCCAGTAACTCTAAGTGGCTATCTCCAAAATTTTAAAGCAATAATTTCAAAGGAAACTTGACCCCTATGTTCATCGCAGTGCTATTTACAACAGCTAAATTAAGGAACAACCTAAATCCCCCCAAAATTTGTGAGTGGATCAAGATGTGGTAAATATACAAAAGGTAATATTACTAGTGATCAAAAAAGATAAACTAAAGCTATTTATAGCAACATGGATGGAGCTGGAGGAGATAATGCCAAGTGAAATTAGTAAGAAGAAGAAGGATAAATATTAGATGGTGACAGCAATATGTGAAACATAGAGAAATGAATCTAAGATAAAGACAAGCTTTAAAACTTACCATTCATAGCTAACTATAAAACTGAAGCATTAAAAAGGAGGTGGCATGGGGGAGGTGTAGGAACAAAGAGGGAAGAAACCACAATGGACTATAGTGATTGGGTGATTTTGGTGGTGGATGCACTTTGGTATCAATACCTCAATTAAAGTAACTAAATAATAAAGAATAAAAACTATTTGCAATTAGGAATTAAAAAAAAAAAAGAAAACAGGCTGTTCTTGTTCTTTTTGATCTCCTTAATACAACTGATTTGTGTCAGTAATGAGTTTGTGAAACAATGAACTTCAAAAATTAAATATTGCTTCCTTAATAGTAATGATGATCATAATTTACTAAAGAAAATTACAGTTTTAATTAGGTAGAATAATTAAACTTTTCCAAGTACATTTTTTTTTCTAATTTCTCTTTATAGTAACTCTTATAATGGATATGATATTATTGTTCCTATTTTAGAGGTGAGAATGAGATGTCTAGCAAGTACTACTAGGCCTGGCAGAATCCTGTGACAGCAAAATGGGAAGGAGAAATAAGCATATGAGTTTTGGAAAACTATATCTCTTATCATTTACATCTCTATCATATTACATCTTTTAATAAGTTTTGCTCTGCCACAGAATTTTTTTTAAAGATTTATTTATTTGCATACAGAACTGGGGTATAGGCTAGAGGTGTAGGGATGGTGAAAGGATTCACCAGAGATAGAATGGGGAGCAGAACAGACAGATTGACAAAGTACACTGCTGAGGGAAGCAGTGGGTGGGTCAAGAGAGGTCTGCCACACCATGTGGGTGACCTCCCAGGCTGGGCATCAAACTCATGCTGATGTGGCTTTAGTTTCTTAGTGCTGTTCTTTAACCTGCTGCGCCATCAGGGAGGGCCCCCAGAATTTTAAGTTCACTGAGAGAAAAAGAAAAACAAAGTGCAGCATGTTAAAAATTATGTCTTTATATGTATAGGCAGCTTACTAACTCACATTTAATAAGCATCTAGTGGTCATATTTGTATGCAAGAATGGACTCCAGATATAGAGTATGGGAAATATCAGAAGTCCATGAGCATCATTTTCAGTGTGCTTACTTTCTAAGCTTATGCCCATCAGGGGAGGGAACATGCTTAGGTCAGCTTGGGCTGCAATTGGAAAATACTATAATGTGGATGACCTGAACAAGAATTCATTTCTTATAGTTCTGGAGGCTGGGAAATCCAGGATCAAGATGCTGGCAGGCTTCTTATTTGGTAAGGACTCTTCATGGCTTATAGATGCTGCCTCTTCCTTTTCCTCATGTGGCAGGAAGAAACTGTGATCTTTTCCTTCTGTAAAGGCACTAACCCCATCAACCAGTGAGTTCTGGTGACTTTCCATGAAGATTTGAAATCTGGAAGTCACTGAAATCTACATGTGACATGTCCAAGCCAAGGTAGTATTTTTTTAAGATTATTTATTTATGCATACAGAACTTTGGTATAGGCCAGATGTGCAGGGGTAGTGAAAGGATTCACCAGAGACAGAATGGGGAGCAGAACAGGCAGATAGATGAAGTACACTGTTTAGGGGAGCAGCGGGAGAGACAGGAAAGGTCTGCTGTGCCATATCAAGATAGTATTTTAATCACAATTTTCAGTTACAGTCCAGTTTAAATTAAAAAAAAATCACTACAATCTTCCCAGTACAACAACTCCAAGATCTATAGTGGCTGAAGAAAACTCCTGGAATTTAATGGTTGATATAAGGTTCCAATATTGACACTTGGTGCTTTCTGAAAACTTTGGTTCTGATTCATTCTCTGGCTTTTGAGATTTTCAGTTAACTGTACTCAGATATGTCACCCTACCAGCTCTAGTTCCTAGAACCACAGGTTTATTTGTTGTGACTGGGTTCACTACATTCAACTTTATTAGGAGTGGTGAGAATGTTTTCAAGGGTAGCCTGAGTCCCATAACTTCCTGATGGTACAAAGTGTTACTTCTAAGATCAGAAACTTGGATTTTCCCACTGGTGTTAGCTGTGCAGGTAAAGCAGATATGTTAGTGGTAATGGACAGCAGTTCAAAGCAGTCATTGACATAAAGATTGGACATTGCAGTGGAGTGGGGAGATTCATCCATATGTGTATAAAGTATGTAAGAGAAGATGGCTTTTGGGAAGTCTTTCAGGAGATTATCAAGAGGTAGCCTGTCCTTTGGAAGAGAACAAAATAGTCTTTAGAAGAGTGTAGAGGGTCTGAATCTTAAAGTCATTAGTGAACTAAGAGTATGCCTCAGGAATTAAAATGGTAGAAATTCATTTAAATACTTTGTTCTTACCTTTAGAACTCCCACAGCCTTCAATCTACTGCACATGCCAGTCTATCAGTGTCAGTGCTATTGGCATCTCATTTACAGTTTATGTACGTGAGCATGCCATGTCATTTCTGAGGTCCTCTGCTACAAAGGAATATGGATGCTTCTGCCCAATTCTAGAGTCATAGTACTCTTGGATTGTAATAGGAACAATGACAAGTCTACCTTTTATTTGTTTGTATCTCAGGAGCTACCTTTCTCCATAGTAAACCTAGAGAAAACTGTTCTAGTGATGTCCCTTACCTAGTACTCATTATGTGTTAGGAATTATTATAAGGTGTTTACATATAGGACCTCATTTAATTCCTGACAACAATTTTAGGAAGAAGTAATTATTTCTGACATATTTTGGGTGAGAAAAGTGAGACAGAGTGGTTAAGTAAGTTGCTCAAGATCACACAGCTGGATATTATTAGACAAAAACTATTGGGTATACAACAACTCCAAGTTGTGTGAAGGGGAAAAGCCCATGTTGTCATTCTGAGGGTTTGTCTTACCCATGTACATTAAAACAAAGTTATCAAAACCCAGTATGCTCAAAGATTTTTGATTAGTGAGGGGTTCAAATGGAATAAGGGTAGAGAAAAGGAATAGAGGAGAAGAAGGCTTTCAAAATATAGCTTCCTGATCAAATTCCAAAATCAACCATACCCTTGTAGAGAAACAACTAGCTGAACAGGCAGTGCCCAGAACAGAGCCTCCAAGTTCCAAGTGCAAGCTACCAGGAGAACAAATCCAAGACACCTCCCAGCAACAGGCACAAGGCAGAGGTTAGTCACAGTCAAAAGGATTGGGAAAGGAGGTGATAACCAGAGTTCAAAATCCAAGCTGAATCCACGAGGTCAGATGGTGCTGCCATAGTCTGTGAGGAGAGCCAGAACCACACAACTAACTGGCCTACGTGCTGAAGTCAAAGAGAGGCAGCCTGCATGTGTCCAGTGATTTTTAAGTTAATTGCCACTCAGCTTTGCCCCCTGTTCCCAGTGTTTCCCCCCATTCAGGAAGTCTGGCACATGCCCTGGTGGGAGTTGTGATGCTAGATATGAGGGAACCGGGGTGTAGGAAAACATCAGGGGGTGTGGTCCTACTGGCCCAGCACAGTCTGTTGGCCCTGACCTCAGCCAGCTGCCTGCTCTAACAGATGGACAGCTGAAACTACAGCCTGGGTCATTAAGTTCCATAGTCCATACTTCATTTATCACTATAATATATTGCCTCTTAATTGATTATATTGCTAAGATGATTAATAGCTATTACTATTAACCTAAAGGGGTTTTGAGGAAAAATAAGATTAGAAGTGTTGACTTTGTTGAAGTGTTGTTTTGGAGAGCTCAGTGTTTTAATTTGTGATGAGGATGGATGGGTTTGTGTAATGTCTTCAGAAACCAGAATTCTGCAAACACATATCAAGAAAAGTTGATACTAGTTTTTAAAGCAGTTACCTTTTAAATGCTGAGGTATTTTAGCCAGAAGGAAGCTTTTAGATAGGCTAAAATTTTGGGTTTTTTGACAGAAAACACTTAAATCTAATCAAATGCTTATATTAATGATGATGAAATTCTGTAGAAATCGGGATTAAAATTATAGCAAACTAAAAGAAATTCCTTTGTTCCCACCATTTCTGTGGAGGTTAATTCCATTTCTTAAAGACCAACTTAAAGATTTACTGCTCATGAAGTTTATCTTTTTCCTCATTTTGAAGCCTTCTCTTGACCACTTTTAAAATACAAAACAACTTAAACTCAGCAGTTTGCATAAAGCTTTTTCTTATGGTGCCTTGTGAGAATAGTAAATTTTGTACATTGTTTCAAACTCCTCCTTATATCATAAGCTCTGAAGTTCACAAACCATGTTTATGCCTTATTGTAAATTCCTACAATATAGGTGGTGGTTGAAACCCTGTTTTTTGTTCAGTAAATGAAAGAGATTTTTCATGTTGATTTGAAAAGTACTTTAGGTGGTTGTTCAGTGTTTTTCCAGATAAAAATGTAATTTTGTTTACTTATTATTGATAGCATTTAAAATAGAAAGGTATCTCTAAATACATTTATCAAATGTATCAAACTGTGGCCATTTCCTGTCCTTTCCCATATCACATATCATTTTTGTAGTTTTGATTACAATACACACATACATTTTATATATTTTAGATTTCATTATTTTAAAGCATTTTAGTCTCATCATGAACTTGAGCAGAAAGCACAGAAATTTCCCACATGCCCTGTCCCAACTTCGCAGTCTTCCTTATTATCAACATATCTCACTAGAGAGGTACATTTGTTATAATTCATGAATTTTCATTGAATATGACTACAAGATTATATTTATTAGCTGAAAGGGATTTAGCTGAAAGGGATTTTATTCACTAGCTAGTTTATAAATTATTTGTATTCTACTAACACCCAAGTTGCATTCCTTTTTCCTATTACAATTTACACAAAATCAAATCTGTGTGATTATAATATACACAAAAAAAGAGTTGCAATATTTACGGCAAGAGGACAGTGTGTTCAAGTATACACCAATTGTGGGACTCTTTCCTAAAAATTTTTTTTTGAGTTATAATAAATATGGAAAGGAGGTTAATGGAAGAAAATCTATTATACCATAATGACAAAATATGCAAACTGAAATGTGAAAAAGCGATCACTCAGAAATTGCTCTTTGGGGTCAAAATTTGAAACAAAATAGAAAGAGATTATTTGAATCAAATTTTGATTTATGTAGAGACATACAGTGTGAGAAAAAGCTAATGAGGCTTAAGAGAGAGAAGAATAAGCAAGAGGACTGAGCAAATACTGAACACATATGGCAACCAATGGATTGTTGAACAGAACCTTAACAGAAACACACACACACACACATTGTGAATTCACAATCGAAGGAAGTAATCAGCTCTATATATTGGTCTTTACATAGTATAGGAAACTTTCTTGATAGAAACAGCCTTACACAAAAATCTAAAGTTACTTCTACCTTTTCAAGAGTGGATAGGGAAGGTGTTTTGAGTTTCTGTGACTCAGGAAATCCACTTCATCTACTGTCTGTTGGTTTTTCTTCCTCTTCTCAATTGCCTTCCTTTCATTTTTTTCCCTTCCTTTTTCCCTCTTTCTCTTTCTTCAATAGAGGTCCTACTATGTGCCAGACTTTATTATAGGAGCTGGATATTCAGCAAAAATCAAGACAAAATATATCCCTGCTCTCTTGGTTCTTACATTCTGTTGAAGAGAGTCATAAAGTAGACAAATGCACAAAAAGTGAATAGCATAATTTCAGATTTTTAAAATGTTGCTAGAATAAGGTGATCAGAGTGTGATTGATGGAGGGCATATGTTTCACAACTTTAAGTAATCTGAAGAAGTTAATTTGAGAAACTAAAAATGAGCTAAGCAAACTACTCATTGATGAGATGATTGTAAATAAAGTTTTCCAGAAGAGAAAATAGCAAATGCAAATACTTAGGAATGACTGTGGTTTTAAGATTAGTGTAGCAGGAATACTGTGAAACACACTTGTAGAAAAGTAAATCATTAATTGCCTGTCTGTATTCTGCAGTGGGGAAAAAATAGACCATGGTGGGCAAAAGAGATTGTCTCCAGTCACAGCTTCTAGCAGGACTGAATGGGGTGGTTTAAAAGAATTTGAGATGGTTAATGGGAACATCATGGGAGAACATGGTTTTGTAATTCCTTAATTGTGCATAATGGAAAAATGCTTCCCACTGGACAAAATTTATATTCTCAAAGTGAGTTAGATCATAGTCTTAAGAATAGCTTATAAAATTTTGATACCTAAAATATATTTGCCAGACCAGTAGGAACAGACAGAATGCTTATAAAACTTAATTGTTTGGGCCCTCCCTGATGGCATAGTGGGTTGGAGCGCTGCACTGTGAAGCTAAACTGAGCCATGGTGACTTCAGTGCGAGTTTGATCCCCGCCCCAGAGGTGACCCACATGGTGAAGCAGACCTCTCCTGCTCGCCCGCTGCTCCCCTTAGCAGTGTACGGTCTGTCTGCTCTGTTCCCCACTCTGTTTCTGGTTAATCCTCTCACCAGAACCCTCAGCACCTCTGGCCTATACCCCAATTCTGTATGCATAAATAAATAAATCTTTAAAAAAAACTTAATTGTTCACTAGCAAAGGATTCCTTAATGGCAAGTTGATATTTAGTTTAACAAGTTAAGGGATAATTCAGGTTTAGATTAAAAAAAAACAACTCAATTTGCCATCTGAATAAGTTAGGTAAAAGAAATGAAAGGCAGTGTCTGATTTTGGGGTGAAAAAAACATGAACCAGTGGGATTATGAAGATGCTTTGTTTTCATATATTCTACCAACAAAACAAAGCAATGTATACTTTCATGCTTGGAGTTTCAACATTTCTCAAAACATATATGGATTAAAAATGTATCATGTTTTATGTGAATGATTGATTCAGTTTATAAAAGGGACATTTTACCTTAAAGTTCCTTCATAATTAAAAAAAAAATGGGTTGATTTTTCCTGGAAAATGAGCCACATATAGAATTTCTATCTCCTTCAGAAATCTTTCAGTTGAAATTCATATTAATTTTATCCCAGTTTTGCCATAGCTTAAGTTGACTGCAAACTGTCTCTAATTTGAAACAACCACATGTGTACCTTATGTATTATTTTATCTGGAATCACTTGACTAGATTAGTGTTCTTTCATTAGCGAACACCTCACTTACTTCTTCTCCGTGATATTCTGTATAAACTAGATCCAAGGGAAAGGATAAACTTTTAAATCAATGTCATTATTACTGAATTTTTTATGGATAAAACTTAAAAAACCAAGATTTAAGATGAATAGGCATTTATTAAATAAATTTTGGATAAATGTTAAATGTGCATAAAATTTTTATAAGTACTTTGATCATTTCTATTATATTTACTTAATTACAGTAAAAACCCCACATTTTCAAGCTTTATTCTAAGCATATAATAAATATTAAGCTTAAAACCTCAAAACAAACTTGTGAGGTATGTATTATCATAGCTAATATTTTAGTAAGAAATTGAGACAGAGACATTAATTTCTTTCACAAAGGTCACCCAACAAGGAATTATCAAAGCAGGGAATTTAAACACAGGGAGACTTTTTTTTTTTTTTTTAAAGAATCTCTGTTCTTCCCTAGACTTTTTCTATTCCTTTCATTTCTTTCAATAATCATAGAATGTGTATATCATGTATTTATATATTTTTTAAAGTAAGTATTTGCTGACCTGTCACGAGAGCAGCAATTCAAGTCTGAGATAGGATTTTGATATAATATATAGGTAGAAATCCTAAGAAAATGACTTGAATCAAGTAGTATTAATAAAAAAGCCTTTCTTTGTATTCTTCAACACACTAAAATATGAAATGGTGCAGAAAGGCTTATTTTTGTGATATAATCTTGTAGAAATAAGAAGAACTGGCAGTGTAAATGACTAATCCTGAGAATGGTCTAAAACCTGGGAACTCCATTGATAAAAGCATGTAGTACTTTTAAAAATATTAGACATGAGATTTTTTTTTTCCCCTGTAAAGTGAGCTTTACTTTTCTCCTCTATTTTTAATTTTAAAACTGAATTTTGAAGGGAGCATTTCTTAGTCACCTAAACTTTGATAAACACCTGCACAGTTCCTTAAAACTATGAATTTTATCCTTGTCCTTTTTATTTGTGCTTGACTATTACTTCTAGTAGGGAAACTACCCTTTGGATTCAGAACTGTTTCCTGTGAGTAAACTAAATGAAGCAGAATATATATGTTTCCTACTTGGTTTGGTTATAATTTTACAGTGAGACTTGTTCCAGGTGGGAGTTCATATTGGCTATAACCAAATCATATCCACGGTAGGTCAAAGTTCATGTCATTGGAAGAACTTATGTTGAGTGAATATTGTCGGAGATCTATCACATTTTGTAGCCTTTTCAGTTTTGTACCATTCATAATTTCTGATTTAGTGTCAACCAAAACCCACATCAGTTTTAATTGTTTGGCCTCACATAAAATTGGGTTTGAAGAAGATGATTTACTGGATCACTGACTATGGACCAGCTTGAAAAGAATTTCATTTGTAACACTGTGCTGCTAGTTGTTGGCGAGAGTAACTCCTGTGTGGACTGAGCAGACATCCTGATCAGATGTTGGATCTGAAATGCAGAAGCTTTCTTCCTGGAAGGTGACAGTAGTTATTTCAGTCTTTCAGTAATAAGTGGTTATTCAGTGTTAGATTTCAAGCCATGAAATAAAGGATGAGTGAGCACATTTACAATAAGTAGATATATCATTATTTGCATTCTATACCTACTTCGCTCTGATAATGAGAACTGGTTAGATGATAATTGTTTTGTAGTAAAAGTGTTTAAAACACTAAATTTACATTTATTTTCACTTGTCATGCCAGTAATACATGTTCATATGACAGGTGGTAAAAATTCAGAATACTCTGTCAAATTATCACATTAGATTTCTAGCACTGTAATAGCAGTAGTGATTAGAAAGCCTAAAACTCATGGAAGAATAGAAGAGGAAGGGAAAGAAAGTCACTAGTTAGTGAATTGTTTCTTTGTGAAGTTCTAAAATATCTTTAAAATGCAAAACCACAGTACAGCTCATCTGTTTAAGCGCAATCTTTCCCTTAAGTAATGGCATATAATTCTACTTGTTTTGTACTCTGCTAGTGGAACATTTGTTTATTTATCATGCAACCCATGAGAATATTTGTTTCTGGGGGACTTATAGATGTACTAATGCAATATGCTTATATTTTATTCAGAACCACATCACTGCGACAAACCCAGAGTATTTGCAAATTTTGATACTGCATAGTAATAATTCATAGCCTTTAGTCACCAAACCAACAACAGATATCCTATGCATGTTGATTAAGAAGTGATATGTGATAGAATTTTGGAGAACATTTATATACCAGAACCAGGGAACCTGCATGTTAGGTCACTTAATTACATTGGGCCTTGTCTTCTCTTTTCTGTATGTATGTTCATTTGGCTATCTGGTCAACAGTGGTCTCAATTTAGATGACTTGCAGAATCACTCTGTAAGATTCCTTCTGTATAAAAGGAATCTTAAAGGTTATCTGTCAGTTTACTCATGGAGTCCTTGAATCTCCTTTTTAGTATTAGAACAAAGTAATTTTCCAGTTTCTGTTTAGCTTCTTCTAATAATGGGGAACTTAGCGCTATTCAGAGGAAATTAGGTTTTTCTCATTTAACTCCAATAGTAAATTCTTCAAACACTGAGTTATTTTGTTTTGAGTTATATAAATATACATGGATATAATAATGACTATCTTTCTGATCTTATTTCAGGTCTCAACCTTATTTCAGGTGTGTGATGTTGGATTAATAATTTCCCACCTGAGAAAGGATTATATTTTCCTCTTCTCCATTCTAATGACATTAGGCTTACTCATGTGGTTTACTCTAACCAGTAAAACACTAACAGAAATGTCATGAATAACAATTGTAAAAATTTTAAGAGCCTGCTCCCTTCTCTCTGCCATAATCAGTTATATTCTAAAAAGAGGCTGTCCCAAACCTTATTTCTAAAGTATACATAACATAGGGCTTAGTGACAGTCTATCTACAGGGGAAGGTTGCATGAGTCAGAAATAAGTATTGAGTGTTATAAGTCATTGAGATATTGAGTCATTTGTCATTGTAGTTTAACTTAGACTTTTCCTCACTAGTGGGTATATATTTTATCCACTAAGTTCTGGCCTTGAATTGTAAACTATGTTTTGTGGAATTCTTACCACTTGGAGGAGCCCTTGTTCCTGCTTGCTGCAAAAGCTTTCCTAATTTTGTAGCTTTCACCATAGGGGAAAGGCAGGAAAGCTCCCTTCCCAAACTAGCCAGGTAAGAATTTAGACACACTATGGAGTAGTCTTTTATTGGATATTTGAAAGTCTCATTTTTTTTTTCACGATAATTCCTAGTTAGCTGGAAGGAACTGATATGTTTGTGTGTTAGAAAAATATTTTTCTCTATCCTGTTTTTTTTTTTTTAAATTAGTTTCTTTACTATTTCCCATCACACTAGCCTGTTTAGAATTTTTTTCTAGTCACCCCCCATGAAATTTTTAGGTACTCTGTAGTGGAATATTTATTTATCATATAACCCACACTGTAGGTATATTTTTGCTTTACAACTAAAAATACTAAATCTTTTTCATATTCAAGAATCAAAGTTTATCCACACTGAGAATGGACTGTCTCTTTAAAGAGCAGACAGATTAGGGTGCCAGTTTAATCTCAGGCTGCTGCAGAAAATCTCACAATGAGTGGTTCCAAACAGAGTGGGCTGAATTGAGCAGATGAAATTCTGGAAAAATAATGCTTTCATTATTCTTAATTATAGACTTTTGAAAACATTGCAAATGAGAAAAAGAAGGAATAGATAACCAGCAATACCAATGTTGAGTGGGTTGGCTACAACACTGACTACAGTTTAATATAGCATTAGAGGGAATGACAAAGTCAATATATATAGCAAGAATTTATTTTATTTTTATGTTAAAATATATTTTTAAAAGATTTATTTATTTATACATACAAGAACTGGGGTACAGGCCAGAGGTGCGGGGGTGAGAGGATTCACCAGAGACAAAGTGGGAGAGTGGGGAGCAGAACAGGTGGAATGACTGAAGTACATTGCTGAGGGGAGCAGAAGAAAAGAGGACAAAACAGGAGAGGTCTGCTGTACCAAGTGGGTATTAACTTGGCCAGAGATCGGACTCATGCTGCATGGGTTGCAAATAGCTTCATAGTGCTGACACTTAACCTGTTGCATCACCAGAGAAACTCTCTTTTAATTTGATGAGACTTCATGAATATTAAATTTGGCTTCAAATTATTTTAATTCAGTGGCCTATGCTCTTCTCCCCACACTCCTCTTCATCTCCTCATCCCCTCCCACTACCTTCCTGATACCCTAGATCTATAGTCAGTTTTCAAAGTTTGTCGGTACCTGAACCTTTGTTTGATTTCTCTGTATTCCCTATGTAAGTGAAACTATTTCATATTTTTCTTTTTCTGACTTATTTTGCTTAATATAATTCCTTTTAGCTGCAAATCATGGTTTTTTTCTTCTTTTTTGTATTTCAGAGGTGTATTCTTTATTTTATTCTGCCTCTTTGTACAATGTATGCTTTCTCCTCTGAGGTGTAGTCCCTGTAAAATTCTCACCACCAGTTCACCCGTGCACCATCACTAAAGTCCTTTGTGTTCTTCCTTCCCCTGTTTTGATCTCTCTCTCCCGCCCCTGCAGAATGTCTCTGACTTATACTTCCCTGTTGTTTTTTTTATTTATTATAATTGTATTTTTTCATGATCCCTTATTTGTCTCCTCTAAATTCTTCCTATAATTGAAAGTTGCTGACATTTTCCCATTTCTTTCTGGTTTATTTCACTGAGCATAATCCTGTCTGGCTCCATTTATGCTACTCTGAAATGGCATGAGTATCTTTTTGATTGCTGAGTAATATTTCATTATGTATGTGTACCACATCTTCTTGATCCAGTCATCTATTTTTGGACATTTGGGTTGGTTCCATATCTTACCTTTACAAATAGTGCTGCAGTAAACATAGGGGTGCAGGTGTCCTTTTGAATTAATGTTTCTGTGTCCCTGGATAGATTCCTAGGAGTGGAATTGCTGGGTCATATGGTAGTTTCATTGTTAGTAGTTTGAGGAACCGCCACATAGGTTTCTATGGTGACTAGACCAGTTTTCTTTCATTCTTTCACAGGAGCAGTGTAGGAGAATTCCTTTTTCTCCACATTCTTGCCAACATTTGTTTCCTGTTTTTTTTTTTTTTTTTTTTTTTTTTTTTTTTTTTTTTTTAATATGTGCTATTCTCACTGGTGGAAGGTGGTATCTAATTGTGGTTTTGATTTGTAAATGACACGGATTTTATCTTTTACATGTTTTACTGAGTAGTATTCCATTGTGTGTATACCATATCTTCTTGTTCCACTCATCTGGATGGGGCAGTTAGGTTGTTTCCATATTTTGGCTAGTGTAAATAGTGCTGCGATTAATTTAGGAGTGAGGCTTCCTTTTGAATTAGTGTTCTGTGTTCTTTGAGTAGATTCATAGTGCTGCGATTAGTTTAGGAGTGAGGCTTCCTTTTGAATTAGTGTTCTGTGTTATTTGAGTAGATTCCTAGAAGTGGCAGAGCTGAATTATATGGCAGATCCATTTTTAGTGTTTTGAGGAAACTCTACCCAGTTTTCCACATGGGCTAGCACATTCTATACATTGCACATGATGTATATGCTTATAGCCAGTTCTGTAAATTTCCTTCCAAATCACTTCATCTGGGAGAAGGGAATGTTGGATCAATATCTCTCCATGTCACCACACTTTTGCTTACCTATATGATTTTCACATTCTAGGCTAGCCTTCATGTTTATGTTATCCCAGTATTATCAGGGTAAAAGTCTTACTTTCATCTTTTTTGCTAATTTTATATTCTTAATATATATGAACATTCTTAACATAGACCATGGACTCAGTAAATATCTGTTAAATATTGAAGTAAGTGACTCACTATAGAGGATTACTCAAATTACAGGACTATCTTTACCATGTTACTGCCTATTTATATGTATAAATACTAACCTCAGAAGCACATTAGTAAGTGGCTGTTTTGTCTTCTTAGTGAAGTGGCTCATAAGCTTTGGACAGTGATGTATATATATATATATATATATATATATATATATAGGTTCCTCATTTGCAGTGGTAGACTGAGCACGTGCATTAAAACTCCAGTGGAATGTTTGTAGAGAAGTGTAAAAGATGATAACATCTTTAAAAGAAAAAGGTCAACAGTTGAAAGAGACATCAACAGAATAACTGAGGGTCAAAAAGCTTATGAAGGCATATTGGTGGATAGAACAGAGCTGAGAGCATGCAAAGGTGTGCTGTGTGTGAATCATTTTCCCCAGTGGTGTTGTGGCATGAGGCCTCAGTGGCCTGTAATTGCACATATCTCCACCTAACTGTGACTTTGGAGGTTGTTAACTTGACATTGGCCGTGCTGGAAAACTTAGGGCTTTTTCTTTCTTTCTCATTAGCTGGATGATGTTATACATTTACCAGCACATTGCTGTAAGGAACCCCATTGGAGATCCAAGATTTGAGTAATCTGCTCAAGAGAGGGAGTGGTGATAATTAAAAGTCTAGACCAGTGGGCTAATCAGTCCTTACTTCTTGTGTAGCTGGATTCCCTCCCATCTGCAATAATGACAAAAACCTCCCCTAGACTAAAAATTAGGAATAAATGGAATTTAAATTCTAACCACCTTTTTATTCTCTCTTCCAAAATCCCTTCCTAATGATTAACTGTTAACTGGCTCCAAATGCATTCCGAATACTTGGATAAGTGGCTGTTACATCCCTAATGAAAATTCTCTGTGCCCCTCTGAGGTTCACAGTGGCATCAGAAACAAGCATTCTTATTGCTAGCAAGTGCTGCTAGATAAGACAAACACCTGACACCTGTCGCCTAAATCCCAGGACCTTCTCTAATCTGGAAATGTGAAGCCCTCCCTCACCTTCTGTTCCCCTTGTACAGTCACAGTGCTGCTGCAGTTCAGGGACCTGGCCTAAGTAGGCCGCTGACCTGATTGCTGGCTCCCTTGGTGATCATTTACTACAGTAGATATCTCCCAGTGGAGATACCTCTTGTGGTTAACAGTTTGACTTTTTGGGCTTGAGTCATAGTGGTTTAGTGGTTTACACTTTTACCCTGTTTTTGCATGGCACTTGCTACTTCCCCCAATGCAGAACCCTAGAGGGTTCTCTAAAGCTGAGGATTTCAAACTTCAGCCTGCATCATAATAACCTATAGGTTTATTCAAACACAGATCAATGAATTTTGTTCCCTGGGTTCCTGATTTGGTAGTTCTGGGTGGACAGTAATCATTTACAACTTTAACAAGTTCCAGCAGCAGCTGACAGTGTTGGTATGGAGAGTTTTGAGCATTTAGAGTTTATAGTTAGTTTGAAAATGGATAATGGATAAAAGCCTTTTTATTATAGGAATGCTGGCAGAAAATATGACATTCTTTGTAAATAAACCCTGACTACGCACAAAATGTTTATCTGAACTGAAATAACTATTAACTGATTGATAATTGACTGAACAGTTTTCATCTTGCTCAGGTATCTTCAATCATTGCCAGTAATATTAATACTATAGCGAATTAAGAGGGTGATGGTTGTTTCAAGTTATGACTTCCAGTAGACAGATAACTAGGTTTCAAATGCTAATAATACTCAAGTAAAACACTGAAATTGTTTAAAAACAGACCACACATTACCAGCTTTGGAGCATGTCGACAATTTGCCCTATAAACAGCCTTTTTGCTTGAAGAAAACATTTTTTTTTTTAGTCTGACGGTTTCCAGTTCAGAAGTGAATTCACTCAGTGTCTTAAAAAGACAGTAGTGGCATCAGGCTTTATATTTGTCCTGCATTTAGGTAGATCTTTTTTTTTTTTTTAATTAGAAGGGGGAAAAGAAAAAGCTATGAAAGTGAAGTTTTACATGAATTTTATCAAATTGCCTGACGTGGTTGAATAAAATATGTTACTGGTTTTATCTTTCAGTGACGATAAAATGCTTATGAAAAAAATATCCAACTTTCATTTCTAGATGGAGAGTTCTAATATATATGTGCCTTGATAGTCTTCCTTTGCTGAAAAATGTACTGACTTTAGGAATGCATAAAGCAAAAATATGTAACTTTAGGAGCTGTTATGATCAGGAACAAGTCATATCATAGTTTATTTAACTTCCATGATCCTGCCACATTCATAATGATTGCTGTTTTGCATTTGAGGTGGCTGTTATTTAACATGTAAGAGCATTTATAGTGATGATAATAATAATGAAGAAAAAATTCTCTATCCACTGAGGCAGGTTGGCAGAGAAAGTACTGGAAGTGGGTACTTTATTTTCTCTATTATTAAAGATAGAACACACACACACACACACATATATATATATATGCATACACACACATACACACACACACACACATATATACATAACAATCAGAAGTATATTATCAGTAACTATCCCTCAGTAACTATCCCTGAGAATACAGTACTAATTTTTTTAAAAAAAAATTTATTTATTTATTTATTTATTTACAAAGTTTATTTTTACATCATTTTGCACATTTTTTTTTCCATCTCGATTGTAATCCCTGCAGGTTTCCCATCACCAAATCACTCCTGTGCCACCATCATAGTCCTGTGCATTTCCCTCCCTTCTCCCACCCCCCCGTTTTTGAATCCATTCCCCACTCCACCCCCACAAAATGTCTCTGGTATATGGTTGTTCATTATTTTTGTTATTTTCTCTCCTGGTCCATTATACTCCTGCTATGAGTGACACCATCCGGTATTTTTCTTTCTCTTTCTGGCTTATCTCACTAAGCATGATCTTTTCTCCATCCAAATTGCTGCAAAAGACATGTGTTTCTCTTTTTTGGTTGCTGAATAATATTCCATTGTATATATGTACCACGCCTTTCTAATCCAGTCACAGTACTAATTTTTATGAAGAGTCTATTGATAGACTCTGTAAGGTAGGAATCTTACACATTTGATTATTTTGTCAATTCAGGGAGTTGGAACAGAACTTGTCTAGAAGATTCTGTATACAACTCAATGAAATTGCACTGTTTCCAGTGTATTCTAATTAATAAAACGTACCTTGGACTATTACTACCTTTTGATAGGTACTTTTAACAAGATTGTTCTTCTAAATATGTGCAGTTAAATGAAAAATAAAACCAAGATTTTATTTTTATTTTATTATTTTTTTTATTTTAAATTATTGAAGTATCATTGGCTTATATAAAAATTGAATTCCAACTGTGGAATTCTAACCATGAAGGCCCCCCCTCCCCGCCAATTGATGTAGTCACTGTATCACAATCACTGTAAAAACACCCATAGAACAGCTCCTGCCTGCCTGTGACTGACAGGCATTCTTTTTATATACCTTTTCCTTTTGCAAAGTGGCAGTGGCAGCTCTCTTGCCTGCCTGTGACCACGTAGTTGCCTCTCTTTTTCTTTATTTCTCCTAAAAAAACTCTTTCTTTAAAATGTAAAATATGCACTCATAGTCTTCCACCATAGTCCAATAGTACATTATGTTCCTCTCCACACCTTGTTCTATCACCATTCTTACCCTTTCACCCTCTGGATATTTCAGTTCTATGGTCAGCTTTCAAGGTTTGGTTTAAAAGTTTGTCTTTGCCTGACCTTTTATTTGGTTTCTATATATTCTACCTATAAGTGACACCATCCAATATTTATCTTTCTCCTTCTGGCTTATTTTGCCTAGCATAATCCCTTTAGGATCCATCCTCATTGCTTCAAATCACATGATTTTATCTTTTTGATTGGTGAGTAGTGTTCCATTAATATATATGTATATGTGTATACATACATACATGTGTATATATATATATATATATATACACACACACACACAACCCATTTTCTTGATCCACTCATTTGGAAAACCAATTTATAAGAACAAATTTAAATATAAATAATTTTATTATTTTAGAAAATTTCAAGAGACTTTACTTTTCATATTTGAAGATGATTACTTCAGTTTTTTAGTTTGGGAATTTTTTCTTTCCAGTTTAGCTGTATTAAATATTTACATACAAAATCAAATGCATTAATTCCATTATACTTGCCTTTAGTGAAGCAAGGTTCTATCTCCGCTTTCCTGATTTCATGTTTCTCATTGAATGCTTTCTTTATCCAGAAATGCTCCTGTCACACTTGAGATACTATCCCCAAAAAGATCAGGGGAAAGGTGGTGATGTAGAAAAGTTTTGGTATACTGTGATTTGATAACACAGGAACCAAAAACTAGCATTAATTACTTTTTGAAGTAGATCGATGTAGATCTGTATATGTGTGCCCTTAACTCGAGCTACTTCACTTGTCTCTATGTAAATTTTTACATCGACAAACTGAAGATAGGTAATTTCTAAGGATTCATTTGATCCTGAAATTTTAGGGTTTGTCAAGAAATGAGTTACTTTTATTACTGGGGATGGTCCTAAAACACAGAACTTGTGGAATAGAAGAGGCTATAGGAGTAAGCATGACTCACCCAACTGTCTAGCTGTTACACACAGGAGACACTTATCAGGAGCACTTTCTAGCACTTGTTAGATCTTTCTTCATAATCAGTTCTGTTCCTTCATCAGTGTACATTTGGACCCTCCATGGGATGTCTTTAGTTATCTGGGGATCATTGTATAGTGTATTTCCTCTAGTAGTGAGGGATTCCTGAGCTATCAAGAGGGAAGAGCATAGTATCTGTATATTCTAAAGACAAGGATATGAAGCAAGGCCTGGTGAGAATTGCAAGATAAAGTGGAAGTGGCATCCTGTAGGGTCATACTGGGGGACTTAGGGTTGCGTCTAGTTCAGCTTTTGGGTGATTTGAATGGTGGTTCTAACAAACAGCAGCACTGCTACTGAGAGAGATGACTGTTGGGTGTGGGGGGCCTTGACCAGCAAGGCCGAGGATTGGGGTCCCAGGGTCGACGGAAGGAGAAGGCAGAGAGTCCATCGATCGTGCAGCAGAGAGAGAGACAGCGAGAGCGAGAGCGAGAGGAGAAGAGAGAGAAGAGAGAGCGAGTGAGAGAAAGGAGAGAAGGAGAGAGAGAGGAGAGAGAGGGCTTTATTGTGTCTTACAGCTATATATATATGTATACAAAGAGGGCGGTGCAGTTAGTGCCGGTGGGGGGTGGTCTTGATGGTTTAATGTCTTAAAGGCCAATGGGTTTGAGGGGAGGGATCCGTAATCATCTTAAGGGAGTAGACACAAATCTCGGGAGCCAGAGATAAAACCTTTCTCAGGCGCAGGAACTTGCTGAGCTCCCAGGGAGAAAGGAGTGGGAGAAGGGATTTGAGTGTGCTGCATTCTCAACCAGGATGTTCACCCTAAGTTCCGGATCAAGTGTTGTTTTGTGCATAGGAGGCAAAGTCCTGATCTGGTCCCGACAGTTGGGAATCTCTCAAAATGACTGTGAGACTTTTCTTGTGTTGATGAATTCTGTTCCTTTGATCTTCACCACATTCTTGTTATTTCCAGAGCAAAGATCCTCCTGTTCTTTTTACCTTGGCATTAGTTTGCAATTTCCCTCATTCATCCTACATCTCCCCCACCCCCAAATAACTGCATATGCTTATCTTTCAAATTAGGGCATACAAAATTAACTGTCTGTTCTTTTGGCCTTTGTTTTTAAAATAGAAAAATGGAGATAGAAACAAACTATCCATAATGACTTATTTTAAGAAAATAAAAAGGGAAGATTCATATATACTAGTAAAAGTTATGAATAAATAAGGCAAAAAAAAAAAAACTAGTGAAAGCAGTGTGGAAATTAGATTTGCTCTGTCACAGTAAGAATGCTATCAAAATGTGCAGTAGCATTTGAACATGTCATAAAGGTGATTATTTTGCATCTAAGTTCTGGCAAGGTTAGAACTTAGATGCTGTCTTTAAGATTAAGAAAATCAGCATTGACAGAAGCGAGGTTGGGTTCGAAGAAACTCTAATGTTTAAACATTGAGATGACTGAGTTTCAAGAGATGATAACAGGCAATACAATTATGATGCAGAGACTCATTGTGAACAAGTAGGAGGAAAAGTGTTATATGATAGTATTTCAATATGTAGGACAATGATATGGACCATACCTAATACATGAACTATAGCTGTTAAGTTACTAGAGGATTTAACTATATTTTATAAAACAAATACAAAGGGCTAATTATGCAGAATCAAAAGAGGTTGTTGTGTTTCCATATATGCCCCTTTGTGTACACTGATTTAATCCTATGAAGCTTCATTGTGAAGGCTAATATTTAACTATATTTTATAAAACAAATACAAAGGGCTAATTATGCAGAATCAAAAGAGGTTGTTGTGTTTCCATATATGCCCCTTTGTGTACACTGATTTAATCCTATGAAGCTTCATTGTGAAGGCTAATATAGTGATAATTGAACTTAATGTAATTCAGAATATAGTTAAAATTAAGACAATTCCAAATCAATTTTGTAAAAAACAAAATTTCCTTTTTGAGAACTAGGTTGGAGGTCCAACATTAACTGATTTGAGGATTTATTATAAATTTGCAGTTATTAAGGTAGTGTTGCTTTGACATTTGGTTAGACATATAGATCAGTGGGACAGGATGGAGTATGATCAATACATACTTATCAGTTTTTCATTTACTTGACAAGTCAAGTAAGTGGGGATAGCATAGTCATATGAGAAGTGGTGGTAGAATAATTAGATAACCAAGTGGAAAAATATTAATATCTGCATTTACTTTGTGTGGCATGAATTAATAAAAAGGAAATCATAGACACATATTTAAAAGCAAACATTAAAATTTTTCATAAAAAACTAGTTTGTCAAATACTTTTTAATTGACAAAGTGTTTAAAAAATAATCACTCCATTCTATGGATTTTCTACTTGAGTACCGCTACATAATTAAAATTTACCAGGAACAATTGTATGTCATTAAACATATTACTAAGTAAAATGAAACTCTGAGAACTCATCATATTTGGGGTAAAAGATGATTAAGATCAGCACACCTTTGGACCTCAATCTCTATGGAAAATGATTCAAATAAGATAAATTAGACTATGAGGAATATAGGAACAATTTTCTTCTTTAACAAAAAACAAAGTCATGTTATAAAACCCCAATTGCAAGAAGACATTTCTAAAATCCTTGAATAGAATTGACTGTATATATTTGTCGAGTGAAGGCTAAAATATCTTTAACATCACAAAATGGTCTTTTTAGGATAGTAAACTATTTTAAATATAAGTTAGGAGCTTTCCCCTTTTTGTACATTTGATTTAAATCTCAACCTCGAGTTTGAGAAGCTCTACAGATGATGAAATTTGGTTTATAAATTTGGTATTTTCAAAGTACTAGGCCTCAAAACTGCTTGTTAAAGGCTTATATGAGAGTTAACTTTGGATTTACTATACACGATCAACTGTTTAATACATTTACAGCATATGGTGTCCTGGCAGTCTAAAATCTTAGATTTTGGGTGGGAAGAGTTATTAGGGATATCTTTTTCTACTTTCCATTTCTAATGTGCCTTTTATAAGCAAACTGCAATCTCAGCTTTAGTACTTCTTGTGATAACAAACTCATTATCTCACCATTTCACTGCCAGAAAACATCCATGAACTTAAAGACCCTTCTAGTGTACAGCATTTAAATTCAAAGTTTTATGAAATTAATGGAAAGCTTACATTTCAGAATTTTACACTATTAGTATCTGAAAAAACATAATTTTCTCCATGAGTTCTCTATTCCCTTGGCTGAAAATCATACTCCTATATCCTTTTATGAAGATTTGTCTGCCTACCTACAACTTAAATTCCAAATAGCGTATCTTGGCAAGTACCCTTGGCATCTAGTTCTTGCTTACTCTCTTTAGTTTCTTCTCATGTCATTCTTTGACAACTCTCCCATGTGCCAGCCAGTCTAAAATCCCTATATTTTTCCAAACACAACTTACTTTTTCAGTGACACATTTGGAGTCATTTTTTTTTTCTTTAGCTGGATACTGTTCCTACCCAGTGCACTCCTGTAATATTTTAAGATTAACTCTAGTGGGTCCTGCTCTGAATATCGTCCTTAATCCTCTCTAGGAGAATAAGAATTTTCCTTTCTTCTCCTTAATCACTTGAGATACCTCTGACCAACGTATATTCATAAGTCTTACTTCCTGAGATTGTAAACGTATTGAAGGTAGTACCTATTCCTTTCTCATTGCACTGGCATCCCCAAGCTGTACACAGTGAATGTTGGACTTATACCTTTGACTCTATTAGGACAGTCCTGAATCCATAGGTCCCCTGGGAGTACATTGTAGGGTGCTAGAGGTCACCTTATAATTGAGACATGATTTCTTTTCAAGTGTTGTACCCACTTCAAACCCCAAAAGTCGTAGGTGCCAGGGCTGAGCACATTGAACTGCATGGGTCACTAACCTTATCTTCTGTGACCCACAAGTTCACAGTCACACTTTGTAATTCATTGTTCTCTTGTCACCTGCAATTCTGCTTTTTTCTTTTTCCCCTCTTTGACCTCTGGGTCTTAGCTTTTGACATATTTCTGACTTTCATTTCTGTTGTCTTTGTTGATGTCACATGCAGGCATCTCTCACTGCTGGTTCTTATCTACCTGATATGTTCCATTTTTGGAAGCTGTCCTCATTTCAGCAGAATGTTTTCTTCTCACATTGTGTTGATATCACTGCATCACAGTCAGTGGTAGTGAATAAAACCAGACCATAATGAATTTTAGCAATGAACTGAGATGCAGGTTTCTAGAAACTAGTAACCAAAGGGGAAGAATGGTTCTAGAATCAGATAATGAGTCTTAAAGGTAAGGACGCTGCCCCAGATAGAGCCAGGTTGGCAGGCCAAAGTCTGGACATACACAAGTATGATAATCAGAGTGCACAACAGAGAAAAAAAAAACAGGAGAGGAGAACAGAAACAGAATGGCAAAAATTCCAGAAGTACTTCCAATACAGATGATTGATGGTTAAGCAGATAGTAATTTATTTATATTGAAGAGAACAAGGGAGTCACAATGCCGGCCCTCTGTCTGCTTACACTAGCTGAGTGTCCAATAATTTAACACTATCTTCCCAGAAACGGCATTAGATTACATAGGTTGAGGGCTTAGTCTTGTAAGAATTTCCCTCCTATCTCTAGTAGGGAAACTTACAAATGCAATACAAGAAAGAAACTATTCTTGGTTATATTGTATTGTGTTCTTGCTGAGTATTTATGCTCTCTCCAAGCTGGCCATTGTCACCCAATTTCTGTGTCCACAAGCCCAGTAGCTCTCCAGATGTCATCCTTTTGGGGTTTTACAGAGGCTTCATTACTTCATCGGCCATTGGCGATCAAGTTCAATCTCAAGCTCTTTCCTCTTCCCAGATTGGGGGTTAAATAAGGGTGTAACAGAAATTTCCAACCTTTAATTATGGGTTGGCTTTCCTGGAAACCAATGCCTAGTTTTAGGTGAGGGTCTAAAAATCACCTCATTAACGTAAAATAGACACCTTTTTTGTTCTTATCACAGGAAATTCCAATAGTTTTAGGAACTCTGTTTAGGAACCAAGGCCATATATGTATGTGTATATTTCTTACTATAAATCACAATATTAACAACCCCTTTAAGCACTCCAATTTCAAACTGTATTGTTCTAACAAGTAACAACAACGCTACTGCTCTCTCTGTTACTTAGTGATCTTTTTATTTATGTCACCTTTACTTCCTAATGTATCACCTGAGTGGCTGCTCGAATCCTGTCTCTTCCAATCAACTTCAGATCTTCTTAGCCTCAGCAAATGACCTTGTCTCCTATTTTCCTGAGCAGATTGAGGTCATTGAATGAGAACTCCCTCATACCTCCACCCCTTGTTACCTGCCAAAATGCCATCCCTGCTGTGTCTAATTATTTCTGCACGTTTGCTTATCCCCCTTTCCTGTTTTCACCCCACTTAGATAAAAAGCACTTCCCTTTACAATGCTGATGTAATCACTTATGCTTTGGACCATGGCTTCTTCCTTTAAAAGTCCTGTTTCTTTTCATTCCTTTGGCTTTTTTAGTATCAGAATTCATGTGCTAAATAATTGAAATCTTTTCTAGAAACCAAATTGCCTCTAATCTTTTAATCTACCACTGCCCTTACTCTTATCAGCAAACCCACACACAGGTGGAAATATCCCATGTGTACCTGGCAATATGTTGGTACCTGGATTTGTGTATCTCTGTTGCTCCTATTGCTTTCCAAATTTATGCCCCCCCCTTTTTTTTTTTTACTATTCATCTTACTGTTGGTATTACATCCATTCTTCTAACTATGTTCTTTGGTGGCAATTACCTGCTGGTCATAACTGAATCTCTTTATAAATGTATAGGCTTAAGCAGTTGATCACCTGCTTTCATGTACTGGTTCTACCAAGTACCAACTAGGGAAATGGACATGCACTTAGCCAAACCAAACATCAGTTTTCTTGCTTGTAAATTTAGCATAATAACACCCACCTATTTAAGCTGCTGTAATTATTAAATAAATAACACACAGCTCTTTAAAAGATGTAGAAGCATGCCTACCAAAAGTAACTACTCAATAATTGTTAATTATTTAATTGTTAACTTTTTAAAGCAAGTTTCCTTACTTAGCATACCTTTCCTACTAACATAATTCTCAGAAATTTTTGTTTAAATCAAGTTGCTTATATTGTGCATTATATGTGATGAGCTACCAAGTATAGAAGTGGTCAATTAGAAGAGTTGAGTTAAAAAAAAAAAAAAGTCATGATTGATCAAGTCTTTATTCACTTTATGTGATGGGGCAGGTATGAGGTGAAGAAGAGGAATACTGGGTCTCTTGTATTGCATTTTCCCTCATGGATCAGCACCTGGCAAGGGTCAGAGGAATGTAGCATAGATGAGGGAATTATCTCACAGTCTCCCCAACAAAAATTTCCTGCATTTTTAGGTTGTTGGGGATAGAAAGGAGGGGAAGGACTAGCAATGGCAATCAAAAGGATAAACTTCTACCCTTTGCAGCAACATGGATGGTGCGGGAATGGATTATGCTCAGCGAAATAAGCCAAAAAGAAAAAGAAAAATTATCAAATGGTCTCACGTGTAAGAGGAATATAGAGGGACCAAATAAAAAAAAAAAAGGGGGTAAATAGGCCCCTTCCTGGTGGCGCAGTGTTAAAGCACAGCACTGAGAAGCTAAAGACACTTCTGCATGAGTTCTATCTCTGCCTGCCTGGGAGGTGACCCACATGGCTCAGCAGATCTCTCCTGACCTGCCCACTGATCCCCTCAGCAGTGTACTTTATTAGTCTGCCTGTTATGCTCACTCTATCTCTGGTGAATCTTCTCACTGCCCCTACACTTCTGGCCTGTACCCCAGTTTGTATGCATAAATAAATCTTCTTAAAAAAGTAACTATAATAAAATTAAAATAAAAATCATAAGGCAAAACTATAGATCGGAGACATTCTGTAGGAGAGGAGTAGGGAGAATGATTAGGACAGGAGTGGGAAGAGTACAAGGGACTATGGTGATGGAAGGGATTCACAAGGCACAGGTGAATTGGTGATGGAAATTTTTTTTTTTAAAGATTTATTTATTTGTGCATACAGAACTGGGGTACAGGCCAGAGGCTCAGGGGCAGCGAGAGGCTTCACCAGAGACAGAGTGGGGAGCAGAACAGGCAGATCGACGAAGTACACTAACGAGGGGAGCAGCGGGCAGGTCAGGAGAGGTCTGCCATGCCATGTCGTCACCTCCGGGGCAGGCGGGAATCGAACTCATGCGGAACGGCTTTAGATTCTCAGTGCTGTGCTTTAACCCGCTGCGCCACCAGGGAGGGCTGGTGATGGAAATTTTACAGGAAAATCATACATTGTACAAAAATGGGGATGATATAATAAATACATTTTTAAAATGTATTTTTTTTTTAGTAGTAGTAATTTACATTGATCTTTTATTCTCTAATCTTTATAAGTTCATGGGTTATTTCCAGTACTTACTCTGTGTATCATACTGGCTTTTTTTCATAGGTGGTCATGTCATATACAATAAAATTGTACTTTTATTTATTAAAAAAACAAACGAACAATGGGAAAGCATTAAGTCCAGGGGAGAAGAACTCCTTAGCCATGGCCTCCACCCCTGTAAAAAGATACACATAGGGATACTGCTAATGCAGAATAGGTGACAATGAGGGAGCAAGGTTTGAAAACTAGCAAAAGAATATCGAAAAGTTAGGTACAATTAACAATTTAAGAAGCATTTTATGAGAAAACTATTTGTTGACATACCAAATTGGTTCATGTTCATCAGATTATCTGTTCTATCAGATAGCACTTATTTGTATGTTTACTGGGCAGAAATCTTTGGATTAAACTTTGCCTCTCAAATTTGCAGATTTTCCAGATAAGAAGTCAAGTATAGTCCAGCATTGAAAACAAAACAAAAAACCATTAAAAAATAGCCCTGCTTTCTGATTTTTTTTTTCCCTGTCACTGTGAATGTGTTCTTCTGACCTACCTCACAGGGTTGTTGTATTTAATGAAATATTGTTTGTTAAGTTCATATAAAGTATATAATGGTCACTCAAATATCAATTGCCAGGCGCTATAATAGTCATTAATTGCCATTGTTCCGCATTCTCCTCCATAACCTTTACAATCTTACTCTCTTGCTATATTCATTTGAAATGTTAAGTTGGAAGGGACTTCTTAATAGCTAGGTTAATTGGCCCATTTTTTGGATATCACTATTACTGCCTCCCATCCACCCTACCATCCCCCACATTTCACCCAATTAACTGTCCCCTACTTGAAACTTTCCTTCTCCTTTGGCATTCCCCCCCCCCTAATTCCACTCCCTTCTTATTAAGTATTAAGTATTTTGAAATATTAAGTACTTTTTTCTTGACTCATTTTATTTCTTTCAGCTCTAATTGTGAGCAGTCTTGCAATGTTTTTGCTTTATCTCATTCTCTCCATCTGTTAATATTATTTATAGATAACCCATATTTTTAGTTTTTCTCCGACATAAGTTATAGAAATAGTTTTGATTCATTTGTTAAATTTCCACCTATACTTTCTTAAGCAGTTTATAATGCTTGACCATCACAGGGAAACCCTGTTTAAATTAAAATCTTTGCTCCTTGTGATACTATAATTTCAGGTTTTCAGGGCTAGTCACACAGCCAGGAACCAGGCTGCAGTGGCAGCACTGAGTTCCAGCCACTAGATCACCACAGGTTGGTGTGACAGGAAGCCACAGCAGCAACTTTGCAGATGCTCAGGCAAGCAAGTGAGAAGAGGCAAATTTGTTTAGAGAAAGAAAAAAAATTATTAAGGAGAAAGGGAACAGAAATAAAATGGGACTATGAGGCCAGTGGAACCAGGCCAGGGAGAGGCTTGCTGAAGTGGAATCATGCCTTAGGGAATATAGACCTTCTTCCCCTCATTGTTCTAAAGTTTCATCAGTCTCTCTAGGGTTAGTTCTCACTGGTCTCACTCACTGTCTTAATGTCTCTGTGCCCAGAACTAAGTATCTGTGTCCCAGCTCTTACCTTAGAGTCCTTTTTCTTTATTGTCCTCTTTCTGGAAAGTCCTGCTGCCCCCAATCCTGGGGGGTTTGATTAGTTCCCTTTGGAATTTGTTGTTATCTCTGGAGCCTCCCTTAACTATCCTGAAGTCCCTGAAGCTGCCTAATTATCCTTAACTTGCATTAGGACTCAATTGAATATGCACTTGCACTATTTAAATATGAGTGGTTAAAACACACTTTTCTTTTTTCATTTAAAACTCAGGACTATTAACCTGTTTCATCCTTGCTACTTAAAACTATTAGTACTTTTATTTACCTAGTGCATTAACTCTCTGTTCTACCCTTAAGCATTTTATACTTTATTCTTTCCTTTCAGACCTTTAATGTGTCCTTTCTCATAATCACATACATGAAGTGTACATGATTTTATCTAAATATCTGACTTGTACTTACCCTCTTACTACAAAGAAAATCTGACAAAACTACAGAAAACAAACATTTTTTTTAGACATTTAGAAAACAAGAGGTGTGGATTGCAGTCCCTGAGGAGGGATACTAAATTTATTCTTACATAAACCATACTTACTACCTACTATTAGCTTCTGGGCTGTGAAGGAGAATAAGAGGACTAAACAGAAGATATAGCCAATGGTGTCCTGGGAGGCCAAGGCAGGAATTTGAAGGCATAGAAATCAACAGGAGAGAGCTGTGTAGGAAAAAATATGCCAGAGGCATTCCCTTGAGGCTTAGTAGAATACAAACCCGAGAATGTATAGGTTACAATCCTATACAATAAGACATGAAAAAGTTCTGTAAAAAGAATTATCAAGAGTATCCCAGGGTGACTGGGGCCACTGACAAAAGGTCAAATGGTGGCTCCCTGTGTGTCTGCTTTTCCAAAGAAGACATACTGCTGACCAAAAGGCACATGAAAAAAAAAAAATGGTCATTATCATTTGCCATTAGGAAAATGCATTTCAAAGCCACAGTCTGATGCCATCTCCTGTGAGACTAGCCTATAATTAAAACAACAACAACAACAAAAAAAAAAAAAAAACAAAACAAAACTAGAAACAGGTATAGGATACACTGCTGGTGGGAATGTACTGTCCCAGCCACAATGGAAAGCTGTGTGGAGGTTTTTTAAGACATTAAAAGTGGATCTGCTAGGTGATCCAGCAATTCTACTCCTACATATCTACCCATAGAACATAAAACACTAATTCAAAAGGAAACCTGCAGTTCTATTTTATTGCAGCTTTATTCACATAAGTCAATTTTTGGAAACAACCTAAATACCCAAAAATAAATGAATGGATCAGGAAGATGTGGTCTACATAAACAATGGTACATTCCTCAGAGATCAAGAAAGATGAACTCATGCTATTTTCAGCAACATGGTCGGAGCCAGAAGGGATTATGCTAAGCAGAATAACCCAGAAGGAGAAAGACAAATATTGGATGGTGTATCTTTTATGTGGAATATAGAGAAACCAAACAAAGGATCAAATAAAGAAACCATAAAACTAATCACTGAAAACTGACATAGATCTGGCATTTAAAAGGGGCGGGGGAAAGGAAAGAATGGAGGGAGCTGAGAAGGGTATGGGGAAGGGCACAACAGATGATGGGAGAAAACTGGGTGTTTTGATGGTGGGAGAGCTGCAATGACCACAACTAATGGGAGAAATCCTACACTGCCAAAATTTCAACAAAGATGTAAAACAATGGTATTTCATTAACAACAACACAGAAGAGTTATGTTGCTGAAAGCTGACCAATTGCTGGGTTTCACATAGAGCTGAGAATCACTCAGGTCCCATTAGCCAAAAAAGATCTCATTGAATAAGTGGGCATTTAGTAGACTACAGGAAGGTCATGGCTCAGCAAAGGCAGCTGGGGCCCTGTTAGTAAGCTTAATTTACAGCTATGTATATTTTTCTGTATGTAGAGAAACTAGACTAACTCCTCAGTTTATACTAAAAAACCCAAACCTCCGATTCAAATGAGTGTTGTTGCTGTGGATGATTATTAGATGTAGTATATTGCATGTATTTAAAAAAGTATTGCAGTCTTAGCTGTAAACAACTTGGGACCGAAGAACAGCAGCAAGGCCAGTGGCTAGTTTTTAGGGTAGCTTTGAGAAAAAGTAGTGCTGTTAAATGCAGACATGTTTGTCCTTATTTTACATTTTGCTGAATTGTATCTTTTTTAAAAATCAGAGGCATATCTTTAGATTTTGCATTGGTTTCTAACCTAGTTACTTTTTTTTTTTTTTTAAAGATTTATTTATCTGTGCATACAGAACTGGGGTACAGGCCAGAGGTGCAGGGGCGGTGAGAGGCTTCATCAGAGACAGAGTGGGGAACAGAACAGGCAGATCGACGAAGTATACTGCTGAGGGGAGCAGCGGGTGGGTCAGGAGAGGTCTGCCACACCATGTGGTCACCCTCCGGGGCAGGCAGGAATCGAACTCATGCGGAAGCGGCTTTAGATTCTCAGTGCTGTGCTTTAACCCGCTGCGCCACCAGGGAGGGCCTAACCTAGTTACTTTTTACACTAGAAACTCACAGAATATTCAGTAATGATACTGAACTTAGCCTTGAGAATTAAATGTGCAAACATGTAGACAGTAAGGGTCACAGTTGTCTTTTGTTAACACCAGAATTCTGGTGTGCACATACTATTTTTGTTTGTTTCCCTATTGTTTTAGACTTATAGAATAGTTATAAAAGATGACTTGTTTTGAAAATGAAATCTTTGACCATATTAAAGGTTTAAAATCTTGTCTTACTTTCTGCATATTTGCATAATTGTCTATAACAATCCTTTTCAGAAACAAGAATTTTTCATTTGTTGGCCTCTAGGTTCTGGATGATGGTATTCTTTTAATCACTGTCAAACTAAAATGGAATTTTCATTATGGACTTTTAAATTTTCTAATTAAAGGTCCTGAAAACATTTTTTTGAATAAGGGTTATTTTACAATGTGGCAAAGATTATTTCTCTCTTCTATTCTGAAGAAATGTGTGAAGTTTCTATATTTTATATTTTGTCTTTAAGCTCTAAATGCTAGGAATTACTGTTGAAACTTGTTATTTACTGGTGATGGGTTAGAATAGTTTAAGAATGTTTAAGTGTCTGTATCGCCACTATATGGTATAGGAGTTCACATAGCAGTAACAACTTAACATAGTATTGCAGGATGCTGGTGAAAATTCTCCCCTCTCCATACTCTTTGAGTCCTTCTTTAGTTGGTCAAGTAAAGAAATGAAATTTAGATGATAAGCAGGAAAAAAAAAACCCTAATTGGACACATATGGAGAATTTATGTAGCTTTGTTAGAGGGCAGGGAGAGGGGCACCCCAGAACCCCCAGTTCTGCTTATTCTAAATAGGTTCTACCATCTGCCACATTAAGACAAAACATTCTGGTGCATACAACTACTTGAAAAGCACTTTAATATAATTAATGTGCAATAAAAACAAGACCAAAAATTATCAAGCATCCAAAGTTACCCAACCCTTTGTGGGTAGAAGCCTCGTTAAACACTGTTGACCCAAAGCAGGGCCATTGGGGTCCAAAGCCTGTCACTAGTTCAAAATACCTTCTAGTGTAGACCCACACCAGAAGCATCCAGACATGTCTGGGAGGAAAAAAGTGAAATCAAAATCAAGAATAAAGCTGCTGCTGTTAGCCTCTCCACGCATCTCAACTACATCTGCTTCGACAGTCCAGGACCAAACAGCTAGTACAGCTTCTTCACATGTACCTCTGTTCCATGTGCTTCCTCCAGGTCTTCTTGCTCTGCATCCCTCTTCCTTCCTCCCAGTCTCCTCTCCAGCTCTATACTTCCTTGGGTGGGGCAGGGAACTTCCCCTTTCTCTGGGGACCACTTTCCCTGTTACAGGTTTAAATTTTTGAGTAAATGAGGTAAACAGTCTTTCTAATGGCCAAGTCAGTGTCTCCTAGCTAAGTAGTCTCTTATTCTGGAGGATGCTATATATGCTATATAAACAATGCTTATGGTTAATTTTGAGGCTTCCTATTTTTATTTTCAGGCTGACCATTTCTTTTTGGCTGTGTGTGTGTTTGTATATTTCCTTCAGGTTTTCAAAACTGTAACCCAAACTGTAACTATTTTCCTTCTGGTCATATCATTTTTTTTTTCCCATTGCCAGCAGTGAATGCCCACAATGCAGATGATGAAGTTTTATACAATAGCAAATGCACTTCAGTGCTATTTACCTGAGATGATATCCATATCACCTTGGGAGATTAATATCTTTTTTTGGTCACACGTTTGTTCATGGTTTCTAAGGATACTCCTTCACATGACTAATCATATAGTTTGATTGCTGTGTGTTCAAAGGACCATCTCAATTAAAGTTCTTTGGTGTTAACTTGTGGTCTCATTTCCTATCTCTGCTGTTATTGAAGTAGTTCATCAATTTTCATTTCTTTGTAACAGAATAATACAACTAGAAGAAATATGAAATAGCATTTTTCCCTCCTGCTGGTCCAAATGCATTAATATAAACCAGTTCAACTAAATGAGTATATATTCCATTTTGAAGAGTTATTTTCTTCTTAAAGATTTACTTATTTATGCATACAGAACTGGGGTATAGGCCAGAGGTGCAGGGATGGTGAGAGGATTTACCAGAGGCAGAGGGGGGGGCAGAACAGGCTGACTGATGAAGTACATTGCTGAGGGGAGCAGTGGGTGAGTCAGGAGAGGTCTGCTGAGCCATGTGGATCACCTCTGAGTAAGGGATTGAACTCATGCTGAAGTGGCTTTAGCTTCTTAGTGCTGTGCTTTAATCCACTGCACCACCAGGGAAGGCCTGAGGAGGTATTTTCAAGGAAAATAACAATTTTTCTCAAACCCTATTTCACTTTTTTTTGTGTTCCTTCTTAAGATTTTGTTTATTTATTTTGCTATTGTAGACCAGAGATGTAGGTTGTGAGAAGATTCACCAGAGACATAGTGGGGAGCAAAACAGGTAGATCTACTGAAATATACTGCTAAGGGGAGCACTTTTTGAACCATTAGTTATAGAATGGAGTAGAGAAAGCATTACCTCTTAATTGTGGGGACAGAACAATATGGATTGTAGTAATGTTAGGAGAAATTCTGAGTTTCTACTTAGTTTGGAAAAAATGCTTGGTTTGAAAAATTGCATGCAAATTTTCTTTTCTTCTCAAAATCTTTTGCATCCAGTTTTAAAGTCATGGGGATTAGGCATAACAGACTGAGGGATTGACTACAAACCCATGTAGTGAAGTGTTGCTATTTTAAAAATATCTCTGAGACTCACAACTCTAGCTCAACATCTTCAAATACACATTTCATGCAATTGAGCAGTACCCCAAAGAAGAATGTAACTCGTCTTTATAGAACTAACTACACAGAGCCATGGCATACAAGACAGCATGGGTGACAGAAAGCATTACTTAAGTATGCTGAACTTGCTGCACTTTCACAAGTTGAAACTATAGCAACTAGTCACGTGCTCTTGAAGATAAAACAAGTACAGTAAGGTTAGGTACCTATGCTTAGGTATCAGGCATAAAAGACAATAATAAAATACTTGCTCTTGAGAAGATTTTGAGTAAAGAACATTTAATATTTCCAGCACAGTTCATCTTGATAACAATGAGCAAAGAAAATTGATTCCAAACATATGAATAATTGAATACAAAATTATAATATAAAAGTACAGAACAAAATTATTAAGCTGTTTACCTGTTATCTTGGACTGGTGTCCATGATTAGATATAACATTGATAAGAACAAGTGATGATTATGGTACTGCTATTGTTAGAATTAATTTCCCATTGTACTGTGAAGGAATTTCCAAATAATTGTTTGTAAAACTTTTTGTGATTTCATGAACAAGATTCTTAATTTTAGATGATTTTATTTAATGAAGAGTCACTCATTATTCAGTGTTTATTCTGAATGCTTTGCTAAGCTATTGGGTGAATACAAAGATAACTAAGGAATAATTTGTGTGCTTTAGGCATTTATAACTAAATGATAAAGGATCAATTACCAGTTTAGTTTAAATTCAAATGAAATCCATGCTAGAAAAGATGCATTAGCAACTTCTGACTCAGAAGGAAGGATGATTAATTGTTATTATCAAAGAAGGCTCCAGAGAGGAAGTGACATTTTAACTTGAGTATTTCAATAGCAGGAAGGTTGCCAAGGGCATTCTTGGCTTAAAGAATGGCAGTAACAAGCACACAAAGGTATAAAATTGACATGCTCACGAGGTAGAGATTGGTGATATTCAGTGTGGGATGAAATGTAGTGATATGACATAATTAACTAGGAAATAGAACAGTCATTTATAAAGAAACTGTAAACATTCTTTGATCTTGATTGAACTGAGTTTAACACTTAGTCTGTAAAAATAACTGAGAACAAAGTATTGAACACATTTGATCTGGAGGAAATCTCAGAGATTATCTAGTTTAGTCTCTCTTTGACTTCTTTACAACTCTTTTGTATTTTCTCTTTTGCATTTCTCATGTTATTTACTCATTGCACCCCTAGTTTCAGTAAGCATCATTAAGATTGTTTGTAGTCTTCCAGTACTTGTTAGTTAGATTGTCTTTGGGATTTTCCCCAGGGTTTTGATTGGGGGTGAATTCCTTTGCCTTCCCATTCTGTTTGATGCTCTGTGATTCTTTTAATGGATTAAGCTAAACTGCTTTCCTTCCTAATCCTGGTGTGATGGTCTTGTATTGGGAATTTCAAGTCTCTAGGCATGTCTTGGGTATTGTGCTTTCTGTTACCCTGGTTGAAACCTTGTCAACAATCAGTATGATTTGCGCTCAGGAACCAACCTGGAGTGGTTGTCCTAGAAACCAGCCTATCTAACTCTCTTACCTGTGACTGATACCTTAATGTCCTTTGCAGTTATGTTCCCACCATCTTCTCAAAAATACAACTTTCCCAAAATGAAAATCTCTATTGTATCCATTTTGTTACTTGAAGAAAAATGCTTGCTTTCTTCTTCCCACCAAGATTTACTGAGTTAGGATTGTTTCATGCAATTACCACAGAACAATGACAACTGTCTGAAGCATTCTTGAGTCTCTCATGCACAAGACCAGTGTGTATTAGAAAGAAAGGCACAAGCTGACTTTGGAACTGAACACTGAATTGGCAACTTGTCTCCCTCCACCTCTTTTAAAATCACCTTTCACTTGAAACAACTTGAAAATACAAGAACATTTGAATTATCATTAATGGTTTTCTTTTGCCTTCTTTGTCACTCCTTTGTTGTTTAAAGGGGCAGTGAATTTGACAAAGATGCTGATATGAGCACTTTCTGTAAGGAGGAAAAAGCTAGTGTAGACACCTTGGGGAAGAAGTAGTCACAGAAACAACTTTCTTACCAACCAGGGCTCTGTGAAGACAATGCGCAATCATAATTCTTTGTAACTGGAAAGAAATGTGTCTATTTAACAAGTTTCAATGACAGTGCTTTCTTTTTATAAATGCAAATTGATAAGTATTTTAAATACTTATGTTTACAAATTATAGTAATTACAAAGCAATAATTTAGTTATGAATTTATAAGACACATTACAACCATCTAAAATCATTTTTACTGGGATGTATCACATGTCTTGCTTAATAAAAATGACTTGCCTGATGTTCTTGAAAGGCATATTTCTGGTTTTATTATTTTTTTTCAAAAGGATTCTAGCAAATATATAAACAGACATATTGAAAAGGAATTGAGTTAGAAAGGAATCTCCATGTAAACTTGAAGTAAATTTGGAAAAAGCAAGACACAATTCAATGTATCCTTTACATTCTTGGAAAAAGGGACTTCATGTGAAGGTTCATGTTGGAATGATGATACCAGGAGCACTGTGTAACCAAATCACCAACGCCATCATGTTTAATTTAGGGGAAATCATGGGTTAATACACATATTTCTCTCTCTTCCTTTATGCAGGAAAGAACTACCTTCAAGCCTAATTATCTTCATTAAACTACAGTTAATACCTGTAGATCAAAGACTACCTCCAAGCATTTTAATCAAGCAAAATAAAAGCAGCTGATGTCTGCTCAGATAGCTCAGTGTGTTTCTTTTCCAGTGCTGTTCCAGGCTCTATCTGTTCAGCTTAACTCTGAATACTGACTCAGAATTGACCTCTCATGTTTTAACAAATCCTGAAGTTGGGGCTATGGTCTGCTGGTCCTGTGACATAGGTAGGGCTCTTCTTTTTCTTCAGCATTCAAAGGATAGCTCTTCTTGACTGCCATTCCTTGTTCACTGTACCAGGAATAGGCAATAAGATATCATTCTATAGCATCATTCCTTTGACTTTTAATTTTTGGGACCTCAAACTCTTCATCCATAAAAGAGGAAGGCTGAAAACTCTTGCACAATCGCTTCAAATAATATGTAAAAGTGAATACTAGGTAAAATGGATATAGTGTACCTAAAATTGTAAATATACCACAAAGTTCTCAAAGACAGCAGCAAATGCTCTCATGAAGGAGAAAGTTGGCTTTGGGATCTCAGAATGTCCATTATTATTATTGAACCAAACTTAAAACATATGGTCAATTTTCATATCTGCTAGTAAACAAGTACAGTATTATTCAAAATGTATGTACACAATATATACCATTTAGCCTTGATTTAAATAATTACTTTAGGTTTTATAGACGACCCAAAATTAATCTTAGTGAATAGTTTATTAAAATAAGTCTTAAAAAATACTGGCTCAACAATTGAATATTTATTTATTTATCCTTAAAATAATTGTTATAATTGGCCCTCCCTGGTGGCGCAGCGGGTTAAAGCACTGCACTAAGAAGCTAAAGCCACTTCCGCATGAGTTCGATTCCCGCCTGCCCGGGAGGAGACCACACCGCTGCTCCCCTCAGCAGTGTACTTCATCGATCTACCTGTTCTGCTCCCCACTCTGTCTCTGGTGAAGCCTCTCACCGCCCCTGAGCCTCTGGCCTGTACCCCAGTTCTGTATGCACAAATAAATAAATCTTTAAAAAAAAATAATTGTTATAATTAATGAAAATTATATAATTGTAAAATTATATAATTATAAAATTATAATTGTTACATTAATGAAAAGTAATTTAAGAATACAACTTTGTGCTTCTAGTTTTCTTCCAGGAAGCATCTGGCTTTTAAGACCTCAGAATCTTATCTCCTAGTTGCTGAATGCTGAAAAACTGTCTTTTATTTGAGAAAATAAAAATTGTACTGGTAGGTCAGTTAGCAAAAAGTGAATGTTCTTTAAGTTTATATAAATGATAAAAATAAGAAAATTAATTTAGGCTAATTCAAAGGCATGCAATACATTTGTGGCTTTGATTAAAGTATAGTTTTAGGTTGCTTCTACATATGTGGGGACAGCTCTTCCTGGACCTGCCATAAGTTCAGGGTTGTGGCTATAGATATAGTGAATTTAGAGCAGAGGTGTGGAATTTAGGCAAGTTCTCAGGATTTATTGTATAAAGAGAGGTCTGTGATTAATAGAAGAGAAGTGATTATTATGTTCTTCTCTCATTTTATTTCACTTCGAAATTAGAACCTTAAATTATGTGTGATTGTAGCTCATGTAGAATACCTTGTTTCCAGTTCAGAGAGTCTGGGGGACAGTGGTCTGAGCCAATTTTTTGCCTCTAGTCATTGTACATCTTTGGATCTTGGGATTTTAAATTAGTGATCTTTATATTTGAGTTGTTGAGAGAATGAGGTTTTTTATTTATCTCAGTACATTGTAAGAACTTTGGAGAATACATTTAGATTGAACCTTAGTTCAAATTACTAGTATGGGTTGAATTGTGTACCCAACACCACCAATTCATATGTTGAAATCTTAGCTCCCACTCACTCAAAATAAACTTTATTTGGAATAAGGGTTCTTATAGATATAATAAAGATGGGGCTATTAGCAGGACCTTCTCCAGTATCATTAGTGTACTTATAAAATGGGACAATTTGGAGATAGACACAGATATTGGGGAATGCTGTAAGAATATGAAGCTGCCCACAAAATGCCAAGGAGAGAGGCCTGAAACTGATCCTTTACTTGGTTTCCAGAAAGAGCCATTCTTGCCTATGCCTTCATTTTCAGCTTCCAGCCTCCAGAAGTTTTAAAGAGTAATTTCTGTTATTTGAATAATTTCCATTTTTAGTTCTTTGGTATGATAACTCAAGTAAACTAATACAAGTGCTTATTAACTGTGTGACTTATACAAAGTCTTTTAGACATTAATTCTCTCTATCATAAAGTGGAGTGATAAAAAAGTTTTTAAAGGAAGATGTTCTGATGTGAGTTTTTAGGTTCAAATTCAAGCTCTATTACTTAAAAATATGTGTAACCATGAGCAAATCTTAACCTCTTTCTGGATCTGTTCTCATTTATAAAATGAAGATAATAATATCTATCTCTTAGGCTTGATATGAGGATTAAAGGAGCTAGTATTTGTAAAGCATTCAGAACTATATCTGGCTCTTACTGAGCGCTCTAAAAATGTCAGCTGATATTAGCCATTTGGAGAATAATTTAGATGGTGTATATGAAACATATATCATAGTACCTGAACATAATAAATGTCTAGTAAATGTTTATTATTATGTTAGCTTCTTCCTCCTCATCATCTTAAGTGTTCCTAAGAATATTAAAAAGAATTCATAGTTTTCAAAAAATAAATTTTTGAACAATTAAAATGATAATAGTGACAAATAAAAAACTCCTCACTGATGTTTTTATTAATATACAGTATATGTTATACTGCTTAACAAGATCGCAAAAAGCTGCCACTATTTCCTGATATTTAATAATGAAAATATATACTCAATTTTGAAAGGTCTTAGTTATGGCCATACTTTCATTTTTATGTATTTCTTCAAATGAATACCATAGTTTCACATTTTCCTTCAGTAGAGTCAGAGCAGAATTTTCTAGAACCAGTATTTTACTTGAAAGTAAAACTTCGGCCCTCCCTGGTGGCGCAGTGGGTTAAAGCGCAGCACAAAGAAGCTTAAGCCACTTCCTCATGAGTTCAATCCCTGCCTGCCCTGGAGGTGACCGCATGGCGTGGCAGACCTCTCCTGACCCGCCCGCTGCTCCCCTCAGCAATGTACTTCGTCGATCTGCCTGTTCTGCTCCCCGCTCTGTCTCTGGTGAATCCTCTCACCCTCCACATCTCTGGCCTGTACCCCAGTTCTTACAAATAAATAAATAAATCTTAAAAAAAAAAGAAAGTAAAACTTCAATGTTATGCTGTTCTCCTTTGTCTTTACTCTTCATTTCCTTTTATCCCTTCTCTAAATTAGTGTTAGAATTGGAACTATCTTACTGTCTCATATAGCTATACTTGATGAAATTAGTATTTCATGACTTTTAAAATGATACTCCATAATTGAGAAAAATAATTCCTCGTAAGTAATTTCAACAATTGAAGTGATTTTTAAGCTGATCCAAATGAGAACAAAATAATATAGTTCTTGGTGACTGAAAGTATTTTTCTCTTTTAATTCTCAAGCCATGTATCAGCTAAAAAAATCAAAACTTCTTTCATTGCAAGAATTGTAAAAATCGAAACTTCTTAAAATTCAGTTACACCAAGTGAATAGTGAAGTAGTTACTGGCTGTCAAGTGGGTCACAAGTGCCCTTCCTGAATACAAGGAAGAATAGTAGATGCCTGGACTCCAAAGTGAATATATTAAGTGTGGGAGGATCCATTTCCATATTAGATGAGAGATTGTGGTTTATTTTATCTATTTATTGTCATTTTATTCATTTATTTTAATCTTGGGATGTAAGTTAGAGTTTCAGCTGAAACATATTATCAAAGACATATCTGAAGAGTTGAATTGAGGGGTTATTTATAAAGGGCAAGAATACAGAAAATGATAGGTAACACAGGCTGGTCAAAGTGAAAAACCTCCTAGGCATACAGCAAGGGGAGGCAGAAGTTAACTGAACTTGCAAGAAATATGGCTCTCACAAAAGTTGTGGCTGTAGACAAGAGGAATGAACCATTGCCAGAATGAACAACATTCTGGCAGAATGGAAGCAGGGGGAATAAATTCCTGGACCTATTTATTTTCCTACTTTCTGATTCCTTGCCAGAATTTCCTAGTACTTAAACATTGACATCTAGAGAGCAAGGGAATTTAGTGACAACAGTGCTTGCAAGTCGGTCTCTGGAGGACAAGAAAGGACATAGAAAGGTTCAAAATATGTTGAAAGGATCTGGAAAGACAAACTAAGGATAAACTGTGGGCAAAATTTTTGTATGGTCTAAGTGAAAAACTACATTCTACATATGAGATCCCATTACATATTGATAGTGATGATTGTTTTTCACATACTCAAATATGGCATTAAAGTTGTTATTTTATACTTGATAATAATATTGATTCATGAAACTAATTTGTGGTATTTTTTGTTCAAACTTTGGTCTCTTCCTGCTGGTAAGTTATTAAATATAAGTAAAGTGTTTGTCATTAACTTGGAGCTTTAATGATTATGTCACTGAACAGTCACCTTCATTTGATCATTAACAATGTACATAGAAAATTATTGATATCAGATACAATCATCATTCTTTTGTGGAAGTTGGTAGAAACAAGATAAACATGATGAAAAGTGAAACTGATGTGCTGTTGAGTGACAGAATGAGCATCAATCTTGCAATCATTATTTCTTTTCCCTTAGTTACCTCTTCAAATCAATCACTGTAATCTCACTGACTTGATCTTCAACTGCTGGGATTGTTACAGGAGAGGGAGAGGGGCATCCCAGGGCTCCCAAATCTGTTCAATCTAAATAGGTCCTGCCATCTATTGCATCAAGCCAAAACATGTAAGGCCTTTAGTGGAAAGGAACTTTAATACAATTAGTGTGCAATACAGAAAAGACAATGAATATAGTGTCTAAATAAAATGCCAATAGTTACCCATTCCCTCGCGGGTAAATTCCATCCAAAAGGGATAAGCCCAAGGCAAGGCCTGAAAGCCTGTCACAAGTCTGAAGCACCTTCCAGCAGGGACCCATTGAAAAGGGTCAGAAGTGGCCAAACAAATCTGGGAGGAAAAGAGAGAAATCAAAATGAAGATAAAAGCTGCCCTTGTTACCTTCCCCACAGGTCTCTCACACACATCTGTTTAACCAGTTGAGGGCCAAGAAACAAGAACTGCTTCTTCACATGTCTCTGTGCTCCATGTGCCTCCCTCAGGTCTCCTCTGGCTTTCCATCCTTCTTTCTTCCTCTCAGTCTCCTCTCCAAAGCCTTTATCTCCCTGCTCAACTCCACCATCCTTTGGGTGGGGCAGGGAACCTGCCCCTTTTCCTGTTACAGGGTTACTTAAAAGCTACCACACCTATGGTGAGTGGTTGAGAGAGTGACTCTGAAGGCCTGTTGACAGTATTTCAAACTCGGCTCAACAAAGTACTTATGGTGCAAGCTTGAGAAAGTTTTATCACATTTCAAAGTTTTTGTCCTGATTTAGAAAATAGATTTAATAGCTTTACCCACATTACAAGGTGGATAATTTTAAGAATTAAATTATAATTAATATTATAAATTATTATAAGATTTAAAATTGTAAATACAAAATATTAAGAATAATTATTTTATCCATGAAATAGTTACAGTCCAGAAGAATACCTGGGTTTACCATTTAGACAGAACCTATGACCAGTAGAATTAATCAGGGTAAATAATGAACCAAATAAGTAGGTAGTGCCCTCATAGGTGACATTACATACATGGTGAAAAACCTATTCTGTGCCTAGAGCAGCATGGAGTATGGTGAGAGGAAAAGCAGAGAAAATCATAAAAACAAAGAGAGGAAGCAAATATAGAAGAGAATCTATAAAATTGAAGAATTATAGCAACTTTTCTATTCTTCAGAAAATGATTCAGTGGATCACTCAGTGAAAATATAGAAGTGATGATGACGATGTTGATGATGACTATACTTTTTTTTTGCTTTTTAAAAACGGCTTTATTGAAATATAACTGAAAGATTATAGGACATATACAACTTGATGTATTTTGACATATACATGCACCTGTGAAACCATCAGTGGAATCAGCATAATAAACATAATCCATCAACCCTGAATTTTCTTCATTCCTCTTTTTTTTTAATATAATTGTTTATCTTTGCATCATTTTGTGCCTTTTCCCATCTCAGTTGTAACCCCTGTTGGCTTCCCATCACCAAATCACTGTTGTGCCATCACCATGGTCCAGAGCACTTTACCCCACCCCCATTTTTTTATCCCATTCCCCACTCCATCCCCATAAAATATCTCTGGTATATAATTGTTCATTATTATTATTATTGTTATTTCCCCTTGTCCTTTATGCCCCTGCTATGAGTGAAACCATATGGCATTTTCCTTTTTCTTTCTGGCTTATTTCACTAAGCATGATCCCTTCCAGCTCCACCCATATTGCTGCAAAAGGCATGAGTTTATCTTTTTTTTTAAATTTCTGAGTAATATTCCATTGTATATATGTCCCACATCCAGTCATCTACTTTTGGGCATTTGGGTTGATTCCATGGATAATGACTATACTTTTATAAAAAGTATTCAAGGTTAGGCAGGTTGGAATTTTGTTCATATAGACCATGAAATGGACTAGAGTAGAGTTGAGATGAAAATATTTCTGCTTTAGGCACAGAAAATGTGAATCTTTGATCTGGCTCTACAATTACCTGCTATAATATATTACCATAGTCAAAAGGTTTTAAACAACATTTATTTTTCTGCATTTTGGAGACCAGGAAGTCAAAGATCAAGGCTAGAAGATTCAGTATCTGGTGAGGGCCCACTTCCTTGTTCATAGATAATTGCCTTGTAGCTGTGTCCTCATATGATGGAAGGCGTAAAGAGAACTCTCTGGGATCTCTTTTGTAAGCATGCTGACACCATCATAAGGGCTCTACTATCATGACCTAATCACTTTTCAAGGGGGTGTCCTTCTAATACTATAAAGTCAGGAGTTAGAATTTCAACTTGAATTTGGGCAGGAGGTACAGACATTCAGTCCATAACATATTGTCTTCTTTATTTACAGACATATAGTCTCTATCTTATGCTCTTCATTTCTTGTGTAGATTCAGTTTATTTTCAGGTGTCATTTTCTTTTAATCTGAATGACTTTTTTTTAGTGTTTTGTGTAAGGAAGATCACATGGAAATGAATTATCTCTGTTTTTATTTGTGTATAACTGTCTTTGTTTCACCTTAATTTTTGAAGAATAGTATTACTTTGTTGACAGATTCCCCCCACCCCCACCCATATTGGTTCTTTGAATATGTCATTCCTCTGCTTTCTAGCCTCCATTGTCTTTTATGAAAAATCAGTCATTCAACATAATACTGTTACCTGATATTTCATGAATCATCCCTTTCTTGCTGTTTTCAAGATTTTCTCTTTTGCTTTCAGTGACTTGACTGCGATGTGGCTGGATGTGTATCTCTGTATTTATCTTATTTGTATTCTTTAAAGTTTTGCATTCATGGAATCTTTTTCATCAAATTTGGCAAATTTCCAGTCATGTTCTTAATCCTCCCCTTCAATCTGTAACTCCTGTTTTATACTTATCTCTCTCTTTCTCTCTATGTATCTAAATTTGTTCCACACACAAACATATATACATATAAATTTGCTCCACATTTTTATATGATTTCTTCAATTTTATTCAAATTTTTATTTTCTGTATTTCAAGTTGGACCATTTATTTTTACATATCTGCATGTATGGGAAGTTTAAAAAGTAAATTTGGCAATAGAAGTTGTACCTTTTTTTCCATTTTCATTTCTGTCCTCAACTTCTTAATGTAAAAATCATCGATAATGTCCAATGAATTTCTAAACAGGGGATAAGTATAGACAGAAGAAACCCCTCAACTCTCAAAAACCATGGTGTCTCTGTAAGTGGAGTGAAAAGTGTTAGGTTAGAGTTGGAACAAAATTCGCTTACCATATGCAGCAAAATCACATTTAACATGACCCATCCTCTTGAGATGGCAATTAATCAACATTTACTTATTTTTTAACATCCTTTATTTGTATTTATTTTTATTAGGAGAGAATGGTGATCTTATTTCCTGCACTAAGTGGCTGATCAAAATGTTCCTTCAAATACATGTCCTGGGAGAAATTATGGTAAGTACATTTTTACAAGTTTTGTAAACTACTTGTATGTGTTAGTCATCTTGTGGCTCACTGCTCTATCATCTTTAAAAGGGGGTAATCAGTTGTTGAAGAATGAAATAAGCTAATGTGTGTAAACACTTTAGAAAAGTATCTGGCAAGATGTAAGAACTCTCTATGGATTAGCCATGATGATGATGTTGTTGATGATGATAATGAGAAGCCATGATGATGATATAATATTTTATTAGAACTCCAGAGATGTACTCACACACCAAATGAATTAACACCCTAAGTCATTCCTTAGTATAGGGCTGGATCAGTCCCATTTCTCTATCACTTTATTTGTTCATGGTAGGACAATGGTTCCAATAAGTGCTCTGAGAAATTACCATGACACTGTTTATCAGGTGGAAAATTCATAATTGTTTCTCCCATTTCTATGACTGATAATACAATTATTGAACTATTAGAATGATGTTTCATTTTGCTTATTTTCAAAAAGGAATCGCAAGTCAATCATAGGAAAGTTTATTTTGTTGACAACATTGCCAACATGATACCATCATCTGTGAAATCCAGAGTTTTAAATGTACTTGTGTAATATAATAACAATACTAACTGATTTTGAGTTTTATCAGCTATTGAATATTTTTACTCCAGTACCTTTTCCTCTGCTTACAACATTTAAATTTAAGCAGAACTGAATTAAATTTAGTCATCTCCAATGTCCTGGATCAACATTACAGCTATTGTTAAAACAAATTAACAAAAATGTTTGGCAAAATGATCACAACTATTATGCATATTTTTTAATCAATCACTAGAAAACATGATTCACCTTGAAGAAACTTGTTTTGGCTTTAACAACACTGATCTTATGAATATTTTGTGAAGTTGCTTCTAGAAAAAAATCAGTATACATTCACTTAACTAGTAAGCTAAATAACTCTAATTAGAGATGTTGAATTGGGGTTTACTATGATTCAAGTTCCCAAAGCAGACTTAATCAACCTTTATGCATAATGAACACCCAGTAAAATATAGTATAATTTGTGTATGTAAGGGGCATAGAAAATATGCTATCCCTAGAGGCAAGATTGACTCTTCCCAAGAAATTCAATACTAACAAAGCTCCAAATAAAGCTCTACCTATTTGTTTCAGCTGTTCTGTTTTACTACATGTAAATTATGACATTATTTTAGTACATTCAAGCCTTAGATGATGAAAAAAAAATGCATGTAGCATTTGCATTACTTCACATTTTATTAGAGTCAAGCAAATATCTTTTTAGATTTTAAGTCTATAAAATCAAAGTCATACATTTTAAACTAATAAAGCCCTTGACATTCAATAATATTTGATGATTATTATAAATCACCTTATTGCTATTGTTTACATATATAAGTCTTTCATGATTGTATTTATATCCACCATCCATTAAATGTCCTTAGTCTTAAATAACTTCTTGGTGGCTCTGGCTCATTTGCTTTGAAGAGGGCATCTGAGAAATACCTATGCTGTTTCTATGCCCTTTTGTTATGCATCCAGTTGACCTCCCTCCATTGTAACACCATTATATTTTGCTCTTACTGCTTGTAGCCAATAAATATTGAACTTTATTCTATGCAAGATACTGTCAAATGCCTTGGAGGGATCATTTCATCTAGTCCTTGCAACTATTCAATAGTAATGAAACTGGACTTCAAGGGACTAACTACGTTACATTATTTGAGGATTTGTAGGCTTATCTGGTAGACCTGGA
>NW_004567112.1:47946083-47969892 GCF_000260355.1 Condylura cristata
CCTTTAATAGCTACATAAGATTTAATAGGAGGTCAATAATTACAGCAAGCAGATTTAGGGCAAATCACTTGTAGAAAAGTGTTCTGGGACATATGTGACCAGAAGTATATTTCTGAGTTTGGTGTTTTTTAGTGACCTCTGATCCATATTAATATTTGATGGGAAAAATAACCATTCTCTGCTGTCTTTGAAAATTGCATAATTTTCAGATATTATTCAGTTAAATCCAGTAAGTTCTTAGTGAGTCTTTAATTAATGAGGTACTTTGACAGGCATCACAGATGACATCAAAGCCAGTGAGACATACAAACACTGCTCTTAAGTCTAGAGGGAAGAACATGAAGGCAACTAGTAATAATAAAAACATTATAAAGACAGTAGGTTCAAAGCAATGCCTATGGGATCCTTCGGGGGCTACAAACTTTAGGTATCTTTAGATTCAAAGTACAAAAACCACATTATAGCTAAGTTACATGGGAAAAGTAACTGTTACACCACCAGGAAATGAAGTAGACAAGTAAGAAGAGAGATTAGAGAGAAAAAAAGGAGGGTAAACCAAGTTCATGCATTATTTAGTATTACTTATATTAATTATTATCTCTTTTTGGATTTAAATCATACAAAGTGTTTCATTTATGAACATGGTAAATGTGATTGGAACAAGCATTTTGGTTTCCATTTACTTATACTTAAGAGTGCTGGTGGACTCTCCTCTTTCCTGGTTATTGGGGTATTGACTTTGAATGTGTTTTCTTCAGGGTGATATAAATACACAACTTCTTTTTTTAAATTTTTAAAGAATATTTATTTATTTATGCATACAGAGCTGGGATACAGGTCAGAGGTGCAGGAGTGGTGAGAGGATTCACCAGAGACAGAGTGGCAAGCAGAACAGGCTGAGTGATGAAGTACACTGCTGCGTGGACCAGCAGGCAGGTCAAGAGAGTTCTGCTGCACCATGTGGGTCACCTCCAGCACAGGCAGGGATTGAACTCATGCTGAAGTGGCTTTAGCTTCTTAGTTCTGTGCTTTAACCCACTGTGCCACCAGGGAGGGCTCACACAACTTCTTTTTATCTATTGTTCCACAAGTCTCTGCAGCTCATACCAATCTCAGAAACAATGGCAGTCAGGAGAATTTGTTAGAACTACAGTCTCCGTCAGTCAGCACTTGTATTTTATGTGCCCATGATACCAAAAGAGAAAAAAGATAGTTCCACCATTAAAATAATTGCTTTATGACTAGTTAGTGTGATCAACTTGTAGTAATCTGAAAGCTCCATTTTTTTCTTTTTGTTTTAATTGAAAAGGAGATTTTTTTTTTATTTCTGTTTCTTCTGGTTGGTTATTTCTGTATAGGAAGGCCTCTGAATTTTGTGTGTGGCGATAGTGGACACCCTTGTCTTGTTTCTGATCTCAAGGGAAAGGCTTTCAGTTTTTCTCTGTTGAGGATAATATTGGCTGTGGGTTTGTCATATATGGCTTTTATCATGTTGAGGTATGTTTCTTCTATTCTGAGGATTTTGAGGGCCTTAAACATAAATGGGTGTTGAACTTTGTAGAATGCCTTCTCCACATCTATTGATATGATTATATGTTTTTTATTTTTCTCTTCGTTGATGTAGTGAATTACATTACTTGATTTTCTGATGTTAAACCATCCTTGTGCTCCTGGGATAAAGCCCACTTGGTCGTAGAGTATTATTCTTTTAATGCATTATTGGATCCTGTTAGCTAAGATTTTGTTAAGGGTTTTTGCACTGGTGTTCATTAGTTAGTCTGAAGTTTTCTTTGTTAGGTTTTGACATTAGTGTGATGTTGGCTTCGTAGAAAGTTTGTGGTAGTTTTCCTTCTTTCGCAATTTTTTGAGTCTAGAATAGGCACTAGTTCCTTTCTGAATGTTTGGTAAAATTCATTTGTAAATCCATCTGGTCCTGGACTTTTATTTTGAGGAGGGTTCTATTTTCTTGCTTGTAATTGGCCTGTTTAGTTGTTCTGTTTCTTCTTTATCTAGCTTTGGGTGGTTGTAGAGTTGTAGGAATTTGTCGATTTCTGTTAAATTGTCCAATTTGATTGCATATAGTTGCTCATAGTATTCTCTGATTATTCTTTTGATTTCTGCTGGATCTGTTGTGATTTCTCCTCTTGCGTTTATGATTCTGTTTATTTGTGTTTTCTTGTTTTTTTTTTTTTTTTTCTTTGTGAGCCTGGCTAGTGGCCTGTCTATCTTGTTTATATTTTCAAAAGAACCAGCTTTGGTTTCATTGATTTTTTGGACTGTTTTCCTAACTTCCATTTCATTTATTTCTGATTTGACTTTTATTATTTCTTGTCTGCTGCTGGCTTTTGGGTTATTTTGTTGTTCTTTTTCCAGTTCTTTAAGGTGGGACAGTAGGTTGTTTCTTTGAGTTATTTCTTGTTCTTTATGTGAGCTTGTATTGCTATATATTTCCCTCTTATAACTGCTTTTAATGTGTCCCATACATTTTGGAGACTTGTGTCATCATTGTCATTCTTCTCCAGGTATTTTCTGATTTCTTCTTTGAGCTCCTCATTGATCCAATGGTCTTCCAGTAGTGTGGGTTTTAGTCTCCACGTGGTAGGTGGGTTTCTTGCCTTCTTCATATGGTTTATTTCTAGTTTGATTCCTCCGTGGTCAGAGAAAATAGTTGGTGTGATTTCAATCTTGGTGTATCTATTGATGTTTATCTTGTGACCCATTATGTGGTCAGTCCTAGAAAATGATCCATGTGGATTTGAGAAAAATGTGTACTCACATTTTTTGGGGTGCAGTATTCTATAGATGTCCGCTAGACCCATGTTGTCCAGGTCCTTATTCAGAGCTTTAGTGTCTTATTTTTTTGTCTTGTTGATCTGTCATTGTTGAGAGTGGCGTGTTGAAGTCTCCTACTATGTATGTATTCTCTCTGATATACATTTTCACGAATGATAGCATTTTCCTAAAATATTTTGGTGCTCTTTAATTTGGTGCATACATGTTGATGATTGTTATTTCTTCTTGTTATGTTGTCCCCTTAATCATAATGTAGTGGCCTTCTGTATCTCTTTTAACCTTTTTTAGCTTGAAGTCTATTTGATCTGATTTAAGTATAGCAGTTCCTGTCTTCTTTTTTGGTCCATTTTCTTGTAGGATTGTTTTCCATCCTTTTATTTTCAGTCTGTTTTTATCTTTTGTAATTAGATGTGTTTTCTGCAGACAGCAGTGTAATTTTGGTTGGTATTTAATGCTTTGGAGTTTGTTGAGTATGTCCCTCAACTCTCTTCTTGCCCATAGTGTTTCTTCAGAGAAGTCTGATGTCATCCGGATCGGTTTCCCTTTATAGGTTATTTGCTTCTTCCCTCTTGTAATTCTCATTATCTTTTCCTGTCTTGTATTCTTGGAATTTTTATTATGTCTTCTATATTTCTTCTGTCATCATGGTAGTTTGGTGTTCTTCTTGCTCCTTGGATGTCTACTTTCTTCAATTTCTTCATATTAGGGAAGTTCTCTTCTATTATCTCTATGAATATTTTCTCTATTCCTTGGCCTTTCTCTTCGCCTTCTGGGATACCTATAACTCTGATGTTTCCTTTCCTAATGGTGTCAGATAGCTCTTGAAGTGTTTCTTCACTCCTTTTCCGTTTTGCTTCTCTTTCTTTTTTAATTCTCTCTGTTTCTGTGTCTTTGAGGTCCTGATTCATTCTTCCATTTCATCTATTCTGTTTTTGTTACTTTTCCCAGCCTTCATTATCTCTTCTAGTGGCCTTTTCATCACCTGCATTTCTTCTATTTCCTTTTTTCATGTCTCATTTTCTTTCTTCAGTTTGTTGATTGCTTGTCTCATATCTTTTCCCTTTCTTTTGTTTCTTTTTCATTTCCTTGATTACATTCTTCAACTCCTTGATGGATTGCCTCATTTCATTTTTTTCCTTATCATCTTCTTTTTGTTTGTTTATCATGATGATTCTGAATTCTTTATCTGGTAGGCTGAGCAGTTCTTCTATTTCTTTGGTGGTTTCTGCTGACTGATCTTTTTGTGTTGAATTTGCCCCTGTGGAGTTGCTTTATTATTTTCCCTGTTGTGTATTTTCTAATACTTTCTACTCGCTGAGGAACGCTGTTGCTATTATTGACTGGGTTTTTTTTTTTGGATGTTCTTTCTGGAATGGCTGAGGGACTTCCAGACACGTCACTTGTGGAAGGTATTCTGAGTTGCGTTATTTTTTCCAGCCCCCACTGAGTGTTATTGTATCTGTTGTCTCAGCTGGTAATAGTCAGGGGTCTCTTGTGGTGTTCAGCCTCTTCTAGTAACATGTTGAGTCCATGTTTCTGGAAGGTGTCTGTTGATCTTTGTAGCCTTCGGATGTCCCAGATTTCCTCTATGCTTGTTGTGCCCATGGTGGGTATGATGCATTAGAAGTGTTGTAGGTCTTCCTGGAGCTGGACCTGTGGCTGAGTTGGTGGCTGGCTTTGTTTACACTCTAAGTACTGTGAGCCTTTCTGGCTCACAAGTCTTTGGGCCTCTGTTGTGGGAGCAGGATCTCCCCCTCCTCACAGGAGTGCAGGGGAGTGCCAGAGGGCTGAAATCCTCCCAGCTGAGCAGGCTGTCACTTCTCCCTCTGAGCTTTCAGGGCTATTTGTGTCTAGTCCAAACAGTCCCTCCCTGAGCCTTCCCCCTCCCCCCTGCCTGAGGTCCTTTCACAGAGCCCAGCTGTATCTCTTTAACTTCAGGGTTTTACCACAGTTTTTGTGGGTAGATGCGGTAAGCAGGTAGACCCTTTAGCAAGTCTCCCTGTTTGAGGTAATTCCTAGGGCCTCTCTATGTTGAATGTGCCTATGGAAGATTGTTAAAATTGTTGTATTTTCCTAGGGTTGGGCCTGTGGTTGAGGCTGTCTAAGCGTTTTTTTTTTTTTTCCCCTCTTTAACTCAGGGGCTTTGTGAATTTTGCTGACCACGCCTTAAAAATGGCATCAAGACCTGCCAAACCCTAATGTTGTCTAGTATCAGATCTCTGTTGTGGAGGCAGGAGATGCGGATAGGGCTATAGGGGCCCCAATTTCCAGTTCCTCTTCTCTACCTCCTAGGCTCTAAGTGGAGCTTTTTATTTTTCCACACCCCCCTTTAGCAGCTTGGGATCCACCTTTATCTCAGTTTATATCTAGGGCTTTGTCAGGGCTGCTGGGGCCAAGAACAGCAACACATTGGCTTATCCTCGGGTCTGGGCACTCCTGGTTCCAACCTGCAGTCTTTTCCCACAGTTTGGTTTCCTCTCCCTAGCTGAGTTGTCTCAGTTTATCTCAGGGCTGTAGCAGGGCTGGTGCAAAAAGTTGCTGCTGCTGTTCAGTGCAGCCCTTGTTTTTGTTCTCCCTCTGCAGCGCTTCCTGGGTCCGGGAGCCAAGATTTTTAAAGGAGCTGAATCAGTAGGAAGCCTCAGGCATTCCCCCATCAGAGTTGCAGAGTTCTGCTAATTCTGCCTTAGGCGCTTCTGGTTAGGAATTCCCTTATTGGAACTCCCCAATCGCAGATTCTCTCTCTCCTTCTAGTGAGTCCAGGATGTTCTCATTTGGGTTGAAACTCGTAGTATGTAAGTCTGTAGTTTGTTTTTATATATTCCCAGGTGAGCTTGGATGTAGTTGTCTAGGCATCTTTACTCTGCCACCATCTTGCCCATTCCGGAGCTAGTGGAGCTGGTCCCTCAGAGGCTTTGCCCAGCGCCCAGTTTCAGTAGATTTACCCCCCAACCTAAGTGTTCTGGATCATATTTGCAGTCTTTCCTCAGCCTGGGCCCCACTCACTGAGCTGAACCCTCCCCCTTCATCTCCAGGACTTTAGCATGGGGCAAAGTGGCTCCTGCAGCCTGCCAAACTTCCAGGCGCCTGGTTTTCCCAGGAGTTCCCTTATCAGAACTCCCCAATTGCTGATTCCCCCTCAGTTATCTATCTTCTAGTGAGTCTAGGGTGTTTTCCTTTGGGTTGAAATTCATAGAATGTAAGTCTATAGGCCGTTTTCAGTCCTCAATTCCTGTGCAAGGCTGGATGCAGTGATCTCAGAGTCTTTACTCTGCCGCCATCTTGCCATAGTCCTGAAAGCACCACTTTTAATAGTCAAGTACAAGATTCAGCATTGGAAACTTGCCATTATGACTATTACCTTTCTTTCAGATTTTTTGCTCCCCACTGAAAACACTACCACTGCTTAGTCTCATTGAATCCTCTCCTGTGTAGTTACATTCAATTTTCTCAAGCTAGGAATGGATAAATTGGTTAACTCTTATGACAATGTAAAGATCTCCATCCTGTTCCTTTTTCTAAGACCTAAGTTATCCCAATTTTGTCATACATTTATTCCCACTAGCTAAATTTTTCTCAAGGAGACAATTTGTTACCTTTCTTGAGTAAAGAGCTAAATTTAGGTTTTCTTGCAAATGTCAAGAATCCAGGATTCTACTTGGATCAATGGCTTTGAATGATTACGAGTACATAAACTGCAATTTATTGCCACTTAAGAAAAATACAATCTGACAAAAGGAATATGAAGTCACTTATCACAACTATGTAGTGAATTTATCTACCTACCCATTTATCTATTCAACAGACTTTTATTCAAGTTCCTTAGTTAGTTTCTTGCAATATAAATGTGAACACTAATTACAGATGATCTACTTTATGTATTGCTCATTACTACACAGTATCACATTCACAAGAAAATAATTATATGCCACAAAATACATTAGTAAATCTGCTTTCTTTCTAACTTTAGTACCTAGCCACTTAGCAGACTATAAGTTTGCACTGGTTAATGTTGAATCCAACTACAAAATAAACAGATGTGAGAACGCCTGTGATTTCAGGTAGTTAAGGAGGGTTTAGTAGAGAAGTAGAACTATATAGAAGCCTTGAAATATGTTTAATAACTAGATAATTGAAGACAAAGAGAGTTGTCTTTTCAACTGAGGAAAGAATGAGAAACAACTCCCCTTTTCCCAATGCTTTTGCCTATGAATCTTCAATTTCATTATAGCTGCCACAAAGAACAGGACTAGTTTGAAGCCAATGCTTCCATTTTAGAATTCTTGCTTGTGGCAACATTGATGAATTATTCATATAGTCATTTTGCTTTTATCAACCAGATAAACAAAAGATACCAAAACCTAGAGTTATCATTCATCTGATGGGTGTTCTGCAGGGTCATTTTTGTATGAAGAGAGTTACTGCTACTTGAAGGAAAGAAACATTTTTGTTTTGGATTTTTTTTTGTTTGTTTCATTTTTATTATTTATTTATAACATAATTAGTTAATTATGTTTTTATTGAACTTATTTATTTACTATGTTTTTGTTTGAAGACATTTGAAGGAAAACCTAATTAAAGAAACCACAATCAGTAAAGACTGGGACTATTGGATAGAACAAAATAGTAGAAATTCATAGGTTTAATGGAGATGGGGGTGTGTGAGGAAAATGTAAACCTGCAAAACCTGATTTCACTGATTAACAAAATGCCATGGTTCTGTGAAATTACTTTATTTTCTAAAGTCACAGTGTGTCAGACTTTACTGTTTAAAAACCACACCAGTAAGAAAGGAATAGCCCATTTGCCTAGAGGATCTGAATTACTTTGAAATAACTTGAATTGCTTAATCCCTGGTAAGAGCTTCAGATAAGGGCTTTTTAATTAATCATTCTAAATTTATCTTAACTTTTTAGTTTCCAAGGAGACAGAACCTTGAGTCCACTTTGAGTCCACATAGAATGTCAACCTTTTTATATCAAATCCTTGCTTGCTTTGCTCTGAGACAATCAATGTTGCTTTATATAAATGTGACCTAAGCCCCACCCTTCCTGCAAATTCTACAATAAAGCTATCACTTCCTTTGATGAAAGTTATTAGTTGCTTTGAAGTGCCCTTTCTTTGTAAGGCCTGTGAGAAGCAAACTTGGATCCAGTAGGTGGCGCTCATAGCAGATTTGATGGTGGAAACAGTTTGCTAAGATTCCACCCCATGTATAGGGGTTGATAGGCAAAGGGAGGGGAACTGGGGCTTTAGGCAATTATGCTGATGGGATTTTGGCAGTTGAACCACAAGTGAGAAGGTAGCTGTGCAGAACTTGCCAGCTTGTTATGTGTGGCTTCAGCTTGGACCTGGCTTTCTGCTGAGCATATGCTGTATGGGATAGGGCAGATTGCATCCGAATATGCCAGTCTTTCTCTTTCTCTCTGCTTACCTTTTTCTCACTTACTGTGTATATAAGTCCTGTAATTGCTATTTCTCACTATGTGTATGCCATTGGTAGTGCTCTGAATTCTTAAATACATGGAGGGGGACCTAACAATTGGGGCAACTCTATCCCTGGGTTTGCACTGTTTCACCATGTTGAAACAAGAAAACTTTTTTAATATGTATTTTTTAATTTATGCATACAGAAATGGGGTACAGACGGCAATGAGAGGATTCACCAGAAACAGTGGGGAACAGGACAGGCAGATTGATCAAGTACACTGCTGAGGGGAGCAGTGGACTGGTCAGAAGAGGTCTGCTGCACCATATGAATCATCTCCAGGGCTGGGGATCGAACTTGCACTGAAGTGGCTGCAGCTAGCTTGCAGTGCTGTGTCCTAACCCATTGTGCCATCAGGGAGCTCTGGCTCCCAAGACTTTTATAAGAACATTTTGTACTTTATAATTTGCCTTGGTAGAAGCTGAAAGAAGTTTGCCCTATACCGGAGGGCCAAGAAGGTAATAGTCCTTTTACACATAGTTCAGGCCTCTGTGACTCTCACCTAGGTGCCAACCTGGCAGAGTCTTGTCTGAACCATTTGGTCTTCTGGATGTCCAGGCTTCCCCAGCTCGGTCATCCTGAGCACCCTTGGAGTCCATGGATGATAAGAAAAAACTGAGGAATCAGTGACAAGAGAATCCTGACATTCCCATCAGTGGGGGATCAGGAAGACTTGTCAACTGAGAAACCTTTATCCGAGACTTTGAGAATGGTGACCTTGTGCTAGTCATTTTTACTGCACTGATGGGTGCCCATTAATTTTGCAGTCAAATAAAGGCAAGAGAGAAAGTTTGTGAAATATCCATAGCCTGTCTGAAACACCATGAATAACAGAGAATCAATAGCACTGGAAGTGAGAGAAGAATGGGAGGAGAGAGAGAGAGACAAAGGGAGCAAGGAGAGATAAGGGCAACCATTTAAATAATCCTAACAGGGATCTGAGGCTAGGGTGGGGTTCTGTGTCAGATCCTATGTGGTACTTAGGAAGGAATGACTTTCCTGGTTGTCACATTGGGACCATTCATCCTCTACTAGGTCTTGGCAACTCCTCTGCTGACTGTAGGGGAGGATGGTCTGAGCTGCTGAGAGATTCACCCCTAATGTGTAGACCCTTGGCCTCTAAATGATGTATGTGCCTAGCTCTTTGGAGACCATGTATCTCATACTATGACAACTGGACTTTTTCTTTTTCAACTGGCAGATGGACTAGACCCCTTATCTGCTCTGGTCACCAGTTTATCCTTCCACAGGAGCATTTAAGGCAGTCACTCTTTTGGCATTTACTGGCTGTCCTGTGCCCTTTCCATGGCCTCTTTAATGGCTCCAAGAAAAAGAAAACATTTAGCAAGAGTAACAGGACAAGATGAAAGTTAAGGAAATTTGTGCCTCTCGGCTCTCTTACCTTAAATCTTGTGAGATCCTGAATGAACCCCCAAAATGTTACTGAAAATGTCAGGATTTCAGGCCTAGGCTCCCAGCCAGGAACAGATCCCAGGCTGCAGTGGCAGCGTTGAGTTGCAGCCACTAGACCACCACTGGTTGGTGTTTCATGAAGCCACAGCAGGAACTTCACAGATACTCAGGTAAGCAAGCGAGAGACAAATTTGTTTAGAGAAAGAAAAAGTTTATTAAGGAGAAAAGGAACAGAAATAAAGTGGGACTCCCAGGCTAGTGGGACAAAGCCAGGGAGGGGCTTGCTGAAGTGGAGTCTTGCTTTAAGGAATATATACTCTTCTTCCTCTCATTGTTCTAAAGCTTCATCAGTCTCTCTGTGATTGGTTAGTTCTTGTTGTTCTCATTCACTGTCTTAATGTCTCTGAGCCCAGAACTAAGTCTCTATATTCCAGCCCTTATCTTAGAGTCATTTTTTCTTTATTGCCCTTGTCCCATAAAGTCCTGTTGCCTCTCATCCTGGGGTGTTCGATTAACCCCCTTTGGAATTTGGTACCCTTATCTTTGGAGTCTCCCTTAACTCTTCTGAGGCTTTTTTTTTTTTTTTTTGTTCTATTCTGACCATAAGAACTCTCCCCTTGCCCTATGCTTCAGTATGTGCAATACCTAATAAAGACAACTTTGTATAAACTATAGGAACTTTGAGTTACTTATTGTAGAAGCATGCATATCAGAATATAGTATCTTGATTATTCCGATGTTTAAGATAGAAAAAAAAAACTTTCCATCTTCCATTGAGAAGAGGTTTTGTCTCTTTGTTCACTGGTGTATCCCCCATCACCTAATAATGTTTGGCATCTATTTTGTTATCAGTATATATTTATTGATTCTCTCTCTCTTTCTCCCTCTCTCTCTCTGTCTCTCTCTCTCTCTCACACACACACATACACACACACAATCATAGACTAAAGTTTTCTGTAAAGAACTATAGAGAATATCAAGTAATGTAGAAATTCAGTCTTGCCAAAAATGAAAGGAATTGTATGTATTATCTTGTTTATTCCTATATTTTATAGCCTGGTAAATGGGATTCTATTTTCATTTCTATTATCCTCCTTTTTTATGCCTCTGGACTATCATGATTTTCATTTTTAGTTACTTACAAGACATAATCAGATTCTCAGATTGCAACTAATATATCTATCTAGTCTAGTTAAGAATGTTTAACATTCATATGCTACTAGTCCCTCATTAGAACATGAAACTTTCTTTTTATTATGAACTTGTAATGTTAGCATCTGCTCCCTAGATATTAATTAACATTCCTGACATTTACCCTTCCTTGGGGGGGCCTGATGATTAGTTTTTGGTCAATGGACTGTGAAGAAAATGATTGTGTCATTTCCAGGTCAAAGAAGTTGTGCCTTCTCTGTCTCTTTCCCTAAATGATGGAATGGTGAACTTATAGTCCACATGTTGTAAATGGTTTAATGCCAAGCTATATGACTGGAATTTGCCTACATCAAAATTTACATAAGGGGAATAGGTAGTCAATAGATTGTGCAAATATATTGGAATTGTTGCATTTTGTATGGTCGTGTTCTAACAGTTTATATTATTTTCTCTGCATGATAGAACATTAAATATATTAGCTCCAATCTGGGATACCACCTTTCTGTATCTCCATCAGAAGCTTTCTTCTCTCTTGAGGTCCGGAACCAGCTCCACCAATTTTTAAGAGCATACCTAATTGCTCCTATATAAAAGGGGGGGATTGATTTGTCTTCCTCTGATGGTCTACTTCATAGTTATTCTGCTGCACTTAGTATTAACCTCTAGTGGATTAGAGAGGATGGAATGCATTATAGATTACCTCTTTCAAAATAATCGTAACTTGTTCTATAGCTTTAATATGATTCTCTGCATCTTTTACTACATTGTGATTCCCAAAGACCAAGAACAAAAATGTGTGTTGCTCCTCTTAGTGACTAATTCCATGACAGATTTTTATCTTCTGAAGAATTATTTATTGGGACTATTCAACATTTGTAAACATGTAGGTATATTTCTCAATTTTTTGAATGAAACCTGATACTTTATAAAGGTGTTTTTATTCCAAGTTGAGAAAATTGGAATTGAAATAAGGAATTATGTTACGTGGTTGCAAATGACATTAGACATTGCTTCTCTGAAGTGGTAATTTAAAGGATACACTAATGATAGTCATCAAGGAAAGCTGTACATCTTCTGTGAAACACAACACACCTCTTTTTGACTATGAAGGTTCCACTATAGATGAAGCTATACCATCCTTCACATTCTGGGTACACAGACCTCATATACAGCTTTGTCCCTAACCATTTTCTTCTCAGATATTACTGTTTTATTTTATATGACTTGAAAAAATATTGTGGAGAACAATATGATGTAGTCCTGGGGAATGTTTGTATCTTAAATTATTAGGGGTATTATAACAGATAGGAAGTTTGCAAGTATGAATATTAAATGAACTCTTTGCCCTTAATTCAAATGTTGATATAAAACCTTTTGAACAAATTTCTGTTTATGAGATCAGGCTGGTTTGCCATCAGTCTTATTGGACTCTTTTATGCTAATTGAACTGATATGATTATTTTTTTGAATTTTTTTTTCTGAATAAATCAGAAACTTCACAGCTGACTCACCATGGAAGCCTTCTGTCTAATCTGTGTATACAAAAACAAATTGAAAGGGAAGAGGAGTGCTCCTTCCCTGAATTTCATCCTACCCCTTATGTATAAAAAAATTAAAGATGAGATCATGTCTTACTTCCACCCATTATGTTCCAGCCCCTTTCCTGTCTCCCACTGACCCATAACAGGGCAGACAAAATACCAAAGGAATTCTGTAATTGCTCTTTCAAGGTCAATATATCTGTGTCCTACTAATAGTGTGTTTTTCTTACTAATAGTGTGTATACTGAAAACATGAATCTTTTTACAAATAGAATTATAAATACTAAGTTAACTTTGGGTTTATTTCATTTTGTACCCTTGCTCTGAAAAGTCATGTGTAAGTCAAAATTTATTTGAAATTCACTAGGAAAAATGACTATATAAAGAGACCCTAGGATAATGTTTTTATAGTTTGGATATTCACCATTGCATGAATTGGGAATTTTATAAATTAGCTTCTGAAAACAAGAACTGCCTGCAGTGAGCTACCAAGAATTCTATGACAAGTGCATTTGTTCACTGTACCTATCCTGATATTCCTGAGGTGAGTAAAGTACATGCATTTCTTCTCAACTTCCCTATTTTTTAAACAATAGCACCAATCACTATTATTATCTTATCTGTAAGTTTGCCAGATAAAATAGCAAGAAAACACAAAGTCCTAATTCCTTTTGTTCACTTACCTCGGTCATGCTGTAGTTCCTTTATCAATACTATTTGAAACCTAAAATTAATGATATTCTTCATTGAGAGAAATTCTGCCTTTGTAACAGCAATTATAAGAGGCTTGTAACTGTAAAATTAGATTCCATGCACAGACATAGATGACAGTCTTGCCAGGAGACTCCAAATAATTGCTTGTTAAATAATTTTGCTTTTAAAAAGAAGCAGAAATAAGCAATATGAAAGAAAGAAACAATAAGCTATTGTTTTATTAAGTTGAATTGTTTCACCCTTATGTTGTATCCATAAATTGATTCTCTATTTTAAATTCTCTGCATTAACTTCAGCTTCCATAGACAGATTCCAGGAAGCACTGTCATTTCAGGTGGAGTCTATATTTTGAACCCTGTTTGTCTCATTTTTAATAAGGTAGTGTAGTGACAGTAATAGATTTGTAAACTGAGTATAGAAGAGCTATCAGGCAAGCAACTTTATTCTTTAGAAATAATGCCTGGTTCATAGTAAGTTCTTAATTCATATGTGTAGATGAGGCTACCTGAGGTCAATATCTATTAAGTATAAAACAACATCTGAGCTTAGGTCTGTGATTCATAGGTCCTTTCCACTAATATTATGAACTATTATGCCCATTTTTGAGTCTTAGAGGCTAAAGAAAATTTTAGTGAAATTAACTGACAGTTGTCAATAATATAAAGAAGCTACTATGTACACTAGGCTTAGCACAAAGACACAGCTGTAAATTCTACTGCTGATTCAAATTTTTTGAATATGTGAAAAGGAAAAGGAAAAAGTTTCTATACAATCAGAAATTAAAAGCAAAGTTTCATTAATTTTAGATTTCAAATAGTGTTGGAGAAGAAAGTACAGCATGACTGAATTAAGTGAACAAGAGGAATTAGGACTTTGTGTCTTCTTGCTATTTTAGGAAAGCATTAAAAGAAAGATTTCACTGTTATTAAATTGAATTCAGATTAAGTTCATAGCAGTTTATTCAGCTCATCTAGTATCTTATGTCCACAAAGCTCAAATACTAAAAATATTTTGAGGAAGATCAGTTGGGCAGAAGATATCTTAAAACTAAGAAAATTCCAAATAAGAGCTTTGACTGACCACCTGGCTCATAAAGTTGCTGAGCATAGATAATTCAGCACACAGTTGTTACTTTTTGGTTATTATTGCTACTAAAGGAGAGAAAAGAAAAAGACATGGTCAGCCTCTATAGAACTCTCCTTGATTCAGTCCTTTTATATAATTGCCATACAATACTTGGAGCATTTCACTATGTTTTGTTCATCAAGACAACCTGATGATGTCTTATCTATCCTAGTATATTGTGAGTTAACTGGATGAATAAATAATATTTTTGTTCTTGCCACAGAATCTTGAGCATCACATGCAATGTTTAAGGCAAGAAAAGAAGGATGTATGAAGGAAGGAAGAAATTGTATTTCAAGTAATAAATATATTAGATTTTAACATATCTCAAGTTCTTCACAACTATAGTCTAATTTAATACTGCCAATAATTTTATAGTGTAGACTTTATTGGTTCTATTTTATAGATCAGGAAGTCGAGGCTTAAAGAGTGTAAATAACTTTGCTAAAGTTCTCACACAGTCAATAATTTGCAGCTATTTCATTATAAACATCTGCTTCATCCAATAATCAGTGCTATAGCTAAAGAAAGGAAGAGAGAAAAGAAGGCAATGATAAAAGGAAGACAGATAACTTGAAGGGCAGAAAACATGGAATAGCAATGAGGGGAGCAATTTATTTTGGACATGGTTAGACATCAGAATATGCTTTGATTTGCAAAAGTCCTGCTGTAATTTTTATTTGTACTTTTTGTATGTGGATATGAAAAGGCTCAGATAACATTGAAGTCATAGTATGCAAGTGGGGTCTTAAAACATTGCCTTCAAGAAATTTAATTCTGATGAGTTCTGTGTTGTTTCTCTCTGGGATAGTAGATGGTTTTCTTATAAACTAAAACTTACATCAAATCTATCATCTTACCTGGACTAGCACTGTTGGGGATGGGTTGCTGATTAATTGCCTTTAACCAACCAAGAGGCTTAAACATAGATGTGCTCTATTGATGACTTAACAATTTCATTAAGTCACTGGCTGAGAGACTGAATAATGTCCAATTTGTTATTAGAACCTGAAAATTCCTATTTTACTTTATTTCCTGTCTTAAGATGATTTACTGTTTTAATTTTCTGTACATTTAAGATATTAAGAAATGTTTGTCAGAAAGACCCCATGTAGTGTTTTGTTCATACTATAAATAACTTTGTTATGACGAGATTAAAGTTAATAAGTAAATCTGGCACTTTTTGGAGTATGTACTTGTTCAAATGTCTCCACTTCTCTGTAATCCAGCCATAATACTTTCTATATTTCTACTAACTTAGGTAACTTGTGTTACATGGGTTTCCTTATCAGTAGAAATTGATTAGAAATGAGGCATAATTCAGATTGGGAAATGAAGTTTTTTTTTAATAATATAATAGTTTATTTTTATATTATTTTGTGCATTTTTCCATCTCAGTTGTAATCCTTGTGGATTTCCCATCACCAAATCACCCATGTACCATCACCATAGTCCAGTGCATTCCCCCCCCCACTGTTTTTTGATCCCATTCCCCCTGTACCCCCATAAAATGTCTCTGGTATATAGCTGTTTGTTATTACTGTTATTTTCTCTCCTGGTCCATTATACACCTGCTGTAAGTGAAACCATCAGTATTTTTTCTTTTCTTTCTGGCTTATTTCACTAAACATGATCTTTTCCAGCTCCATCCATGTTGCTGCAAAAGGCATGTGTTTATTTGGGAAGTGAAGTTTTAATGGAAATAATAGGCAAAATATTTTCAAGGCACTGGATCTCCCTAATAAAGCAGTCATTAAATATACAATGTCTTATTTTTTTAAATTGGTACAATAATTATTGCTAATGTATAAATTGCTAACTAAGGGAGAGTGAAAAATAAAAAAAAAAGATAATGTGGGCAGTGAGAAAGAAAACAACAACTAAAGAAAATACTAATGGAAATATGGTCTCAGTTGAGAAGTGGGAACCAATGAAAGTCCTCTTAAAAGATTAAGGAAAGTTCCCTCTTCTTTCAGGATTCCATAACACTTATTTTGGAGAATGTTAAAGGGATCAGGATAAATGACATCACAGTAATCCTACCAGGTGATTAGACCTATTCCTTTTAAACGTCTGTGGCATGCAAATTGCCATTAGAGATACATTCTTTCAAATTAATGATATTTGAAAGTTTAAAGCATTCTAAAAATCTTCTTAATAGGTACTTTGGAAAATAAAGTTGAAATCACATGTACACCACTGGCTGGTAAAGTTCACATGTTATGTTTCCTAATGATCCCAAATTCTTTACCATCATTTTTTGTCAGAAATACTCTGTCAGCTTATGACTCTTTAGAAACCTAATTCTTTCCATGGTTCTTTGGAAATGGAAAGACAAATCCCAAAATAATGTTTTACCTTTCATTTCAGCTTTTTTTTTTTTTTTTTTCATTTCAGCTTTTTAAGTGTAGGTGTCACCTACTGGTTATTTGACTCTTTGTAAGCTATTTAGCCTTTTGAAGAAGACAAAATTGAGAATATTTTCCTCATCTATTAAGTGAGGATAATAGTAGGACTTAGCTCACAAGGTGGTTGTGAGGGTTAAATAAATATGTCACTCCTCTTGGTATTTCTAGTCTGGCAAATAATCTAACAAATATCAAACAGACTGAGAAAAGAGTGAAAAAGAAGTTTAATAATACAACATATACCTCCTGTATACATGGGAGAGACCTGTTAAAACTAAGTTTTATCATCTATATGGCTTTAGACTCCAATTAAATAGGTTATGTAAAACAGAGAGGTTGGTGGGGGAGAAAAGAAAGAGGAAGTTTACCAAGGAAGGCATAATAAACAAAGGTATACAGATTTAAATTCTGCTTGCTCCCTTGAAATGAAACATGGAGTTAGGTCTTCCAGTACAATGAGGAACATGATTTGAAGGAGAGAACTGCTGTATGCATGTAAATTTAAAAGGGCAAACCACATGCAACCTGCAGAGGCCCTTCATTAAATAAGCTTTTTGCCAAAAAGACATATTATGGAGCATCATATTTTTGTAATATATTCTATGAAAACACTTATTATTATTATTGTTGTTGTTGTTGTTATTTTTAATTTTTGTACAGAAGAAATGGAGTACAAGTCAGAAGTGCAGGTGGTGAGAGAATTCACCAGAGACAAAGTAGGAAGCAGATCAAGAGCCTTCCCTGTGGCTCAAGTGGGGTAAAGCACAGCACAATGAATCTAGCCCCAGCTGCTTTGAATAAGTTTGATCCCCTGCCACGGTGGTGACCTATATGGCCCAGCACAGCACAATTCTTCTGTCTCGCCCACTGCTCCCCTCTCAGCAGTGTGCTTCTTCATTCTGCCTGTTCCTGTTCACCTCTCACCTGTTCTGTATGCATAAATAAATAAATCTTTTTTTTTTTTTTTAAAGGAAGCAGATTAGGCAGATCAACTGAAATGCATTGCTAAGGGGAGTGGCAGGTGAGAAAAGAGAGGTCTGCTACAAACATGTGGGTTGACTCCCTGGCCAGGGTTCAAACTCAAGCCATAGTGATGATAGTGCTGAGCCTTAACTCCTAGATTACCATTTAGGGGAGAGGGAGATGTAAAGTTCACAGTAAATATAAACTCCACTTCATTGTATACACACAAAAACGCTCATAGCTTTCATTTAAAGATACATAAAATAAAAAAAAGCATACCTACAAAACAAGAAAAATTATTATTTTTTTAAATATAAAATTGATAACTAAGTAGAGAACAATTTAAAATTAAGTGCAAGTCTTCTTAATAGAGAACACAATTTTATGTATTTTCAGAACCTGTAGACATTAGTGAAATTTTATGTCACTATAGATTTTGACAATATCATCCTTTGGGATTTCAGGTTATTTGATTTTCTCTTAATTTTTATTTTACTATTTGTTGCTATTATCTTCCATGAAATGAGAGGCTTCCTAAGATTACTTTTAGGTTTACACATAGGTAAATTAGCCTTTTCTTTTTCTTCACAAGAAAGCAGATACAGATTACCATAAATTAAAGAAGTGTGTAGATAAGTGTTGAGAAAAGGAGGAAGAAAAAAGGATTGAAGAAAATAGGAGTTGACTTTACAAGAACTGATCAAATATGCACATTATATAAAAGAAACTGTTTCCTCAATAGAATATTGAGGACATTCTGAATACCCAGGAGGACATAGACTAAAATAAGCTCTGAAAGTTAATAGGCTACTAGGCAAAATAAATATCTAGGATATCAATTAAAGCAGCAAGAGAATGAGTTATGTGTATACTGAGTGAAATTTGTCCTGCATTAAAGAATCTTATAGTAATTAAAATGAAATTAAATTTGTTTGCTATTTGAACAGTGATAGTGGCCTTTAAGAATTCTAAAAGTTAGAAGAACTAAAATAAATTGATTTGAGATTTGTTTTTAATTTTAGTATGACCATTGTTAGTCTCAGGGTTTGAAATAGTGTCATAGAAAGGAAGACCTGAACTATGGGTGCAGGGCAGATTTATCAAAGAGGAGGGAAGCATAGGAAAGAAATGTACTAGTCATTCTTTTCTTTCTTTGGGAAAATTTAAATGCTTTTATTTATTTATTTTTAATAAATAATATAATAGTTTATTTTTACATCATTTTGTGCATTTTTCCATCTCAGTTGTAATCCTTGTGGATTTCCCAATGTGCCATCACCGTAGTCCAGTACATTTCCCTTCCCCATTTTTTTTTGATCCCATTCCCCACTCCACCCACATAAAATGTCTCCGGTATTTAGCTGTTCCTTATTATTGTTATTTTCTTGCCTGGTCAGTTGTACTCCTTCTATGAGAGAAGCCATCCGGTATTTTCCCTTTTCTTTCTGGCTTATTTCACTAAGCGTGATCTTTTCCAGCTCCATCCATGTTGCTGCAAAAGGCATGTGTTTATTTTTTTGGTTGCTGAGTAATATTCCATTGTGTATATGCACCACATCTTTTTAACCCAGCCATCTACTTTTGGGCATTTGGGTTGTTTCCATGTTTTTCCAGTTATAAATAAAGCAGCAATAAACAGGGGTGCAGGTGTCTTTTTGAATCAGTGTTTTTGTGTCTTTTGGGCAGATACCTAGGAGTGGGATTGCTGGGTCATATGGCAGCTCCATGTTTAGCAGTTTGAGGAACCTCCAAACAGTTTTCCATAGTGGTTGTACTAGTTTGCCTTCCTACCAGCAGTGCAGGAGAGTTCCTTTTTCTCTACATCCTTGCCAGCGTTTGTTGTTGTTAGTTGTTTGAAGATGTGCCATTCTCACTGGGATGAGGTGGTATCTCATTGTGGTTTTAATTTGCATCTCCTTTATTACAAGTGATGTTCAACATTTTTTTTCATATGGTTGTTGACCCTCTGCATTTCTTCTTTGGAGAAGTGTCTTTTTAGCTCTTCTGCCCATTTTTTGATGGGGTTGTTTATTTTTGTTGAGTTTCATCAGTATATCTTTGTGATCAATCCTTTCTTACTATTTTTGTGTGAGAAATTTTTGTTTCCCAATCAGTGGGATGTCTTTTGTAATGTCTCTTTTGCTTTACAGAAGCTCTTTAACTTGATGTAGTCCCACCTATTTATCCTTGCCTTCACTATTGTTGCATTGGGTTCTCTATCTTTAAAGAAGTTGCTGAAATGTATGTCGTGTAGTGTTTGGCCCATCTTTGCTTCCAGGTATTTTATGGTTTCCATTCTTATGTCTAAGTCTTTAATCCACTTCAAGTTGATTTTTGTGTATGGTGAGAGGTAGTGATCTTGTTTCATTTTTTTGCATGTAGCTTCCCAGTTTCCCCAGCACCATTTGCTGAACAAACTTTCTTTGTTCCATTGTATCTTCTTTGTTCCTTTGTCAAAGATTAGCTGCCCATAAACCTGTGGGTTTATATCTGGGCTTTCTATTCAAATCCACTGCTCTGTATGTCTGTTCTTGTTCCAGTACCATGCAGTTTTGATTATTATGGCTTTGTAGTATAATTTGAAGTTTGGGATGGTAATACCTCCATTCTCTTTCTTCTTAGTCATGAAAAGTTTGTCTATTTGAGGTCTTTTGTTGTTCCATATGAATGTCATCAGTATTTTCTCTGTTTCTTTGAAGAATGTCTTTGAGACTTTTATTGGGATGGTGTTAAATCTGTACATCGCTTTTGGTAGGATGGCCATTTTGATGATGTTAATTCTCCCGATCCATGAGCAGGGGATGCCTTTCCATCTTATGGTGTCTTCTTGTATTTCCTTTAACAGTGCTTTGTAATTTTCTTTGTATAAGTTAGGTTTATTCCAAGGTATTTGATTCTTTTTGTTTTAGTTGAAAAGGGTATTTTTTTTTTTTAATTTCTGCTTCTTCTGATTGGATGTTTGTGTGTAGGAAGGCCTCTTACTTTAATGTGTTGATTTTACATCCTGCTACCTTGCTAAACTGGTTGACGGTTTTGATTAGTTTCTCTGTGGAGTTTTTAGGGTTTTCCATATAAATTAACATATCATCTGCAAATAAGGATATTTTTACCTACTCTTTCCCTATTTGGATTCCTTGTATGCCTTTTCCCTGTCTTATTGCTCTAGCTAAAACTTCCAATGTTATGTTGAAGAGCAGTGGTGATAGTGGACATCCTTGTCTTGTTCCTAATCTCAAAGGAAAGGCTTTCAGCTTTTCTCCGTTGAGGATAATATTGGATGTGTTGTCATATATGGCTTTTTTTTTTAAATTTATTTATTTATTCGTACAGAACTGGGGTACAGGCCAGAGATGCGGAGGGTGAGAGGATTCACCAGAGACAGAGCGGGGAGCAGAACAGGCAGATCGACGAAGTACACTGCTGAGGGGAGCAGCGGGCGGGTCAGGAGAGGTCTGCCTCGCCATGTGGTCGCCTCTGGGGCAGGCGGGGATCGAACTCATGCGGAAGTGGCTTTAGTTTCTTAGTGCAGTGCTTTAACCTGCTGTGCCACAAGGGAGGGCCCCATATATGGCTTTTTATCATGTTGAGGTATGTTCCTTTTATTCCGAGGATTTCGAGGGCCTTAATGTATTTAATGTTTTGAGGGACCTCCATACTGCTTCCCACATGGGTGACCAGTCTACGTTCCCACAGGTAGTGTAAAAGGACTCCTTTTCCTCTACACCTTCACTTTCTGTCTAAGTTAAGACAGGGAAAGTACAAATTTTAAGTGATTGATGGTGAGTACCCTTTTGGAATTCAAAGGTTCTTCAGTTTCAAATACAAGTGCAACAAATAAACTGCCATTTAAAAAAATAACATTGAGAAAAAAAAGCATATTTGAAAAGGCAGGACTGTTAGGTTCCTGAAAGACCTACTTACCAGTGTTCTTAAGAATAAAACTGAATTGAAGTAAATTGGGAAAGGTTACAATTCACTATGGTAGAAGACTGAGGGAACCTTAATGTGGGTGTGATCATTAATGCATGACTAAGAGTGCACTCCAGAGCCCCCAAACTTGCATTCTGTAAAGAGTTTGGTTATCTTTGTGCATAAAGACAAGTATACTCTTATTGTAAAATAACCAATAGGCTTAATATATATAGAAAGAGAAGAAAGGATTTTAATTTCCCAGTAAAACATGCTGTGTCAACTATCCCCTTGTATGTAAATGTTTAACTAAACAGAGTTAGTCAGAAGCCTGAAAACTTGTGGGAAGTCTAATAAACCTTCTGGTGGGCAACTACAGTAAGTGGCTTAATGGGCCAGGCAAGTCTGGGGTAATTGAGCAAAATTAAACTACAAATTAAGATAATGACTGCCTTTGTCAGTCAGCTCATGTGTCTGTTATCCACATGTCTCTTCTCTCTCTCTCTGCGTCACTCCTCCACATGTCTGCCTGAGTCCCCCAAGTTGTTGGTGCAAGTCTAAAGACAAGAAGCAAGTGAACTCCTCTGCTCCATGTGCCTCTTTTGAGCTCATCTACCTTCTCTATTCCAGTTTTACCTGGCTGTTAAGCTCTACCCATCAGTAAGTGGATGTGGAATATGACATCTCAGTTTCTATGGAGGTGGAGATGCCTCTGTAGCATGATATGGTTATAGGTATCTGAGTAGGTGTGTCCTCTGCCTCTGTATCCCTATAGTATTGTAAACCAGTGTTCTCTCAGCTAAAAAAAAACATGTGAATCATATGTTTCCACTTAGTAAAACAGTTGATGTTTTTGAAATAGCTATAGGTATATGGAAAAATAGCTGCCACCACAAATTGTGTGTGTGTGTGTGTGTGTGTTGTAAAATGCTTGAACAGTGGAGGTTCCTCTTTATGAAACAAACATTTGCATGTGTAAAGGAAAATCTACCTTTGAGAGGGTGTTTTCCTCCCTGTGCCAGAAAAACCCAATATCCCTAACACTTTTCAAAGATACAGAAGAAATCTACATAATGGCCATATATATGCTACTGTGCTTTTCCTTGTAACCTCCTGTAAGTGACCTTCCCTTTTCTTCCTCCCAGGGTCATTTATTTTAGCTGATGGTTTAAGATAGTGTCTGAAGCCACATGGATGAGTTACTTAGATATGCTGTATGCTGGTTTGTTTGTTTTTTTCCTATGCTTATAGAAAGCAAATGTGTTATTTCTGAATTTCTTTTTGACTTTTATCAATCTCCTGGATATTTGTTTTATTGTTTCCCATCCTAGAAGAACCAGGAGGTATACGGGTTGATTTCCCTTTGTGAACAACAAAATGATCTCAAAGTTTATTCTACCAGTGTTAGGTCGTAAGGAAATGTAAAAGATCAAGTGCAGAAATCGTCCGGTTTGATCATTATTTTGAAACTTTTGAATTGGTTGAATAGTCTAGATAGAAGGTAAAGTATAGGATTCGTTGCAACAACATAGTGTGGGAAACAACTGGAACTCTATTACACTTTGGGAAGATTTTCACACTGTGAAACAGTGCCATCACTTTGGGAAACTGGTGGTGGAATCCATGCCTATCATATAATACAACTCCTTTCCTGAGGGCATGTATTTATACAAAGACAAGTATATAATATTATGATGGTTTTTTTAGTGGTAAAAAACTGGAAAAAATCCAAATGTGAATGCGAAAAAAATCCAAGAGTGAATGGATACTAAACTATGATATATTACACAGTAATACTGCTGTGTATTACTACTCAGTATTAATAGAATACCACTCAGTATTAATAGAGAATGGGTTTTTCATACATGCTACAACATGGAAGGCTCTTACCCCCTTAAGTTGAGTGAAGGAAGGCAAAAAACAAAACAAAACAAAAAAATAAAATAAAAAAAATGTGTAATTATACTTCTTTAGTGAAATTTTAGGATATTTCAAAGTACTAGGGACTGAGAACAGATTAGTGTCTGCTTGGTGGGAGTGTGGACCATAAGAGTAGGATAGTGAGATTACTAGGAAGTAAAAGGAAAAATTTAAAAATATTTATTTATTTATGCATACGGAGCTGGGATAGAGGTCAAAGGTGCAGGGGTGATGAGAGGATTTACCAGAGACAGAGTGAGGAGCAGAAAAGGCAGACTAAGGAAGTACACTGTTGAGGGGAGCAGCTGAGGGGAGCAGCTGGTGGGCCAGGAGAGGTCTGCCGCACCACGTGGATCACCTCTGGGGCAGGGATTGAACTCATGCTG
>NW_004567112.1:47969992-48012874 GCF_000260355.1 Condylura cristata
CATATAGAACTGTGGTACAGGCCAGAGATGCTGAGGGTGAGAGGATTCACCAGAGACAGAGTGGGGAGCAGAACAGGCAGATTGAGGGGAGCAGCTGAGGGGAGCAGCTGGTGGGCCAGGAGAGGTCTGCCGCACCACGTGGATCACCTCTGGGGCAGGGATTGAACTCATGCTGAGTGGCTTTAGCTTCTTAGTGCTGTGCTTTAACATGTGCCAGCAGGGAGGGCCTATAAAAGAAAATTTGGGGGTGGTTTATGTCTATAGTGGTCATGGCTCCATGATGTTGACATATGTCAGAATTTACCACAGCGTATAATACACTCTGTGTATATCATACCCACTATTATGCAGTTTGTTTTATATTAATTGCTTAACTCAGTGCAGGTTTAAAAATAAAACCCTTGTGGGGCTAAAAAGGGTTAAAAGTCTGAAGTAAGCCTTTAAGATTAATTACATTTAATCATGTCTATTTGTAAAATTTTTGTAATTTTTGCTGCTTGAAAGTACAAGGAAACTTCTGGTCAGAGATTTGAATTTCTGCTAATAATGCACCTGAAGCATAGCTGCACTATTTATAAATGGAACACAGAGGTGAAAACAGAAGTCATGAATGTAAGACATGCTAACTCAAAATGTAATTCTGACCTTTAGTTGAGATAAATATCTTTTGTTCTGCATTTATACAGAATTGAAAATTGACTAGGGCATTAGTGAGAAAAACCAGATTATTTACTGCAGCTGAAATGCAAAAGTATCAGAGATTCATGAATATAGCCTGATCCATTAAAAAGAGATGTAAATATAAAATATCTGAAGCATATAACTTGATATATAATTTTTCAGTATAACATTGACTCCATGAGCTAAAAAAAGAAACATAAAACTAGCACTTAGGAAAGCTAAAAGAGTGGTTAGTTCCTTTGTCAGCCTGAGATTTCTATTATGGATTCACTTTTATTTGACCTGATATGGTTTTAAGAAAACACACAAGTAGATTTTCTTTTTTTTTAAGATTTATTTATTTATGCATACAGAACTGGGGTACAGGCTAGAGGTGCAGGGGCAGTGAGAAGATTCACCAGAGTGGGGAGCAGAACAGGCCGATTGATGAAGTGCACTGCTGAGGGGAGCAGTGGGCAAGACAGGAGAGGTCTGCCTTGCAATGTGCGTCACCTTCTTGCTGGGGGATGAAACTCACACTGACTCAGCTGTGGCTCACTTGCAGTGCTGCACTTTTATTTGCTGCACCACCTAGGAGGCCACTCACAAGTGTATTTTCATCCAAACGTTACTTCAATCATTCTTTCAAGAATCTGTTCCTTAAATTTATAGTTCTTGGTATCAGTAAAATAAGGCTCTTTGGTTTATTTAGTTGTCAATTAAAAAAAAATCAATCTTATGTAACCCACTATGATTTTAGACCTGTTTTTGGTATTTACACTATCCTGATGTTACCTGTTGAGTTCCTCAGCACTATCCAACTTCCAAACAACTTCTTCTCTCTTTCCTTTTGACTATTTATTTCCATGGCAATTTACAGTTGTAGTAGTGTGTGTGTGTGTGTGTGTGTGTGTGTATTCTCTCCCTGCCTCCTGATTACATTAAATACGAAAAATGTCAGAAAGTAAATTGTTCTCTTATTGACAAGTCAATAAAAATATTTAGTAGAAAGAGTAATAAAATTAATATTAAAATGTTCAAGGTTCCTATGCCATTCTGTTATTTGCATATTGACTTTTACCACTAATGGGCTGAATTTGGGATTTCTTTTCATTTTTAGTGGATATGCATATTGCTCATGGGAAATTATTATCATTTCTTTATGTTAACTAACTGGTTTGTCTTTTAGTTTTCAGCATTAGATTAGGTTGTTTCTTTGATTTCTTTCTTGTTTTTTTTTTTATGTGGCCTGTATAGCTATATATTTTCCTCTTACTACTGCTTTTGCTGCATCTCATATATTCTGGAATTTGGTGTCTTCGTGGTCATTTAACTCACAGCACTTCCTAATTTCTTCTTTGATTACCTCATTAATCCAGTGGTCTTCCACTAGAGTGGATTTCAGTATCTATGAGGTGTATGGTTCCTTGTTTTCTTTGCCTAGTTTATTTCTAGTTTAGAAGAGCTTAAAAGACACTTCTACAAAGAGGAATTGCAAATGGCCAACAGGCATATGAAAAACATCCCTCATAACCTGGGAAATGCAAATCAAAACCACAGTGAGATACTACCTCATACCAATGAGAATGGCATATATCAAAAACACTAACAATAACAAATGTTGATGAGGATTTGGTGAGAAAGGAACTCTCCTACATTGCTGGTGAGAATTCAAACTGATGCAACCACTATGGAAAGTTGTATGGAGATTTCTCAGACTACTAAAAATTGAGCTATCATACAACCCAGCAATTTCACTCTTAGAGTTCTACCCAAAGGACACAGAAACATTAATCCAAAAATATACATGCACCCCTATGTTGCGGCACTACTTACAATAGGTAAATCCAGGAAACAACCCAAATGCCTAAAACTAGATGATTGGATCAAGAAGATTTGATATATACAATAGAATACTATTCAGTAATCAAAAAAGATAAACTCATGCCTTTCACAGCAACAAAATATTAAAATATTAAATGGTTTCATTTACAGGAAGAATTTAAGAGAACCAAATAAGATGGGGAAAAAGTGTATTGTTATTACAAATCAACACACAACACAACAGTACAAAACAGACAATTATAAATCAGAGAGATTCTACAGGGGAGGGGAACAGAGTGGGATCAAAAGGAGGAAGGGATATGGGGGCTATGGTGATGATGGGAGAGGGAGGGGGCAATAACATAATTATAAAATGAACAATAATGTAAATAAATACTTAGGAAATTAAAAAAAAATTCTGGGTGACACTGAAAGACTATGATCCCAACACCAAAAATGTTATTTGCTTTCTAAGTGACAGGATATCTATCTTGTGGTGTTTTTGCTGTTTGTGATCAACAAATACAAGGGTAGTAGCATAGAGGCAGTGATTAAGAAGATAAGAAGGCTATGGTAAACACACATGGTCAGTGGATTTATTCATTTGTTTTTCCATCAAAATATATGCTGTGTCTACAGTAGAAGGGATAAAAACCTAGTTAGAAGGGTTGAAAAAGTTTTTGGTATCACCATAATAAGACAAGGCCTAAAATGAATCAACCTTTAAAATGATCTTTGGGCTCTCTTGAATGTTTCCAGTAGCCAGAAGAAATAGATCCAGAGAGCACAAATGCTGGGTACAATAAAACATTCTCTGGGTGTTTAAACTCTGTGGGCATTCTAAGAATTCATGTTTACTAGTCTACACTGGGACAGGAAACAAACCTTGATTTTCAATATAACTAATTCAACATGGTATAGGTAAAAATTTATCATATATATATTTTCTCCTATATGGAAATTTTTTTTTTTTTTTTTCTGAGTGAAAGAACTTTCAACTTAGCCCTGTGAAAAACAGCAAAATGCTAAATTAAATTTGCTTTTGGGTCCAGAATGACCCCGGAAAGTTAATGAGTCTTTATCAACCTCATTATATCTGCCATTTTTCAGACTTTTGGAGTCTTTGATTGTAATCTCACTGTTTATATGTACCTGGCTCACATCTGATCTTTGGCACCCAGTCTCTTGGATGAAAGTAAAACTGGATTGGTTAGTATATTTTTGGAATTGCACAGAATTGGTGAATGAAAGTGTCTTTATGTGATGGCATGGTATATAGTCATGGCCTTCAGCATCTTCACATAGAGTAACTTGGCAAAATGCCAGAATTTAATTGCCATCAGATTTCAATATGAAAAGAGGAATTTATCTATAGAAAACAATGGAAAGAATGGTTTATCCTTTTATTTTGGGACACTGAATGAGGTAAATTTTCAGCTACTGTTCTGGACTTTTGTTATTGGTCCAATGGCCTATATAAATAATTAATAATTAGAATATAAATATTTGATACTTAAAAGTTTAATATGTCTATAACAATCAACCTTAGTACTGTCAGTACAATATTTCATTCTGCAAATGTCCATTCTGTGTGTCACATACTAGCTTTTTAGTAAGGTATCTCAAAGCATAGTGGCGAACAAAATTGGTAAATTAGTCAAGTTTCTTTTATGGTGATTTTGATACAATAACTCTTTATAAAAGGAGACTGTTTTTTGGACAAGGCTTTTATTATTTTTTTTATTGCAACTAAAGGGGTTCAGCTTGTGTCGGTATGGATTGCATTAATATTTGATGTTTGCTATTTCTCTGGCCACAGCATTTTAAGCAATAACTGGAGTACCTCTATACTTAGCAGACTTTGTAGTTCACTGCAGGTGTTTAAGCTACTTATAATAAACCTATACAGATCTCAAGGGCTAAGATAAGTGAAAAGTTACTTAAGAGTAGAAATAGTATTGGGAAAATACTTGCATTTAATAAAAGAATATAGAATAACTGACTGACATAGTAGCCTATGAAACCATTCTGGTCAAGTATGAATAAATGTCCTAAGAAAAAATTTGAGGGCCCTCCCTGGTGGTGCAGCAGGTTAGGACATAGTACTGCAAGTGAACCTCAGCCACTTCAGTGAGAGTTCAATCCCCCGTCCTGGAGATGACCCACATGGTGTGGCAGACATCTCCTGCACACTGCTCCCTCAGCATTTTACTTCATCAAGCTGCCGGTTCTGTTCCCCACTCTGTCTCTGGTGAAAGCTCTCACCAACGCTGCACCTCAGGCCTGTACCCCAGCTCTGTATATGTAAATAAATAAATCTTTGGAAAAAAAAAAGAATAAATTTGACTAACATACTGCTGTAGGTCTTTAAAAATGAAACATCTACTTTAATTGCCCTCCAAAATATTTTTTTTGGTGTGTTATTTTCTTAATACTACATTTTAAATCTAGTTTATGTTTTATGTGTCCACCTGAACTAGAATCTGTTATGTAATTTAGTAGGTGACAATAAAGTTTTCAAATTTTTTTTATCTATTTATCATGGCTTAAATTTCTTTGAGCTGTGATCATAAAAGAAGGACTTTAGTAATTTTCAGTTGAGGCAAGAATGAGACATAAAATTTTCAGTAGAGCAGTTATAAAATTATGGCTCATACTTCTTATGGTTCAACCTAAATTAATTTCAAATTTCACAACTAAGAGAAACTTAAATATATAGCTAAAATGTAGTGCTTATTATGTTAATTATTATTATTTTTAAAGATTTATTTTTTATTCCATACACAAACTGGGGTATAGGCCAGAGGTAGAGACAGGGGTGAGAGGATTCACCAGAGACAGAGTGGGGTGCAGAATGGCAGATCAACTGAAATACACTGCTGAAGGGAGCAGTGAACAAGACAAGAGAGGTCTGCTGCACCATGTGGGTTAGTTCCCTGGCCAGGAATCAAATTCATGCTTCAGTGACTGGTGACAGTTTGATAGTACTAAGTCTTTAATCTCAGCACCACTAGGGAGGCCCAGATAGTATTAATTAAATATCTTCAGATATTAATTGCTCATGAGGGTATAAAGAAGGAACACTTGTATTTTTTACTTTAAAGAAATAAAAAATACTTGGCATTAAACAAACAAACTTATTTTAGGTTGCTGGCCACTGAGGTGTCTCAAACCTGTAGAAAACCCAAATATGCCAATAAATCACTTGCCAGATTAAACTAGCTCTGTTTTTACTGGGATGTTTTGTTAAATTAATGATGTAGTTTGGATGTTAAATATGCTGCTATGGTTATAGTTCAGATGAAAAAATGTATTCCACATCCTTTCAGACTCTGGCAGTGTAATGGACACAGGGCAAGTGGAAAATGAACATTTGCTTCCTGGTGAATTTGATCAAAATAATGCATTTTTAACTCACAGATTGCTTAATTTATAACCTTCCTGTGGTATGTTCCAGAGATTGGAGTTCTGGCAACCCATGCAAGACTAAACAAATGCAAAACCCTATAATGGCTCAGGTTTTTAGTCTCTGAAATGGGAGTGAAACTTTGGACTCATGGGGGTAGTTGAGAGAGAATAAGTGAGATAATATGTAGAAAAAACTCCTAATATTGTTATCATGTTTTTGTTCTTTGACTTTGACTCTTGTTTCATTGAAAAATATTATTTTTTTAGATAATGCTTCTTCAAACTTTATTGAGGCATATCTTGCACCTGATTCTTTGCCATTTGCTTTACTAACTGCTACTCAGTGACTGACTGAGCTCAGTCATTTGTTGACCGATTGTCAGCAATCATTTGTGACAATTAGTCAACAAATGAAAACTCTATGATAATTATGTGATCTACTTGGAATAACTTTTTTTTGATTATCCTTTTATTTTGGCTGTAATTAATTTACTCATAAAAGTAAATTAATTGAGTGATGTAAAAAACATGAGGACATTGAATTTCTTTCCCTCTGATTGTCCCAATTAAAGAGATGATTGAGAGATAAGTATCAGAGAGAAAGGGTCTTTGTTACTAAGTACCACCAAGGTTACATGCTAATGAGTGATTAGCTCTTATGAATCAAAATACATAGGAGTATTTTTGTTTTTAATTTTGTTTTGGCAAGATGTTTTTCTGCTTTATCTTATTTCATTAGTTTTACAAGCTTCTTAGTTTCCTTTCATCAGCACTTTCATTTCCCCTATTAGTATGCACCACAACTTGAGCAAAATGTAAGTGCAAGTTTGAGCATTCAATAGATATGTTGATGGATTCAGAAACAGGTATATGTATATCTGAATTTGGCATCAATGTGAATATTAAAAGTTAATGTGGAATTAAAATTTAGATTTCGGGCCCTCCCTGCTTGTGTGACCGGTTAAAACACAGCACTGTGAAGCTGTCCATAGTCACTGCAGCACCAGTTCAATCCCTGGCCAGGGAGGTGACCTACGTGGCATAGCAGTCTCCTCTTGTCTCCTTGCTGCTTCCCTCAGCAGTGTATTTCAGTAGATCTATCTGTTCTGTTTCCTACTCTGTATCTGTGAATCCTTGCACTCTTTCCTGTACTCTTTACCTTGCACTCTTTCCTGTACCCCAGCTTTTTTATGCTAAAATAAATAAATTTTTACAAAAATTTATATTGCTATTATTTGTAAACTCTGTGAAGAAATGATTCTTTTGAAGAAAAAATATATAAGCCTTACTTAATTTTCTGACAAAAAAAATATTGCCTGATTGCCTATCATCCTGTCCGGTAACACGGTTTGAATTGTAGTTTTGAAAGAGGCATTTGAATAATTTAACATTTCCCACAGTAAGCATTCTAAAAGATAAGCATTAGGGAAAGAAAGATAAAATAATTTGCCTAAAATGATTTAGCTTAACAAAAAAGAAAGCCAGAAATTGACCAAAAACATATTCTCTTGGTAATGATCTCAGTTTCCATTTTACATAAACATTTGTTTTTTTTTTTTTTACACATTAGCATTTCTTAATGAAATCAGTGGCCACAAGGTATAGTTGTATTAGTCATTTCAAACATTATTAAAGGATTGAGTTTATAATCACAGTAATAAAAGTCTGTTAACTTTCCTTCTCTACTACTTAACTATAACATTTCCTTATTTCGGGAGCTGGATGAACATGGAAGAAAGTAGGTGAATGAAGTTGAAAACAAAGCAAACAAATTCTTAAGTCTGGTCTAGATTCAAGTAAATTAATTAGTGATAGATATTCAATATATGTTTCAGTACATTGGATTAAAATTGTATTAACATTTTAATAGTTTTCAGAATCAAGTTAACCTCTTTTTTTTTTTAAAGATTTATTTATTTATTCATTCCTACAGAACTGGGGTACAGGCCAGAGATGTGGAGGGTGAGAGGATTCACTTATTTAATCCCTTGTTTTCAAACTGGTGAAGACCACCATAACCTCTTTTTTTTTTTAAAGATTTATTTATTTATTCATTCCTACAGAACTGGGGTACAGGCCAGAGATGTGGAGGGTGAGAGGATTCACCAGAGACAGAGAGGGGAGCAGCCGGCGGGTCAGGAGAGGTTTGCCCTGCCATGTGGCCACCTCCCGGGCAGGCGGGGATAGAACTCATGCAGAAGTGGCTTAAGCTTCTCAGTGCTGTGCTTTAACCTGCTGCGCTACCAGGGAGGGCCCTAACCTCTTTGTTTTATTGGATATCTCAGGAGACAGCTGCAGTGAAAATAATACTCTGGAGTCCTTGCAATTTAGCAGGACTAACAAAAACAAAAGAACTTTTCTTTCCATAACATAAAAATATGATGCAATTAATAATTAGCTACCACTTTCTATATGCTCTATATGCCAAGTACTTTTTTAAAAGCTACTTTACACAAAAACCTCATTAGGATGCTATTATGATTATTCATGTTCTACAGATGAGGATACTGAGGTTTAGAGAAGTTAATTAACTCATACAAATGATAAGTGACAGAGCCAATGTTGCTATTTTTAATATAAATATTTATTTGGGTGGTTTAACTTAGAGGTAGACTATATAGAAACTGAACAAAAGGTCAAAAAAAAAAAGACAAAACTTGCAAGCTGACCATATATCTGAGGCATATAGCAAGACAGGGGGATGGGAAGAGGTCAAAACAAGAGGAGGAAAGAGCAGAAGAGACAATGATGTTGAATCTTGGGGCCTATGGTAGTGGGAGAATAAAGGAGACTATACCTGACGCTTAATTAATTACTGTACAAAAATAAACAATGAAATAAGAAAATACATAAATAAGTTTAGGGACAAAAAGGTAGACAGTTCCAAAAGAACAAACATACATTTATTTCTAAAATAATTATTTGATATGTATATGGCTGTGTTTTTTTCCTCAAGTAGTATATATATTACATATATATTTAATTCATACAGATATATTAAATATTTAACTTTCACTAGGTGTTGTATAAAGTTTCAAAGCTATACTGTTGAACAAAATATAGATAGGTGGTAATTTTATTTACCTTGCAATCTAGCAAAGAAATTTAAATTCTGAGTTCATACTTATATGTAGGCTACCAGTAAACCAGGTAACTGATGGCACAAATGGAGTTATTTCTAGAGACCAACATTACAAGGTCAACTTTCTCCTCCTTGTCCAATCTCATTTGCTCTACAAAACTTTGACTGACTCATCAGGCTATTTTAGTCTTTCTTACTTTAAATTTGTTTGTGATAAATTACTTATCTGATAGTCTTTGTATTCTGTCAGTACTGTTTTATATTGTTATCTGAAGGTTGTGTGTATGAATACCTTATGTTCCCAATGGCTACAGGTTTTTGGATATTTTATGATTTTGAAGTGTTCTTCTTCACCTGTCAGTATAAATGCCAGAATTTTAATTAGTTTTTAGTGATGATGGCATCTCAATTTAATGACAGTTCCTTTATCATTTTGGTAAATGTTATTTCAGTTGAATAGAATTAAAGAATAATTATTTTGTATCTCCCCAATACAAAGTGTATATGCAACAGTAACTATCAAAAATGTGATTATCAAGTTTACTTTATTGTTTTGATTTTCACTCCAGATTTATCAACCTTATTTTTAAAACAAGTTAGTCTAGCATAGCCTGGGTTCTCATATAAATTAAATTGGTACAATTTAAGATAAATATTTTGTGCAATTTGATGATTAGGATATAGGATATAAAATAAAGACTTTGTCTTAATAAGGCTACCAATTTCCCTTGTTTGTATACAGAGTAGAGCTACAAAAATAAAGCACAGGAAAATAGTTGCAATGGAACATGTACTTGATGCCTGCATAGCTTCCATTTCTTGAAAAACAAAAATAAAACTGCTTTTTGAAATTAAAGGCCCCAAGAAAATTAACTTCTTTCTTTTACACCTTTCTGCTTGCTACTATAATTGTTTCAGAAATATATGGCATATTGTTTATACATTGAACTACTTAAGCATATAGTAGAGAGGCAGGTGGCCACGATTATAGTGATTGCTTAAATCCTGGACTCCATCTCTCTCCTCCCTGACCTTGTTAAGTCTTTTGCTGAAGGGAGCTTGAGGATTTGCTTTGACTAGAGACCTGCTCAGTGCCTTGGGGAGCTAACTACATGTCAGTCTTAATGAAAAGCGCACTGCTTGTGTAGCTTGCATTAGAGTAGCCTTAATTTGACAGAAATGACCTTGTGCTACAACATACATATATATATTCTTCCTGTTTTTTTCTTTGCCCAGTGGGACCTTATTTAAACTCTGACTCCATTTAGACGCCACTACTTCCAACCTTAAAAAAAATATGTTTCTCATTTATATAGAACAAAAAATAAGGACATACTTCAAAATTACTAGTATCTGAAGCTAAGTCCAGTGGTGCTAGTTAATAGAAAGCTTTTTTTAGCCGAAAGCAAGAGCTAATTCTTGGATATAGACTTGACAGATTATTCTGAGATTATCACAACACAGTGGACAAATCTACAAAAAACCTAAATGTTGAGGAATTATGGATTAAAATCCTAGTTTATAATTAATGCTACTTTATAAAGAACTTCCATTTACTGATGAGTGGTGTGAACGAAAGAAGTGTGTGATATTCACAAAAAGATCCAGAAACTCTAGTTTGTTTATGTGAGACAGAGACATTTCACATATGAGAAATGTCAAACTAATTAATCCAAGATTGATACAGAGAATTAAAAATCATAAGGGACATAAGACCTTTACTATTACTTGGCCATTTTCAATACACAGTTATCCCTGCATAGGGCAAGATGATTCACAAGTTCATGGAATAACAAGGAGTGCATTTTATTGCATTCCTACATATGAGAACAAGAGGACACAAGGAACCCTAACTCCTTCTACCTGGAAGTCACATGTGATCATTCTGTTTATATCTTTGGGTCAGACCTTAGTTACATCCTCCAATTTGCTGATAGTTGTGTGCGTTTGGGGGGGCAGTGTAGGAAATTCCCCTTTTCCTTGTGGTGGCCTGAGGCTCAGGTAACATCTGTTTTTCCCCCTAAGTCATAAAGAGGGAGAACAGAGAACTAGTTTGAGAACAAACTAGTCTCTGACATATCTTTATAAAATTTTGGAATACATAGCTCTCCAGGATTTCCCAGTGACATGTGAAAATCACTCATACAATTTTCATCCCATAAACTACTACAGACAAAGAATCAGATAGACATATTGCTTTAGTAAAGTTTATTCCTACTAAATTTCTCTACATTTATACTTATGTAAACTTTATACTTTTTATAATCTATCTATAAATTTATAATTATATATATTTATTTATAAAGATAAAGAAAAACTCAATTGAAATTTTGAGATTTCCAGAACACAAGTTTATAGTGTTGCTATTGAACCTTGGATATTTGCAATGTAAGATACTTCTATAAAACAATGCATTAAAGGGCCCTCCCTGGTGGTGCAATGGGTTAGGACACAGCACTGGAAGCTGGTGGCAGCTGTCTTAGTGCAAGTTTGAATACCGGCCCCGGAGGTGATACACATGGCATAGCAGACCTCTCCTGTCTCGCCCGCCGCCCTCTGCTTCCCTCAGGAGTATACCTCGTTGATGCCTGTTCTGCTTCCCATTCTGTCTCTGGTGAATTCTCTCAAAGCCCCTGTACTTCTGGCCTGCACCCCAGTTCTGTATGCATGAATAAATAATCTTCCGAAAAAAAAAAAAAAACCAAAACAATGTATTACAAATAGCCATTCTATACACATGATTTTGAAAATCTGTAGTTAGTGCTTAAATAAAACATTTAAAAATTAATCTAAAATTTTGGTCTTTTAAAAGACAACATCAAACTCAAACCATTAGGAATAGTATTCTACTTCCTACTTCCCTCTTTATAATGAATAATAAGGAAGACCATTTAAGGCAAATGAATATAAAGGTGCTCTAAGCCATGGGACCTCTTGTACAATGACGTCAATTTTGCCAGTATAGAACTCCAAATGAGGCACAAAATAATTAATCACAAACTCTGTTACTGTAAACTAAAGTCTATACTTATTTTCTAAAATATTAATTAAGGAAATGAGGAAAATATTAATGTGATATGTTTTGCGAATGTGACTTCCTATCTCTAAGAGACTACGACATTATAGTCTGAACCTTAGGGAAACAGGTGATGGAATTTTAAAGACTAGAGAATAAATTGATGTTCTTGTAATTTTCTGAGGCTACTACTAAGTAACATCAGTTATTTTAAAAGATTATTGTGGCCCTCCCTGGTGGCACAGCGGGTTAAAGCACAGCACTGAGAATCTAAAGCCGCTTCCGCATGAGTTAGATCCCCGCCTGCCCCGGAGGTGACCACATGGTGTGGCAGACCTCTCCTGACCCGCCCACTGCTCCCCTCAGCAGTGTACTTCGTCGATCTGCCTGTTCTGTTCCCCACTCTGTCTCTGGTGAAGCCTCTCACCGCCCCTGAGCCTCTGGCCTGTACCCCAGTTCTGTATGCACAAATAAAAAAACATTTAAAAAAAAAAAAGATTATTGTGAGATGTGGAAATAAGATGGTATTGATTTAAGCATCTGTTTATGTTTTGTTCTTTGTAGGCAACATTGTTCTTTGTGTTTGGCCTCAGTAGTGGGGATGCACCTACACTACCTCATGTCTTCTGGTGTTTTTAGTTCCAGAATGGTGCATAAAGTGAGGATTTATTAGGGATTACCCAGGGGATTCAGTACATTTTCTAAGGGCTAGTCAACTTCATGGTGGATTAGTCAACTTCATACAGACTGCTCAAGTCTGATTTTATTTTAGATATATAGGAAAAAATAGAAATGAAAATCATAAGATAGTAAAAGTAGATTACCATATGACCCAGCAGTTCCATTTCTAAGTGTCTATCTGACAAGTCATCAATGTGATGTAACATTTTCATACTCAAACTTATAGCCAAAATTTATTTTCATTTCCCCCTTTATTTGAAAGAATGAATCTTATCTAGTGTTAAACCCTTCAACTTTGATAGTCATGTGACTTGATAGAATATTAGAATTGAATTGCCATCTTCTGAGCCCTCATTTTGTACTAGGCTGACAAATATAATCTTGTGCATTACATTTTAATATCAGGATGTTGTGTTCAGATGCAAAACTGAGGCACAGTGAAGTTAGGAAAATCCCTTCAACTGGGAATTTAGAAAATTCTACTTTGAATCCAGCAAGGTCTACTTGACACTGTAGCTAAACACAGCATTTTTTTTTTTAAATTGATTGATTGATTGATTCATACAGAACTGGGTACAAGCCAGAGGTGCATTGGTGGTGAGAGGCTTCACCGAAGACAGAATGGGGAGCAGAACAAGCAGATCAATGAAGTACACTGTTCAGGGGAGCAGTGGGTGAGACAGAAGTCTGCCACGCCATGTGGATCACCTCCAGGCCTGGGGATCGAACTTGCACTGAGGTGGCTGCAGCTGACTTGCAGTCCTGTGTCCTAACCCATTGTGCCACCAGGGAGGGACCTAAACAAAGCACTTTTAAATCTTTTATGCTAGAGAATGCTTTCAAAACCTTCTTGAAATGAAGATTTAGAATGATAATATGATTTAGGTAATCTACAAGATGGAGATGGAATTTCTTTCTTTTTATTTATCTTAGTTTCCAATCATAATTCATCTTCAAGAAAGTTTATCCATGTAAGCATGGTTTTCTCTAATATAAATCTGTATAGACTATTCATATTCTGAACAAAGAGCATGGACTCTATATTGGGGAAGGATTGCTGAGACAGGTATCTTGAAGAATGAAAGAACACTAAGGACACTACTTACCCAAGGTTTCTCTTATAGGAGTGCACTATCCCTTTAAAATTATATTTTTATATTCTTCAGAGTGATACTTAGAAGTAGAATTGCTGGATCATGTGGTAATCCAGAGAAAAATTCTATACTGTTTTCCATAGGAGTTTGACCTTTATCTTCATATTCATACTAACACTTGTCTCTGGTTTTGTGATGGGGGCCATCCATACGGGTGATAAGTTATGAAAAACATTTTTTCATGTTTATCATCATCTGTATCTCTTTACTGGAGACATGTATATTTACCTCTTCTGCCTGTTTTTTAGTGAGTTTTAATTTTTGTGGATTTATATGGATTTTTTTAAATGCATCTTGGATATTAGCCCCTTGTCATATGTATAGTGTACAAATATTGTCTCCTACTCAAAATAGGATGTATTTCAGCTTTGTTTTAAATTTTTAAATTAATTATTATTTTTTTTATTGAACTAACATTATTTTATATTATTGTTGGCATCTTAGAAGATTAGAATTCCCCCTCAGGATTCACCACCTTTCCTCCACTTCCCTGCATACCTGTCATGACCAGGCAGACTGCAGGGCCAGAATCTTGCTGGGGCCATAGTGCACTAGTGGTGAAAGCACTATGTGTTGGATCCAGACCATCAATGGTGGATTGGTTTTGAGGCATTATAGTTATTGATGATTCTGCTGTCACAGCTGGAAACAATCCTATTCTCATCCAAGAGTACCAGATGAAGAACTTGAGATTGCAGATGTTTGTAGGTTTTTCTGAGATTCATTGGTCTCCTTGGTTCATACCCGGACTGTATGGATTCTGAATGGTTATGAATAGGCCTTGATGTCATTCTAGAAGAGTTTGGGTAACAGTTGCTGTATGTTAAGCTTAAAAAGCAGATGAAGTTAAAGTTAGTGGCCAGTAAGTGATGTATAAATTTGTAAAAGGTTTATTTATGCATCAAGAACTGGGGTACAGGCTTGATGTGTGGGGTTGAGAGGGTTTACCAGAGACAGAAAGGGGAGCAGAACAGGCAGATCTACTGAAATATTTTGCTGAGGGGAGCAATGGGCAGGTCAGGAGGGATCTGCTGCACCATGCGGGTTAGCTCCCAGGCCAGGGAATAAACTGATGCTGCAGTGGCTGTGGATTGCTTCATAATGTTGCATTGTAACCCGTTGCACTACCCATTGCCTGATAATTTTTACATACTTTTACATTCTGACAGGGGAGTCAAACTTAACTAACTAGGAAAAAGCTGTGGAGCATCTTTTGAATCATATATATATCACAGTAATTGTGAATATATTAGCAAGATTATTAGAGCTTTCTTTGCAAAGGGATAAACAGTAACTCCAAAGGAAAATATATCAACACCTATCATTAATTATGCTATTCTTGTACAGAAGATTCTGATAGAGCCAACATTAAGTAAGGGGAAATTAGGTTTGTAATACTAAGTAATACAGAAAGTAACAGGGTTATATCAGATTAAGGAAAGTCTATAAATGCTGCTTTTCTTTTACTCTTAATATATTTAAAATTAAAGGCTATAGAAAATGGGAATTCCATACATATAAATCCCACTTCTCTTTACAACTCTAGGAAGTTGAGTCAGTGTCTTGTGGGTTAATATCATAGGGTATAAAATAATGAAGCAGGTAATTTAGGAGCATGGGTGATTTGTTAGAGGGAATTAAAAAAAGAAAGAAGGTGACCTCTACAAGCTATATGTAATTATAATATTATTTCTGTTTGTGGCATTTTAGCCCACATAAACTATTAGATTTCTTGATGTATGTAATTATAAATTTCTGACAAATATGGGCTCTATGGCATATAAATTCACGTTAGAGGACCTTCAGGGTAATATAGGTATGCAGGGCAACTGTTAGGGTACACTACTTTTTATCCCTGGCAGCTAAAACTGTCTCACCTATTCAGAAGTATATTTCCTTCTATTTGGATGAGACATATCGTATAGTTTATGATTTAAAAATGAAAATTCTAAGAAATATGTGTGTTGAAAGTTCAAGTGTCCTGAAAGTCTCATGCTTTCCTACTAGTAATGTCAAATTGGAGCTAATTTCTGAATCTCTGAAAAATGAAAATGTTTATTAGTGGTAATAGCAGTTTGCAGTGACTAAGGAAGATATGCTGATCTGAAGAGTATGGCTTGTGAAGAAGCTTCTTTGCACTTAGGCACCTTTAGCAGGGGTCCCAAGATAAGGAGCAGCAGGGATGAATTTATCTTTACCTTGAATAGCAGAGTAACAAATGTGCCATTTAAAACTCAGGTTTGTTATGAATTAGAAAACCATGTAAGACTATCTTAGATAGATTACAATGACAAATAACTATCATTCCATATTAATATTTAATGTGTAAATGAAATTTAAAATATTTGCAGATCATTACAAATTGTTTTCTTGTATGCCATTGGATAATAGAACCAATTAGTGATAATTCTAAATGCTGACACATGTTGAATTCAGACTCATGCCAGACTGCCCTGAGTGCTTTATTGGCTTATTTATAATTGTCATATAAGATGTATTCGGGTTTTAAGAAATTAAATCATTTCCTATGATCACTAATTCAGTAAATGATGTTCTGAACTCACACTGGTCAAATTAAAAAAAAAACACATTCTTCATGACTGCCCTATTTTTTATTTCCTATTATATACCTTCTGCTTGGGTTTCAGAATTAAAGTGATGCTTATAAAGCATGGAGGATTTTTGTAAATGTGGATGGGATCACACATGTTTTACATAGGGCTAATGCTATTTGAATAATGACTCAAAGCTATCTTCTGCATTTCTTTTTCTATATATTTTCTCCTAAAACACTATAGTCAGAAGATGGCTGTGTTGGCAAATTGAATGTTTAATTTTGTTGTTCAATTAGATTCTGCTTATCCAGCAAGGTTGTTAAACACATGCAACACATTGTGACTATCCCTTTGGAAAGTATCTGGAGATCTAAGAACTTCAACTCTAGTAATTTCCACACCTGAGACCAAATTTGAGTCCTGTTTTAATCTAAGCTACTTGATTGAGCACACATCATACTCCAAGGTATATTTGCACTTGCATTTTCATTTATTAGAAAAATTCTTCACTCATATTGACAACCTGAACATAATTAAGAGTGTGATCAAGTCCCATAATTCTTTATCAACCTCCTCTGATGTTTTTTCTATCTTAATTCTTATTACTGAATGTGCCTCTATGTATGTAAGCCCTCAACTTTCTTGTATTGTTTTGACTTTTTATAAAAAGAAAGGAAAAACACTGTAAATTCAGGAAAAATGTCAGAAATGTCAGAAAGATATTTGTATCATGCAGTGACATATATAAAACACAGTCTCTTGGCAATAGTCCTTATACATTTCTAGACATATCATAAGGTACAATAAAGACTTGTATTGTGCCCATTTATATGTTTATTTCAAAAGTGGACTCCATATAGCTTTCCTCTACCCTGGGTGATTTAGGCATAAATCCTTGGTGCCCTCCCAAGATCTCATTCAGCACAAAGATTGCAGTATCATAAAAAGCTGAGATATTTTGTATTAAGAAATGCCTTTTAAATGGATGCAATTTAAATCTGATATTCTTTCATATTTTCTTTTGCTAAATGAGCTGTTAGTATATATTTCTGTATTGGGATGACCCTTGTTCCTCATACTTTTTTCATACAAACTGCTGTAATATTCTGTTTATAAACTGCCATTCTCTAGGAAGAAGTAGTACATTTTAAATGAAGAGCTTTTAGAGACCATCTTCATGAGGAAAATTATTTTCACCTTTTCAAGTGAGAAATTTCATTTTATTATGATTCTCCAGGTTCCACCTACATTAAACATTTGCAGTTACTTTTGTATCAATATAGATGAGTGCTGTGACTCTTCAAGACACCCAAATCTGCTGAGCTGACAAGTTCTCAGATACTAGCAAAGTAGATAAGCAATACTCTGGTTTCTTTTGTGTTGATAAATCTGCCCCATTTTGTTTCTTAGGCATCCTTTTTGCAATCCATCACTACATCATCTGAAAGTTTTTTATAAAACATGTACCATCCTACGATTTGTGGCAACAACATTTCAAAGCTAAAAAGGCCCCTGCCTTCGGAAGGCAGATGAAAAATGGATGACAGCAATGAAAATATAGTAAATCTCTCCACTTTCTTAAGCACCATTCTGAAATTAAACACTTCTTATAGAATTCATCTTCTGGCCAATCCTTATTTGAATTAATGAAAATCTGTTTATAATAATTAAATTATGATGCATATTCACTAATTTTATTTTAGGAATATTAGTATGCTTGATTTGGGGTTGTTGCCTTAGGCCCTACAAGGAATATCGCAAAAGTAGGATGCCTGTATTATATTATTTTTCTAAAATTATAGAACTGAATTTTCAATTGTATTTGTCTGTAAGTGTTTCAGATAAATGATTGTGACTTGTATAATAAGGGAAGTGATAAGTCCTATGAAGAAAAATTAAACAGAGAAAAATTATAGGAAGTGCCAGGTAGGGCTTTTCCTTCCCTTGCATTTTAGGTCATTGAATCTTGTTACTTTCACAGCTCTCTGATGTCTTTCAAATGAGATTTAATTTTTGTTATGCATTTTTGTTTCACAGTAGGAGTTTGGCTTATTTAGAAACAGAATCCTGATACATGGTATTTTCAAAATATGTTTTAGATGAACAAAAGTTAAATATCCTCAAATTCAAATACTTGGCTATATCTAAGGTTTATTTTGAGCATCATAACCAGAGTCTTAGTTCTCAAATTTTTATTCAAGGAAAATGGTATATCATTAAAAAAAGACCACATGTGGTTCATAGTGACTTATTTATAATGGTACCAACTACATATACCATAAATTTTCATAAATAGGAGAATGAATAAGCAAACTGCAATAATTTAATAATAGAATATTATTCAGCTGTGAATATGAATTCTGTTGACATTTATAATATGAGTAAACCTCATATCATTATAAACAAAGAAGTCCATTGCAAAAGAGTTTATTTATTATGAATAAATTCATATGAAATTTAAGTGGAGGTAGAATCCTATCACTTCAGTGAGAGAAAATGCCTTGAGATAGAAGGCTTCAAAAGAACACAAAGAAAATACCTCTAATTAAAGGCAATATTCTGCTTTGGTATTATACAAGATTTTATATATGCATATGTGTGTATAAACCACATTATATATAATATATATATTTATGTAATAGAAGACATATTATATACATTTATAACATGTCACATATTTTGTTATTAATCTTAGCAGTAACTTATGTATATATTTAAAATATTTATGTAATATTATGTGTGAATTTGTCAAACTCTTCAAATTATATCCTTAGGATATCAGTATTTACTTTATGCAAGTCATAAAAGTTAATAGAGTCAAAAACATTTTAAGTATGTATATTGATATTTATATTCTCACATATACAAAAATATATTTAGATAACTAAATAAAGTTGACAAATTCTATATGAATAGCTAGAGAAATAATTCAATATAGACAACAGCATTAATCATTAAAAAAAGTTGGTTTGTGTGTTTTGGCAAAAAGATTTGGCTGCTCTAAGCTCAGTTTTTACCAATTCTAGAATAATTAAAATAGCACTTAGTTTTTGTGTAATAATTGTTCTCAGTTATAATGGCCAAAGCACTATCTCTGGAAGTAGTTCTCAAATACTACAAAATCTATTGGAGCAATGTATTATTTTTAGAGCTCTTCTTTTCCATCTTTTATCTCTGCTTTTTTCTTGCCATCGTGCTAAGCATATTTGATAGTAAGTATTTATGGAATGAGTAATTAACTATTGAAAATTGTGATGAAACATTCACAATATATGTGGAATTTGGGAATCTTAAAGTAAAAAAGGGGGGTAAAGCATGACTGAAGTATGTACAACATCTGACTATCCAAATGATTTATCTTACTATATAAAGAAGTCATTAATGAGTATATTAGCAAATATGAGTTAATATAAACTTTTGAATCCCAGAGTAGTATTGTGAAACATAATTAACAATGTAAAAATGAAAAAAGTCTTCAGAATGTGATCATTAAATATAGATAAACCCCTAATAAATCAGAGCTAATGAATATACTTCAGACATCCAACTTTGAAAATTTCAGGAGAAGCTGGTTTAGAATTATCACCCTGTTGTGAAATAGAGGCCATGGCAGAGGCCATAGACAGTGATTTATTAATGTCCTTACTTTGTCATAGAAGTTATGTCCTTTAGTCAGATGCTCATAAAAGTAAGAAAAAGTTGATTTTTCTGAAAACTCTAGGAGCCTGACTCCTGGTCATTTCCTTTCATATATTCACATTAAGGGACTGAAACTCTAATTCTAAAATGTACAATAAAGTAAGCTACACAAATTCAAATAATAGAAATAACACTTGTTTGGGAATTTAAATTGATATAAAAGTATAAGTGGAGTAAATCAAATATTTGAACACCTATTGTATTCAGAGGAGCAGACAGATTAGAACAGAAAGAGCAACAAGCAGAGAGAATAAATAGGATACTTTTGCATATACTTCCCTTAACTTCCTGCAGAGTAGGAAATATTTAGATATGAATGTAACTGTGGTAACAATGTGTGGGCATGTCTTTACACCACACATAAATATATTTTGAGAAGTGATTGGAGAGATAAAGTATGATGACAGTACCTATCTTTGGTTCATCAAAAATGATAAATTTCTTCTTGAGTAGAATGGGTGATGAATATGAACAGGGTGCTGTAACCATATAAACAGTGAAAATGTGAGAACAAGACTACTGCAGAATTTACAGGGATACAATTCGATCTTATAACAATAATTTGTTATATGATATGGGAAGAGTTTATTACAATAAGTGATGTAAAGTTTCACTTCCAGTATTTGAACCTGACACATATTTTGTAGTCACTTACCACTAAGTCTCTGTTTCCTCAATTGCAGAACAACAAAGAATAGTACATCTTATGACTACTGTGTCTATTTGGCATGATATGTGTAAAATTCTTGACATAGTGACTAAGATTGTATCAGATAGCTATGATTGCTGCACAGCAAATGAAAAACCAGTGACTACAAACAGCAGTCATTAATTACTATGGAGTATGAATTGCATGGCAAAGGGTCAGGTAAGCTCATTTTGACTCAAAGATTCTGCACTCTTTGATGGAGGTCAGCTACTCTTGGACAGCCTTGAGTGGAATGAGTGTGTACACTTGGTTATGCTCCGTATGTTTTTCTTCTTTCAGTAGACTTGTTCTCATGGCAATGGCATTAGTGTAAGAGGAGTAGCAATAACACACAAAGCCTCTTGTGTTAGGCTTGAAAATAGTGCATTGTCTCCACTGTTATATTTTATCTGGAGGTTCCATGGGAACCAAGATACATATTGATAGTTTGGGATACTAGGCACCACCTCCTTAATAAGGAAAGTACATGACTGAGAAGTCACACAGAAGTATGTGAATACTAGGCAATATAAAGAAAAGATGGCATTAATGTAATCAATGTTCTATGGAGAAATCATTGCCATTTTGCAGAAAACAGATATTCAGTAAAATCTACTGTTGAAAAATTTGGCACTTTTTTTCATATTTCTCTGAAAATTTACTTTTATCACCCTTTTAATTGGTACTTATCTTAAACATTACATAATTTTTTGATAAAAAATACTTGGTACTGGCCCTCCCTGGTGGCGCAGCGGGTTAAAGCACAGCACTAAGAAGCTTAAACCACTTCCACATGAGTTTGATTCCCGCCTGCCCCGGAGGTGACCACATGGCGTGGCAGACCTCTCCTGACCCTCCCACTGCTCCCTTCAGCAGTGTACTTCATCGATCTGCCTGTTCTGCTCCCCACTCTGTCTCTGGTGAAGCCTCTCGCCACCCCTGAGCCTCTGGCCTGTACCCCAGTTCTGCATGCACAAATAAATAAAAATCTTAAAAAAAAATGTGAAGAAATTTAACTAATACATTATTGATGGAAGTATTAAATATTGGTTTGAAAAATCAGTCTGGGAATCCCTTAAAGGTTAAATATAGAGTTATCATGTAATCCAGTGTTTCACTTTTCTATAGCTACTGCAAAAATTACACAAACTTAACTGGCTTTATGAGAGCAAATTTATTTTCTTAATTTTCTGTAGGTCAGAAGTCTCACATTGTTCTCACTGAACTCAGATCTAGCTGTTGATGAGTTTGTAATTCCTATAGAGGCTTTAGAGAAGAGTATATTTCCTTGGCTTTTTCAACTTCTAGAAGCTGTTCACAATTTTTGGCTTATGCTCAAGCCCTCAGGATCCCATCTTCTAAGCAAGCAATATTGGATTGAGTATTTTTCACACTGAATCACTTCAATTTCATCTGCCACCTTTTCCCATTTTTTTTAAATTATAGTAGTTTATTTTTGCATATTTTTGTGCATTTTTCCATCTCAGTTGCAATCCCCTTGTGTTTCCCATCACCAGATCATGCATGTGCCATCACCATAGTGCAGTGCATTTCCCTCCTCCCACTGTTTTTGATTCCATTCCCCATTCCACCCCTCAAAATGTCTCTGGTAGAGAGTATATGGTATATCAGTATTTGCTCGCCTGTTCTGTTATATTACTGCTATGAGAGAAACCATCTGGTATTTTTCCTTTTCTTTCTGGCTTATTTCACTAAGCATGATTTTTTTTCCAGCTCCATCCATGTTGCTGCAAAAGACGTGTTTCTTTTATTTGGTTGCTGAGTAAAATTCTATTATGTAGATGTACCACATCTTTTTAATCCAATTATACACCTTTGGGCATTTGGGCTCTTTCCATGTCCTTCCAATTGTGAATAAGTGGCAATAATCATAGGGGTGCAGGTATCTTTTTGAATCAGTGTTTTGTGTCTTTTGGGTAGATACCTTAGGAGTGGGATTGCTGGGTCATAAGGAAGCTCCATGTTTAGCAGTTTGAGAAACCTCCAAACAGTTTTTCCATAGTAGTTGAACTAGAGTGCATTCCCACCAGCAGTGCAGGAAAGTTCCTTATTCTCCACATCCTTGCCAACATTTGTTGTTGCTAGTTGTTCGAAGATGTGCCATTCTCACTGGGGCGAGGTGGTATCTCATTGTGGTTTTAATTTGCATTTCCCTTATTACAAGTGATGTTGAACATTTTTTTATATGGCCATCTGCATTTCTTCTTTGGAGAAGTGTCTTTTTAGCTCTTCTGCCCATTTTTGATGGGGTTGTTTATTTTTGTGGAGTTTGATCAGTTCTATGTAATATCTTTGTGATCAATCCTTTATTACTAGTTTTGTGTGAGAAAATTATTTCCCAATCAGTGGGATATCTGTTTGTTTTTTTGTAATGTTTCTTTTGCTGTACAGAAGCTCCTGATGTAGTCCCACCTATTTACCCTTGCCTTCACTATCGTTGAATTGTGTGCTCTATCTTTAAAGAAGTCGCTGAAGTGTATGTCATGTAGTGTTTGGCCCATCTTTGCTTCCAGGTATTTTATGGTTTCCGTTCTTATGTGTAGGTCTTTAATCTGCTTCAAGTTGATTTTTGTGTATGGTAAGAGGTAGTGATCTAGTTTCATTTTTATGCACGAAGCTTCCCCTTTTCCCCAGTACCACTTACTGAACAAACTTTCTTTGTTCCATTGTATCTTCTTTGCTCCTTTGTCAAAGATTAGCTATCCATAAACCTGTGGATTTATATCTGGGTTTTCTATCTGAATCCACTGGTCTATATGTCTCTTCTTTTTTCCAGTACCATGCAGTTTTGATTATTATGGCTTTGTAGTATAGCTTGAAGTTTGGGATTATAATGTCTCCATTCCCTTTCTTCCTAGTTATAAGAGTTTTGGATTTTTGAGGTCTTTTTTGTTCCATATGAACCCCATCAATATTTTTCCTATTTCTTTGAAGAATGTCATTGAGAATTTTATTGGGATGGCATTAAATCTGTATATTGTTTTTGGTAGGCCATTTTGATGGTGTTAATTCTTCTGATCCATGAGCAGAGGATGTCTTTCAATTTCATGATGTCTTCTTGTATTTCTTTTAACAATGTTTTGTAATTTTCTTTTCACTTCTTTTGCTATATTGATTCCCAGGTATTTGATTCTTTCACTTCTTTTGCTATATTGATTCCCAGGTATTTGATTCTTTTTGTTTTAATTGAAAAGGGGATTTTTTTTTTATTTCTCTTTCTTCTGATTGGTTGTTTGTGTATAGGAAGGCCTCTGATTTTTGTGTGCTGATTTTATATCCTGCTACCTTGCTAAACTGCTCGATGGTTTTGATTAGTTTCTCTGTGGAGTTTTTGGGGTTTTCCATGTAGATTAACATATCATCTACAAATAAGGAAAATATTACTTCTTCTTTTCCTATTTGGATTTCTTGTATGCCTTTTTCCTGTCTTATTGCTCTGGCTAGAACTTCCAGTGTTCTGTTGAAGAGCAGTGGTGATAGTGGACACCCTTGTCTTGTTCCTGATCTCAAAGGAAAGGCTTTCAGCGTTTCTCTGTTGAGGATAACATTGGTTGTGGGTTTATCATATATGGCTTTTATCATGTTGAGGTTTGTTCCTTCTATTCTGAGGATTTCAAGGGCCTTAAACATAAATAGGTATTGAACTTTGTCAAATGCCTTCTCCACGTCCATTGATATGATTATGTGTTTTTTTATTTTTCTGTCCGTTGATGTGATGAATTACATTAATTGATTTTCTGATGTTGAACCATCCTTGTGCTCCTGGGATAAAGCCCACTTGGTCACGGTGTATTATTCTTTTAATGTATTATTGGATTCTGTTGGCTAAGATTTTGTTGAGGATTTTTGCATTGATGTTCATTAAGGAGATTGGTCTAACGTTTTCTTTTTTTGTGTTTTCTTTGTTAGGTTTTGGTATTAGTGTGATGTTGGCTTCATAAAATGTTTGTGGTAGTTTTCCTTCTTTTTCAATATTTTTGGATGAGTCTGTGTAGAATAGGCAGTAGTTCTTTTTTGAACGTTTGGTAAAATTCATTTATAAATATATCTGATCCTGGGCTTTTATTTTGGAGAATGTTTTGATTACTTCTTCAATTTCCTTGCTTGTAATTGGTCGGGTTAGTTGTTCTATTTCTTCTTTATCTAACTTTGTGTGGTTATAGAGTTGTAGCAATTTGTCTATGTCTGTTAAATTGTCCAATTTTTTGCATATAGTTGCTCATAGTATTCTCTGATTATTCCATTTTTTAAGGAATTTTGTACATTTGGCTAATCTAGGGTAATACCCTGATTTTCAGGTCAAATTATTATCAACTATAATTTCATCTGCAACCATAATTCTCTTGTTCCTTTTACCATAACATATTCATTGTTTCTAGGGGATAAGGAAATGTGTATATTTGGTTGACTTTTATTATGTTATTATATATACTACAGTTGTAATTCCATTCCAAGGTATATATGCAAGAGAATTGAATACATGTATTCAGTGAAACTCATACACAGTTGTTCATAGTACTAAAGAGTGGATACAATCAAACTATGTATACAATTGATGAATGGATAAATCACTTATATATTTGGCCTTTACATGATGAAAAATTCACATTCAGAATTTGGAAATCACAGAGCACATGAAGGATACAAAATTTAAGCCCAACTTTGGCAGAAATATAAAACAGATGGAAACAATATTAATATTTTTTCTTAAACTAAATGAACATTTTAATTATAGGTGTTTTCATTCAAAATTACCACTGCACCAAGACTCTCAAATAGATATGACAACATAAAGTCATTATCCAGTTTCAGTATACATGTGTTTTCTCTAATAGAGCAGTATATTATTATTCATATCAATCAAATGAGATTTTGTTCTGTGATTGGGATGATAAGGGATGATGGAAGCCAGAACTGCTTTTGTTCATGAAGAGCATCTTAATCCTACTTCTTTTAGTGTAATAGAAGATAATAGATCAGTTATTGTTAAAGAAAACATTCACAGAAGCTATTCTTTTTTCAAACTTTGCATTTTGTATTAATCACACTTTGAGTGATTGCAAATGCCGGTAAGTCTGATAAATACAGCTAAATATTTGTGTTTGCCCTTTTTCTGTTCTTTCACACTTTCACAAATAAGTACTCTCTTTAACTATGGGGAACCAAATAAATATTAATCTATTCTTTCTTATATTTTGGCTATTTTTTCAGTTGTGCTCAATTGTGTTTGTTCTGCAGCAACATAGAATATTTCCAAAACCTTCCATTAAAAAAAAAGAAATACCAAAGCAATTGTTATTTTTGGCATAATAAGGAAGAGTGAGTATATATGCCTTACTTAATACCTGAAAGATGAGTAAATTGTAAGCCAAACCTCTAAACCTGAACTTATAAATTGGGAATTGGTAATTACTCCATTTTTGCTCTGTTTTCTTCAATGGCATTTGATTTGAATCTTTTACTGTTTCATAAAAACTTTAAAAAGCAGACTTCGTGAAATTGAAGTTAGAGTACCAAAAAGAGACATGTTACATCACAGTAAAGCAAATCATGAATATATAGAGTAATTTATTGACTCATTCTTCCTGTGGAAAGGAAACTATTATTATTTCTGGCAGATTACCTAACCCTGAAGAAAATGCAGACTGTATTTGAAATCCAAATGAGTTTTCTGAAGATTCATCACTGAAGTTTGTTGAAGACATGCCTCATCAGTATTCAGTGCTTCTGTCTTAAAGATGAAAGAGTAGAGAAACTCCTCAGGTGGTGAAAAAATAGAAGTTACTTTATCTGAGCGCAAAAGCTGCTACTGTTTGCTTATACTCAAGTCCCATTGACTTCAATCAACTTCACCCTCTCTGCAAGAACTTGGCTGCAGGATAGAAATATGAACTTCTCTACTAGTATTACAAGGGAATCAAGGCTTTCATAATGAGTTTAACAACCTGGACACAGAGAAAATTCTTTGGATACTGGAAAGTCTTAGAAATTCTGTTGGCTTAATGAATTTTATCCTTTTGGAGATGGAAAGTTTTAGAGGTGTAGTTTATTTAAAAAAATTATTTATTTATGCATACAAAATATGGGGTACAGGCCAAAGGTGCGGGGATGAGAGTATTCTCCAGAGTCAGAGTGAGGAACAGAACAGCAGATTGACTGAAATACACTGCTGAGGGGGCCAGGGGGCAGGTCAGGAGAGGTCTGCCACACTATGTGGGTCACCTCCCTGGCCAGGGATGGAACTCATGCTGTAGCAGCTGTGGATCACTTCAAAGTGCTGTGTTTTAACCTATTGAGCCACCAGGGAGGGCACAGTTGTAATTTCTTGGACCATCATGCTATAGTGCACAAATAGTTTCTCTTTATAAGTTGAAGATGGGGTATTTGGGTTCCCACATCAGAAATTTGAATTATAATCAATTTGATGATAAGAATAGCAACATTCTTGACTTCATCTCCCCTAGCAACCTGGATTTTTCACCTTCCCTCCCCTGCTATTATAATTTATTAAAAAAAAAAAGAGTAAATAGGGCCCTCCCTGGTGGCACAGCAGGTTAAAGCACAGCACTAGGAGGCTGGAGTCACGGGTTAAAGCACTGCACTAAGAAGCTTAAGCCACTTCCGCATGAGTTTGATCCCCACCTGCCTGGGAGCTGACCCACATGGCACGGCAGACCTCTCCTGACCCGCCCACTGCTCCCTTCAGCAGTGTACTTCATCGATCTGCCTGTTCTGCTCCTCACTGTGTCTCTGGTGAATCCTCTCACCCTCGGCATCTCTGGCCTGTACCCCAGTTCTTTTTGCATAAATAAATAAATAAATATTTAATAATTTAAAAAAATATTCTGTATCAGGTAATGTGCTATTTGTTTTATATTTATTGTTTTGTCATTTCTTACTGAATCCTTTGATGTAAGAAACTCAAGGCCAGAAAACAACTTTTCCTGTTCAAAAACCAAGAGATGTGGGATTTAGGAAAATAAACTAAGTTTAATAATCAGGGCCCTCCCTGGTGGTGCAGCGGGTTAAAGCACTGCACTAAAAAGCTTAAGCCACTTCCACATGAGTTTGATTCCCGCCTGCCCCGGAGGAGCTCCACATGGCGAGGCAGACCTCTCCTGACGCGCCCACTGCTCCCTTTAGCAGTCTACTTCATCGATTTGCCTGTTCTGCTCCTCACTGTGTCTCTGGTGAATCCTCTTACCCTCCGCATCTCTGGCCTGTACCCCAGTTCTGTATGAATAAATAAATAAAATTAAAAAAAAATCAGCCATGTTAATGAATTAGTTAACTGAGGCCACTGAATCTCTCATTTTTCTTCTGTTTAGATCAGTTCAGTGTCATTCCTTTTTGCCTGATACCAAGTTTATAGAAACGAGCAGTGTTTTAAGTATAGCTCCATAGGTGGAACTATCACATCTGCGTACATGAAGTGATTTAAACAAAACTAGACCAAATTTCAGCATGGGGTACAGTGAGTAGTAGAGCTAGACTCTGGTTCACCAGATCCCTGTCTTAAGAGGCTTGTTCTCCTTGTCAGGAGATCTGGAACTTACCATATAGCCACCGCTGGCAGACAACAGCCCTTCCTGATGACCTGATGAGGTGATGCAGCCATCTGGATTCTGCACATGGCTCTTCCTGTCTCCTGCCAGACCAGATACCCTGCAGGCTGTCAGGGTATGACTCCAAGCTGATTAGGGCAGTTTGAGAAGAATTACAGCCTCCCAGATGCCTTGAAAAGCCTTGAGGAACCTCCAAGGATAGGACTAGTAAACTAAAACCAACAGATGAAGGGTATCCTCTCTGATCTCAAGTACAAGCCAAAGAGCTAACGCACAGCTGGATTTTCCTTGTGAAGAAGCTATGTCAACAACAACACAAAAGTTTTCTCTGGGCAAATTAGTATCTTCAGAGAAAAGGCATATTTCAAGACATAGCATTGCTAAAACTCCCAGAACCTAGAAGATAAGGCTCCAGTCTAGAGTAAAATTTAACAAATCTCATTTCCCTCAATGTATCAAATAAGTTAAGTGAACACCTTTCTAGATTCTCTGTAAAAAGTCCTTGAAAATGTAAATTGTTTCAGATGTTACATCAAACTGCATAAAATTCTCATCATGAGGGCCAGCAATTAGATAGCTTTTCACAGAATGATCCAGAGGCTGTTCATAGGTTCTAGTTCTCAGTCTTAATTCTTTAATAATCTTAATTTTGTTTGGCTCAATTTTTTTTCTCACCAGTCTAACTAGTGGGGGTGTAGGGCATGCCTGTATTTCAACTTGACAAGATATCATCTCAACCTGACAATGACAACCAAAAGACCTCATGGGACCTAAGGATGAATGAAGCCAGAGACCCTGATGGTAAAGAGGGCATTGGCTAATGAGCTTGGTTCTACTAGACCTCAAAATGGAAAGAGAAAATCAAACACCCACCACCTTTCAGGATGATGACTTATATAAATGTTATGAAAAAAGCCATTTTTAACCTTTTCATATAAAGGAAGAAGTGCTATACATATAGTAATGTTAGAAAATCACAAGTTTGTAAATGGCCTTTTATAAATGGCAATAATAACAGTAATAACCTTAGAAAAGAGAAATCTCTTCTGCAAATGACTTTGAATAGGGACTGACTAGACTTTCTAATGAATATTTTAGTGGGTTAGACAAATGGAGCACAGGCCCTAGGGAAGAAGAGTTTTTCCTGCTTGACTGGTCATATTTAGAAGACAGGATTTTTATGTTATTCCTGTTGCCTTATATATGAATTTTTATTCCTAGGTTAGGTTACCCGTCATCTCATCACATATGTTCTATGCATTTCATTTTACTTTATTGTATAAATAGTATATATAATGGACAAGTGAATCCTAATTTTACATTTAATCTTTTTAAATGTTAACAATGTTGCCAGTGAATAGAAGAGCTATTGTAAACTAATATGTTTTGTCAACTTTGTATTAAAATGTTCAGAAAAGACTACCTTCTGAAAAGAAACTGGATGTGATGAAAAGTTAGTTTTTTTTTAAGACTAATTTTAAGACCTATAGATTCTATTAAAATTTCTCCTAGGTTTCTTAAAGAACTTAGATTCTGGAATTTACCAGATTGGTTTATAGTCTTGATTCAAGAACTTGCTTAAAGCACTCCAAAACTGTTTTCCCATCCATAAAATGAAGATTACAATATTACCTGCTTCATAGATTCCGAGAGTTAAAACAAAGTATAAAATAAATTTAAAGACTTTAAGTAGTAACTGGCTTATAGTAACTTCTTAGTATGAAAAATCCATTCTTTGAGTTTTCTGTGACAGAGTATAACATGCTTTTAGAAGAATATAGGAACAAATGACTCGGAGAAATAGTCAGATTCTTAACCCTGTTAAGAGCTAGGATCAAATTCTCTATGTAAGAGGGCATCATTTAAGTCTATGCTTCAGAGGAAGAGTGTACATGAGAAATGTTATGGCAAATTTTGTATCAAACTTGTGGTTTCTGTGATAGTTCAAGAAGGCTATATGATCCTACATGAAATGATAGAACTGGGGTGTAATAAAGTAGAATGAACATGAAGGTGTATGGCCTGTGATTAATTGAAAATAGGTGCTGAGAAAGGGAAAGTGGAGATTAGAAATAAATCTTTTTTTTTCCTTTGGAGAACTCAATAGATACAAGTGCTAAGAAAGTGAATGCAAACAACAAAGCAATTTTTGGTGCATTGATTGTAACTAATACAAATTTTGAATGTGTTAAAGTATGATTCCTGGGAAGCTTTCAGACAGATATGTGTAATGCATTGTTGGAGGTAAATAGCAGGAATTTGGAAGACTGGTTTGATGTTACTGATTGAAATTAATCAAGAATAGAATGACAGCTAAAGAATGGATCACTGAATTTGTAAGAACAATGCAGTTTAATACAGTTTCAAGAAACTACATTTAGGTGGTGAGGGAAAGAACATGTTTAAGAAAAAACTGGGCCATCCCTTAGTCATAAGAGAATGAGGTTATAGAAAGTCAAAATATAAGCAAAGTTTTAAAATGAAATTAGTATACAATTGTGTGATTTTTTAAAGAGAGAAAATAAGATAACTGAAAAAACCCATTGGATTTTGTGACAAAGACACTGATTATCTTAGTGTATGGAAGGCCAGGGAGTGAGATGAACCATTCAGCCAACTAGAATTTGTGGAGAAATGAGTGGAACTGGAAACATGAATGTAGATCAGTATTTTATAAGAAGCTTAACAAATGAGACAGAGAGAGGTCATTGCTAGATGAAACATCACAGTTGTGGATGTTATGTTATATTTTGTTTGTCTTGCTTTTAAAATGAGGAAAGGCTATTTGTAAACTCAGGAAATGAGATGTCAGGAAATCACCTGGTATGAGAAAGGGCTTGTTTTATCATATCACTAATATTTTTATTAGTTTATATTATATTTTTATCCAGTTACCTACCCATTTCCTTCATTTAGATATTCCATCCCTCTCCTTTAACTTCCTCCACCCCCAGCTCTTCTTCCTGCATTTATGATCACTCTGGCATTACACTTTGCTGTTAATATGCCTGTTAATATGCCTATTTATTTGGAGATCTCCTATTGCTAACCCTGCTCTCAGAAATTTTGCAAGATTCTGTCTCTATATTGATGCCATTTTCCCTGTTGTGAAGTTGTTGGTAAGATTGAATTGATGGTGATGGATAATACTGGTATTTTATTTGAGTAACACGTGTGGTTTATCAATTATATTCAGTGCTTCTACTCAACTTAGAGTGGCCAGTGGAAAAACCCAATAGAGTGGATATGTTTGCATAGTAATTTAATACTATATATGTAAATAATAGTTTCAAAGCAAAATGATACACTGCTGGTATGCATTACTTTCTCTCTGAAATACACAAGTCAGAAATGACCAATCTCACAAAAACAAAACAAAACAAAAAAACCTGAAACAGAATCTCAGGGTCTAAAATTTACGTAACATTTCAAAACTGCTATCTCTCTTTGCACTTACAGATCCTCTTTATGACAGTCTTATAGCAGTGAAATGCTTAAACCATCAGGGGAAATCAAAAGCTTGAAATGGAAACCCATTTTATGAGTGCTTCAGAAAGTGATTAGAAAATAATGTTTTTAATATGCTGTTGTCTCTGAGATTGTGAGTTGCTGATGTATATGGAAGTCAAATAGCTGCTTTTTCTCTCTGGACCATTGTGCTCCACATTGAGTATACTAAGTACCTTTCACTGCGTTGCAGCAACAAAGGAATTGTAGGACACTTCCTTAGTTTCAGGACAGACATTCCATGAACATCAGAGCTACTACTCATGGTTACATACAATTTCTAAAAAAATGCAGTGCTTAGATGCAATTCAATTTCAACCACAAGATGTGTCTCCTAGTAGCAGGATCGCATTATATTATCGCAAGGGGACACTGCAGGTTAGCCGAAGATGCATACCTGCAATACAAGCAAATAGGAAATACGTCCTTGATGAAAAAGCTTCTCAGAAAACTTTGTCTAAGTATATTTACTTTTAATGTTAAATATACAGTGAAAGACCTAAATTTATGGTTTAGAAGAGATGGTAAAAGCCAACTTCAGACTGCATGCTGGGAAACAGACAGGTCTAATTTCCAGTATGGACTTTGGCTGTTTGTTACTCTGTGTGACCTGAGACTAATTACCCAAACTTCCTGTGCTGTACTTTCTTTGTTACATTAAGACTATGATATTTATCGCATAGGGTTATAATGAGGCTTATCATCTAGTATGCAATTAAGTTCCTCCAATTATTCCTCACTATTTCACCAATGATATTTGTGGAAATACAAGCAGAAAGAAGAAGAAAGTTTGGCAAAAGGTACAGCCTTAAACAGTTACTAAAGAAAAGGGCAGGCTACAAGAAAACTAGAAAGATCTTCGTTAGCTTTTGCATCTCTTACTTGAATTCTGCATGGTAATTTTCATATGCCATACTATCATTTTGATATTCTGGTATCACAGGATGTAGCACACTTATTTTTGTTGGGGTAAAGAAACCTTGAATCTTGGACCTTTCTGGAGGTATTAACATTTCTTAATTCCCTGGACTTGATACCAAAAAAGACATATTTATCATTGCTGTAGGAGGTTTATGTCTTTGTTCTCCATATTAAATGCTGGAATCAAGTAAGTGAAGTCTTGGTAACACACAGCCTCTTATACCAGAGACCTATTTATTTAGGTGGAGTGGACATGATTCAGACTCTTGGTCACAAGCTGAGATAAGGGCTGAGCATCTATCTTTCTCCAGTAGATGTGTCTGCTGGTTACTATAGTAATAGTGATTTCTAAAATCAAGTTTAAAAGGTCATATAGATGCATAAAATTTGGATTATATTAACCTCAGCCACAACCTTTGCCCAAAAGTGTGTCTTATAGTGATACTATGATATTCATTTTTTTGCATTATATTTCATTGTGACTGTGTGGATGTACTATGTATGACTTAGAAGTATAGTTCATATTTCTTGAGGAGTATGTTGCCTCAACACAACCCCACTACAGCACACATAAATCTCCACTGTAGATCACTGGGCTCCCTCTCCTTTTTCTCCTCACTCCCCAGACTCTGCTTTTAGTAGTTACTAATTAGTTAGTTTTCCAAGATTTGTTTGGCTTAGTTTTTTGTCTGTTTTTTTTTTTTACCTTGTTTCTGTGTAGTTCACTAATGAGTGAAGTCATATTTTGATCGATACCCCTCTGAGTTACCTCACTTAACATGATCCCTACTGCCTCCACTCATGTTGCTGCAACTGGCAAGATTTTATCTTTTTTTTTTTAATAGCTGAGTGGTATTCTATACTATATATATACCACATCTTTATCCAGTCATCTGTCATAATGCAGGTGAATTGCTTCTATACTTTGGCTATTGTAAGTAGTATTTAATGAAGAAAGGAGTGTTTGCTTTTATGTATGTTATTGTTTCTGGTTTTACATCCGGGTCTTTAATCCATTTGAATTGAAAGTAATGAATGGTGTGAGACATTGCTCTGTTTTCATTTTTTGTGTTTATAGCTATCCAATTTTTCCATCACCATTTGTTGAAGAGAGTTTCTTTTCTTTCATTGGATACTCCTAATACTTTTGTTGTAGATTGACTGTCTACATAACTGTGGGTTTATTTCTAGACTCTCAATTTGATGCCATTTCTCTCTGTATCTGATTTTTATTCCAATACCATGCTGTTTTGAAACTACAACTTTGTACTGTAGTTGGAAGTCTGGGAGAGTGATACTTCTGTTCTTTTTTTGCAGAGTTGTTTTGGATGCTTGTGCATCTTTTGTGGTTTCATATAAATTTCAGTTATGTTTGCTTCATATCCTTGAAGAAAGCCATTCAAACTGATAGGAATTGAATAAAACTATATATAGCTTTGGGTAAGGTGACACTTTTATGATATTGATTCTTCCAATCCATGAGCATGGACTGGATCTTTACATTTCTTGTATCTTATGTATCTTTTAATAATGTCTTATACTCTTTGTTGTATAAATGTTTGTTTTTCTGTTAGGTTTATTCCTAGATATTTACTTCTTTTGATGCAGTAGTAAATGGGATTGTTTTCTTGATTGCTTTTTCTTCTACTTTGTTGCTTGCCCAGGTGCAACTGTGGTTTTGTTTGATTTAAACTTATTTTATTTTTTTTGCTTTGCTGACTTCTGGTCTCTGTTTACTGAGACCTGACTTTGTGGTTGCTACTCCAGAAGTTTGCTGAATCTGGAGGGTTCCCAGATCCATTGTAAAGGTTTTTGGATGGGGACCTGGTTTGTGTTTGTGGTATTCCCAGTATCTCTTCTCTGTGCATTTCCTGATCCAAAATTCTGTATTCTGTTCACTAGCAGTGCGTTTTAGGAGGATGAATGCAATCTAGAGTGCTACCTTTGCTCTTTTCTTCATTAGGGACCTGGTCGTATGGAGCATCCTAGCCTCTCCATGTGTGTTTCTCTTTTTGAAAGGTGCGTGTCTCCACCCCATTTTTGCTGTCCCTTCCATATGGCACCTGACTGAATTGTTAGTCCTGTTAGCTGTTTCCTTTCAGTTGTTTCTCTTCACTTCAAGTGGAGTTTCAGATACACCCCTAGTCAAGGGACTTTTTGGGTATATTGTCCCTCTGTTTAACCATTAGGTGTTCTTCTTGGTAACTAAACAAGGAATTTTCTCAGACTGGTAAGTCAGTCTGATTATATTTCTTGTTTTTCTCTTTTGGTTCTCTGACCTGTCTTCCTCTTCTGTTTCATACGTAAAGGAGAATAGGACAATTTTTAAAGATACTTAATGATTTTCTTCTCTCTTGAAAAATTTACTAACACTGAGCATTAGACTCTCCCCCACCCACTAATTAACAACTTCTCAGTGTAATTTCTAGATTAATTTTGTTTTTGTAAAGCATTACTTTAAACTCATGAGCACATTAAGCATATTAGGAATATTAGGGACATGTTCTTTTTTTTTTTTTTTTTTTTCAGTCATGATGAAGACCCTCTTCCCCATATCACCTAGGACATAGGAGTATTTCAATACGTTACAATAGCTGCCTTTCACATTTTTTTAAATGAACTTCCTTGGAAGTTAATTGCCTTTTGCAGTACCTGCTTATGTACAATAACCTTGGCTTTTCAAGAAACAAAAATGGATGGATAAATAAACATAGGAGTTCACTGTGGAGTAGTTCTGGTATGCTCAATGCAAAATTAAGGTCACTGATTGAAAATCTGTAGCAATAAACGTGTCCCACATTACTAGATAACATGGAGGTGTAATTAAGATGACAATATTAGAGAATTCATGGGAGAGTCAAAAAAAGGTGACACTATTTACATTTAATAAGTCAAGATTAGTGGGTAAGCCAAAGTATGTTTATTAGGGAATAGCAGAGAAATTTGTTATACACAGATTTAGGTAGAAACCTAAAACATGTTCCGGGGGTGGGGGGACAGAGGATTATTTTAATGGAAATAAAAGAGGAAATGAAGTAAGTTCCTAAAATAAAGTTAATTTAGACAAGACAGTAAAAGAGGGTTGTCTGAAATGGTTGCCACAATCCTATTTCAAAATGCTTCTATTTATGCTAACTTTTCATACCACCAGGATCCAATTTATTAATTTGATAATTTCTGAATTACCAATCAGCTATGTTTACATGTTTATTTAAACATTTGTAAAATATAAATAGTTCTTATAGTTTGGGTTTTGAAGTTTTAAATGTCTTTAAACAGTTTAGTTGGCTAGCCTACTTTTTATTTTACTAATAATATTTAAGGTTTTTTGCATTTGTTTTTCTATAATAGATATGTGCATATCCATAGTTGGAGTATACTGGGACACAGAGAGGGCCATCCCTCATCTGGTTGAAAAGATTGAATGGAGAGTTTATTACAGAAATTGGTCATTTGGTAAAGTTGGCATTGGGTGACCACTTTTGGCACATTAGCTTCCAGTGAACTGGCTTGCTCTTTAACTCTAGGAACTAAATTTTCCTACTGCCTTTTATAAGAGAGTTCTTTTTTCCCCAAAAAAGAGCCTGTTTGCAAGCAAGTAGAATAAAATCATGCTAGAAGACAGAGCTCAAAATAATAGGGGGCTTGTATATTGAATATTGTTATTTACAAAAAGAAAAAACTGTGAACATAAAAATGAAGTCTTCTGTCAAATTAAAGAGTTCAGAAGTATATGATTAAAGAGTCAGTATTATGAAGATCTTATGATTTCAAGTGACATATATTTGGAATTCAAAAAGGAGATTAGCAAGGATATCTGTAAAGCTCACTGAAAATCAGGACCTTTTCCATTAAAAGGGCTTGTTTTTCTTCTGGTTGCAAAAGAAACCCCTATTGGAAGAGTGACAGATTGTCAGCAGCAGCTGTTGTATGTCTGTCAGCAGACAAAATTGATTATGGTTTGGGCTGGGATGATAACTATGATTGGAAGTCCTTCTTCTGGAAGGCATGCTAGATTCTTTGAAATGAACACATTGAGAAGGAGACATACAACATTCTTCTTTTCTACAAGTAAGTTACTAGTACCTATTGTTAACACTCAATTACTTGCAAATGTAGGCTGACTTTCTTCTTGCTATGTTATATATTATTTCTCCATTACTGGCTGGGTGAGCATACAAGAAATTTAAAGGCCTAAAGAAATTAGTTTACAAGTTACTTGTATTGCTATTCTTTTAAAATATGCTATGTAATGTTAAAGAAAAAAAACCAGTAAGTTAATTTTGTAATAGGTATACATTAACTCTTCAGGTTAATCTGTTGTGTTCATGAGAAAGAGTGACAATGAAAAAAATAATTGGGAGATATAGAATACAAAATATAAGTTTTTCAAAGAGAAAGGCAGCAGAGTTTTTAAAGGTTCTGTTTAGAAATTCTTCATGCTGCTAACAGCATAGTCTAGTTGATAGTACAGTCTCATAAGAGCATAAAAAAATGTAGAGTGTTTATGCAAAATGTGAGTTAAAGAGGGGAACAGTGGGGAAATTTCAGAAAGCAAGGAGATTCAGCCCATGTGAAACCCTTGTGTGAGCCCTTAGAAATTCAGCAACTAACTCACAAACATAAAAGGATAATTTCCCCCCCTATTTTCTTTATATCAATGATAAGGAAAATCTGATTAAAACCACATGTTCTTTCCAATTGGAAAACCGTATTACTATTTTTGATTTCAGAGTGACAGTGACATTGGGTTATTTCTCCCTCAGTTTAGGACCTTGGTTATCCTTGTACAGAGTTCTAAGGTTTAGTTTCTTTGTTTTTCCACTATTCCTGAAGTTCTTTATACACTTAGCTATACTGACCCTCTTTTCTTCTACCAGTTCTTTGACTATCACCAGTGTAGTGTCTGAGGTTGTAAGAAGACATTTGCTTGTTTCATTTAATTTAAACTTGATGTCTTAAAAGAGAATTTCTTCCTAAACATGTATATCCTTACTCTGCTGTCCTTTTGCTGAATTGTTTTATTGTTATTAACGGGCTCCAAGGACTTTTTTCAGTTTTTTCATTTCTATCACTCTTCTCCACACCTTATACAATCTGTTAGATGTTTTATATTCACTCAGTACCCAGCATTTTGAATTTTAATGGAATATTTATGCTCTGCTTATTTCTCCTATCTCCTGAAGAGTGTCTCCTGAAGAGTTATGGATATGGTCATAAAATCCAATAAAGATGCATTTGTCAAACTGATTTATTTTCCAAACTCTGTCCCTGTTAAATTCATAAAAGAAACCAGATTTCCACAGATATTTGATTACTGTAGTGGAAATGATAAGAAGTGCAAGAGTCAGTCAGGCACAGATATTAAAAAGAGCCACACAAGAAAAGGCTCTGTCACTTATACTAAATCGTTCCTTCTCAAGAGATGAGGCAAATACATAAGTAGAACAATTAATCATAAAGCATGTTAAATCATTAAGCATGATAAAAGTTAGACTTTATGATTCATGATAATTAGTTTGGAGAAATAGAAGGTATAACTAAATGAGAACTCTCAACTGGAAAAGTTCATTTCAATTATAGATTCAGCAGTCAAAACAAATACTTTACAAAAAAAAATGGTCTCACAGATTTATTTGGTCATTACTGTAAAAACTACATTTTTAAGTCATGGGCTCTTAGCCCCACAGTGTGATTTTATATACCACTGATAAGTAAATCGATAACTGGTCAAAACCTCAAAGAGATTTGTCCTCTTTTTTCTTCTGTCTCTTTTTCTTGTCATTTTACTTCCACAAAATTCAATGCCGTTTTTTTTTTTTGTTCTCGGCTATCCATGAAGTAGGGTAACTATAGTAGTAGTAGTAGTAGTAGTAGTAGTAGTAGTAGTAGTAGTAGTAGTAGTAGCAGCAGTAGTAGTAATAATACCACCCTGGTTAATCTGTCACAAGTAAAAGTAGCTGAAATATCTGGAAATAATCCAGTTTGAGTTTTTCCTTAAAGCCGAAGAGAGTAATTCAAATTGTGCATTTCTAATAAACTGTGACTACTAATTTAAGAAAAAAAATTTTTTTGGTTGAGCTAATATTGATCAACATCATTGTTTCCACTATAGAAGTATGCTACCCACCACCTTCAGGCATTAATGCCATTGTCTACTAATTTTTTCCAGTTTAGATTTTTTGTCTTTTCCTCTGTCATTCAAGATGTAATCCATTTATTCTCTGGATACTCTGTGTTCATGTCCCATGGGGAAGTTGTTGCCATTGTGCTTCTTTCTTTACCATATTTGCTCCTAGTTTAGGAATGTTGTGAGCATTTGCTATTAATGAAATTAACTTAATCGCCTTTTATTTATTTTTTTTGCCCAACTTCAATAGGTACCATGTTGCATTTCTTTTCTTAATCTGTTTTAAACTTGAAGTCTTTTTTACACTTTGAAGATACAGCATGTTGATGCATTCCTTTCTCTCACCATTTTTTTTCTAGGACTCCCTTACAAGTTACCAAGGGCTGGATCAAAAGATAATTCAATTGACACAAATTTGATCCTTTTCAATCTTTTTACATTGTTCATGAACCAAACCATTTGCATCTTTTTTTTTTTTTAACACACAGACAAGCCTACTGGGTCCTTTTTTTGGGGGGTGGGATAGGCTTAGTAAGCCTTCACTGTTTGGTAGATTAGAGATGAATTACCTAAAAGTATTAGCCCTATTGAAACCAGGTGTTAGTAATACGATTTCTTGTGTTGGAACAAATAAAAAGCCAAGTATCCAGTCAAGGTCTCAGAAACATGTTTTCTGTATATATAAAATTTAATTCTCTTTTATATTTTTTCTATAGATGTGATACTACAAACCAGAATTATTTGCTTATATTGAAATTTCCAGTAGTTTCATGTACATGTAATTGGTGCCCCAATATTTTATCACCATGTGAAAAATAAGGTAATTTTCATAAACATTTGTGTCCCCCAAGTTTAAAACATTAAATATCTTTTGGAATTCATGTTTAATTTTTCATATTATAAGCCTCACCTAATTAAATTGGGAGGTTGTGGAATTGTAAATTCCAGAATTATAATATTACAGTTAATGTTCATCTTTACAGTGTTTTACCATCTTTCTCATCAAAATAACATTAAATAAAGCTAGCTTTAATCTTTGTTTTGATGACAAAGAATGATGGACAGGGAGAGATTAAATGAATCATCTGGTACTACACAGAAAGTCAATAGCTAACCTTGAAATGAAATTGATAGCACCTATTCCCCTAGTCAACTTTATCATATGATCTGTTTACTTATCTATTGAGTGAGGGTATCAATTTAAAGATTTATTTGTTTATGCTTACAGAACTGGGGTATAGACCAGAGGTGTGGTGGGTGAGAGGATTCACCAGCAACAGAATGGGGAACAGAACAGGCAGATTGACTGAAATCCACTGCTGAGGGGAGCAGCAGGTGTCAGGAAGGGTCTGCCGTGCCATGTGGATCAGCTCCCTGGCTGGGAATCGAACTCATGCTAGAGTGGCTTCAGAGAGCTTCGTAATGTGGTGCTTTAACCCATTGTGCCACCAGGGAGAACCCACCATACCTTAATTAAAGAAAAATCACTTCTTGAGATTTTTAGCCTTTTATAACATATTCTTAAAAACACAAAAGGAAAAAAATAACATAAACTGGTAAAAAAATATAAACTGGTAACTTAAAGATTATATTGCTTTGCAAAGACATTGTGAAGTGTTGCTTCTTTGATTCTCCATAGCAAACATTTTTTTTTTGCAGCATATTTATAGTTATCTCTATCTCTATATCTACATCTGTAATCTCAGCATCGTACCCATTCAGATTCTTGAAGAATCAGTTGAACAGAGTTAGGGAAATGTCTTAATAGTTTTATCTGAGAGGATATGTGAACAGTCTGATGGTCCTCTAAATCCATTCTTTAAATATTTATTTAGTACCTATTATATGCAGATATCATTCTGGGTATTTTGTACTAGAAACATACTTAAAAATTTAGTCCTACGGAAATTATTTACTTAAAAATTCTTTCAGTATTGGAGGCATGGTAGAGATTTGAGTACATCATGAAAGTTAGTTTTTCATAAAATTATTAATCCTTTTTTGATTCCTTTTGATTTTTCTATCTCATTTATAAGCTCTTTCTTAAGTGATTGATTAAAATACTATGTTCTGTTCTGAATTTTGCCCTCTGTATCATGTCAGAAAATATATGAACTCACCGCCTTTTTCCACTGTTTCATACCTAAACTGTCAGTTCCCAATTATTTGCTTCTTTTTGCTCTGACTTATGATATAAATTTTCCTCCTTTTATGAGCTTTTTTTCATATTATCTATTCTATTTTATCTTTGCCTTTGTTCTTTTTTTGATGACTATTTCTTTGAAACATCCCTGAGATCAAGGCAGTTGCACTTGGTTTGATAGCACAGAGATTGGCTAGAAGTCTATTTCCTTTTGAAAAATAGTCATTTCTAGAAAGCGTTATTCATAAAAACCAATTTTTGGTTTTGTATGGGATTTCCTTCAGCTTTTGCACTAGGTATATGTTAGGAGCCGTATGCTTCATAATTAATTGTAAGCATTTATTTGTTTTATTTTTTTTTGGGGGGGGTGGGATATCTACTAAAATGATTCCTAGAACCAGAATGAAACTTGGTATCACATTTTCAGTGGAAAAAAAATTCTATTTGATTTCCTTTTAACCTACTGAGAAAAAGAATCTGAGATTTCTAAAACTTAAACCAGAGTATATTGACTATTGACATTTGGCTCCACTAAAATTAATGTCTTTGTAACACTGCAAGTTTTATAGGGTAGACATAATTACAGTTGATGTTATTTTGGAATGCAGTTTAAAAGGAGACTAAAACTAAATAGATTCATGCCAAGATATGCTATTTTTCTCATAAATCTCCCAAGAAAGCTATTGGTCCTTTCTTTAAAAAATGCATTAAAATTTATATGAAGACTAGTTTAGAAGCAAACAGGTTACTTTCACATCCTTTATACACCAACATTTCTGCTTATATGTATCAGCTGAAGCTCTTATAATTGTTAATTTTATAAGTAGATTACAAAGAAAAATACACTCAACTTATAAAGAAAAATATAATGTCATCACAAATAATGACATGGTGGTGTGAAGCTGGAAAAGTGCAAGTACTTGGTTTCTTTCAATCAACTACCCCAGATCTGGGGCATTTTCCCATATGTCAGGCATTAACTTCAAAACAAGTTATGATTTCAAGTGGTAGCAATAGGAAGAAGTATGAGAGAAACAAGAACACTCTCCCAAGGCAAAATAGTCCAGCTGACAAGAAATGATCCTTTGTCATTGTCACGTGGCTGAAAGCTACTTCCTCAAATATCCTGGTGCCCTCCCCTTGATTTTCCTGGTGTTTCTCTAACTGATCCCTTCAACTCTTGGGTGACTCCACATGAAAATGACAAAGGATCATCTCTACTTTGAAGATGATTTTCCTTTTTTTGCACTTCTGATTCTCTAGCTTCCCCTCTCTGTACAGGCTTATCCCATTGTCTTGACTGAGATTCATATTCATATCTTTTAAGTTCACTTTTCCTTATAACCAGTCCACTAGTGTTTTTGCAGGCTTATATTCCTGCTCCTTTGACTCCTTTGGGCGTCCATAGCTCCTGAGACCTAGGCTTACTGCTTTGGCCAGTGTCCTCCTCTGATAATTCAGCATTTTCTCTTCAAATATGACAGTTCTGGGTCCTCCCTGGTGGCACAATGGGTTAAAGCGCAGTACTTCAAGCTAGTGGTAACCATTTCAGTGCAAGATTGATCCCAGGCCTAGGAGGTGATCCACATGGCACAGCAGACCTCCCCTGACTCACCCACTGCTCACCTGAGCAGGGTATTTCAGTCTGTCTGCCTGTCCTACTCCCCACTCTCTCTCTGGTGAATCCTCTCAATGCCCCTATGCTTCTGGCCTGTATTATATATTTTTTTAACTTTTGCATTTTTTTTTTAAAGATTTATTTATTTATTCATACAGAACTGGGGTACAGGCCAGAGGCTCAGGGGCGGTGAGAGGCTTCACCAGAGAC
>NW_004567112.1:48012974-48013683 GCF_000260355.1 Condylura cristata
GGCAGGCGGCAGGCGGGAATCGAACTCATACGGAAGTGGCTTCAGATTCTCAGTGCTGTGCTTTAACCCGCTGCGCCACCAGGGAGGGCCTGCATTTTTATTAAAATATAAATATGGAAAATTATTATTTTCAACATAATATAATAGTTTACTTTTACATCACTTTATGCATTTTTTCATCTTAGTTGTAATCCCCATGGGCATCCCATCACCAAATAACCCATGTGCCATCACCATAGTCCAGTGTATTTCCTTTCCCCCACTGTTTTTGATCCCTATCCACAGTCCACTCCCATTAAATGTCTCTGGTATATAGCTGTTCATTATTATTGTTATTATCTCACTTGGTCCTTATACTCCTAACTATGAGTGAAACCATCAGGTATTTTTCTTTTTCTTTCTGGCTTATTTCACTAAGCATGATCTTTTCTAACTCCATCCATGTGCGGCAAAAGGCATGTGTTTACTTTTTTTGGTTACTGAATAATATTCCATTGTGTATATGTACCACATCTTTTTAACCCAGCCATCTACTTTTGGGCCTTTGGGTTGTTTCCATGTTTTTCCAATTGTAAACAAAGCAGCAATAAATATGGGGTGCAGGTATCTTTTTGAATCAGTGTTTTTGTGTCTTTTGGGTAGATACCTAGGAGTGGGATTGCTGGGTTGTAAGGAAGCTCCATGTTTAGCAGTTTGAGGAACCTCCAAA
>NW_004567112.1:48013923-48037567 GCF_000260355.1 Condylura cristata
AGTTCTGTGTATATCTTTGTGATCAATCCTTTATCGCTAGTTTTATGTGAGAAAATTATTTCCCAATCAGTGGGATGCCTATTTTTTTTTTTTTTGTAATGTCTCTTTTGCTGTACAGAAGCTCTTTAACTTGATGTAGTACCATGTATTTATCCTTGCCTTCACTATCGCTGCATAGGGTGCTGTCTCTTTAAAGATATTGAAGTTTATATTATATAGTGTTTAGCCTATCTTTGCTTTCAGGTATTTTATGGTTCCGTTCTTATGTCTAGGTCTTTAATCCCCTTCAAGTTAATTTTGTGTATGGTGTGAGGTAGTGATCTAGTTTCATTTTTTTGCATGTAGCTTCCCAGTTTTCTCAGTACCACTTGGTGAACAAACTTCCTTCGTTCCATTGTATCTTATTTGCTCCTTTGTTAAAGATTAGCTATCCAAATCAACTGGTCAGTTCCAGTACCATGTAGTTTGGGATTGTAATGCCTCCATTCTCTTTCTTCGTAGTCATGAGAGTTTTGGCTATTCGAAGTCTTTTGTTGTTCCACATGAATCTCATCAATATTTTTTCTATTTCTTTGAAGAATGTCATTGAGACTTTTATTGGGATGGCATTAAATCTGTACATCGCTTTTGGTAGGATGGCCATTTTGATGATGTTAATTCTCCTGATCCATGAGCAGAGGATGTCTCTCCATTTTATAGTGTCTTCTTGTATTTCTTTTAATGATGTTTTTTAATTTTCCATGTATAGGTCTTTTATCTCTTTTGTTAGCTTGACTCCCAGGTATTTGATCTTTTTGTTTTAATTGAAAAGGTTTTTTTTTTTTTATTTATGCTTATTCTGATTGGTTGTTTGTGTATAGGAAGGCCTCTGACTTTTGTGTGTTGATTTTATATCCTGCTACCTTGCTAAACTGGTTGATGGTTTTAATTAGCTTCTCTGTGGAGTTTTTGGAGTTTTTCCATGTAAATTAATATATTTTCTGCAAATAAGGACAGGTTTACTTCTTCTTTCCCTATTTGGATTCCTTGTATATCTATTTTCTGTCTTATTGCTCTGGCTAGAACTTCCAATGTTATGTTGAAGAGCAGTGGTGATAGTGGACACACTTTTTTTTTTCATGATCTCAATGGAAAGGCTTTCAACATTTCTCCATTGAGGAAATATTGGCTGTGTTGTCATATATGGCTTTTATCATGTTGAGGTATGTTTCTTCTATTCCGAGGATTTCAAGGGCCTGAAACACATGCCTTTTCCACATTCATTGATATGATTATGTGTTTTTTATTTTTCTGTCCGTTGATGTGATGAATTACATTAATTGATTTTCTGATGTTGAACCATCCTTGTGCTCCTAGGATAAAGCCCACTTGGTCATGGTGTATTATTCTTTTAATGTATTGTTGGATTCTGTTGGCTAAGATTATGTTGAGGATTTTTGTATTGATGTTCATTAAGGAGATTGGTCTGAAGTTTTCTTTTTTTGTGTGTTTTCTTTGTTAGGTTTTGATATTAGTGTGATGTTGGCTTTGTAGAAAATATGTGGTTGTTTTCCTTCTTTTTCTATTTTTTGGATGAGTCTCTGTAGAATAGGCAGTAGTTCTTTTTTGAACATTTGGTAAAATACATCTGGTCCTGGGCTTTTATTTTGGGGGAAGGTTTTGATTACTTCTTCAGTTTCCTTGCTTGTAATTCGCCTGTTTATTTGTTCTATTTCTTCTTTATCTAGCTTTGGGTTATTATAGAATTTTAGGTATTTGTCCATTTCTGTTAAATTGTCCTACTTTCTTGCATATAGTTACTCATAGTATTCTCTGAGTAATCTTTTGATTTCTGCTGGATCTGTTGTGATTTCTCCTCTTTCATTCATGATTCTGTTTATTTGTGCTTTCTCTTGTTTTTTCTTTGTGAGCCTGGCTAGTGGCCTGTCTCTCTTGTTTATTTTTAGAAGAACAACTTTTAGTTTCATAGATTTTTTGGACTGTTTTCCTAACTCCATTTCATTTATTTCTGATTTGATTTTTTTATTTACTGTCTTCTAATGGCTTTTTGGTTATTTTTTTTTTCAGTTCTTTAAGGTAGGAGATTAGGTTGTTTCTTTGAGTTATTTGTTGTTTCTTTATGTGAGTATGTATTGCTATATGTTTTCCTCTTAAAACTGCTTTTAATTGTCCCATCATTTTGGAGACTGGTGAAGGAATTTTTAATTCTTTCGTTGATCCTCTTATTTAGCCAGTGGTCCTCCAATAGTGTGGGTTTTAGTCTCCATGTGGTAGGGGGCTTTTTGCTTTCTTCACATGCTTTATTTCTAGTTTGTTTCCTTCATGGTCAGAGAAAATAGTTGGTATGATTTTGACCTTAGTGTATCTATTGGTATTTATCTTGTGATCCAATATGTTGTCAGTCCTAGAGAATGATCCATGTGGATATGAGAAAAATGTGTACTCAGAGTTTCTGGGGTACAGTGTTCTATAGATGTCTGTTAGACCCATGTTGTCTGTGTCCTTGTTCAGAGCTTTAGTGTCTTTGCTTATTTTTTGTCTTGTTAATCTGTCCATTGTGGAGAGTGGTGTGTTCAAGTCTCCTACTATGTATGTATTTTCTCTGATGTATGATTTCATAGATGACAGTAGTTTCCTGATATATTTTATTCCCCCTTCATGTGGTGCATATATGTTGATGATTGTTATGTCTTCTTGTTGTATTGTCTCCCTAATCACAATATAGTGGCCTTCTGTGTCTCTTTTAACCTTTTCTAGTTTGAAGTTTATTTTGTCTGATGTAAGTATAGCTGTTCCTGCCTTCGTTTTTGGTCCATTTTCTTGTAGGATTGTTTTTCACCCTTTTATTTTCAATCTGCTTTTATCTTTTGTAGTTAGATATGTTTCCAGTAGACAGAAGAATATTGAGTTCTGTTTTGAATCCATCCTGCAACTCTGTGTCTTTCTATTGATGAATTTAAGCCATTTACATTTAGAGATAATATTGATATACTGGCACCTATATTTGCCCCTCTCTTTTTTATTTTTTTTTTGGTCCTTTTATATTTTTATTCCTTGTTTTGAATTGTTCTTGTTCATTCTTCTGTTGGGTTTGGTTTGAGGGCTTCTTGTAGTATTTTTTGGAGTGGGGGTTTAGTCATAACAAAATTGTGTATTTTTTTTTTGTCTGAAAATGTCCTTATTCTTTATTCATAGAGGAAGGAGAGCTTCGCAGGATAGCATATTCTTGGTTGGCATTTGATGCTTTAGAGTTTGTTGAATATGTCCCTCCATTCTTTTCTTGCCCATAGTGTTTCTTTGGAGAAGTCTGATGTCAGCCTGATCAGTTTCCCTTTGTAGATTATTTGTTTCTTTCCTCTTGTCATTCTCATTATCTTTTCCTTGTCTTGTGTTCTTCATAGTTTTACTATGATGTGTCTTGCTGTATTTTCCCTATCATCATGGTAGTTTGGTGTTCTTCTTGCTTCTTGGATGTCTACTTTCACCTCCTTCTTCATATTAGTGAAGTTCTCTTCTGTTATCTCTGTGAATATTTTCTCTATTCCTTGGCCTTTTTTTTCACCTTCTGGGTTACTTATAACTCTGACATTCCCTTTCCTAATGGTGTCAGATAGCTCTTGAAGTGTTTCTTCATTCCTATTCCTTTTTACTTTTCTTTCTTTTTCTATTTTAATTCTCTTTATTTCTGTGTCTTCAAGGGTGCTGACTTCTTTCTTCCATTTAGTCTATTTTGTTTTCATTGCTTTCCCTAGCATTCTTTATCTCCTTTAGTGACCTTTTCATATCTTGTATTTCTTCTATTTCCTTTTTTAACATCTTATTTTCTTTCTTTAATTTATTGGTTGCTTGTCTCATATTGGTTTTTTTTTCTTTTTCATTTCTTTCATTCATTTCCTTGTTTGCATTCTTCAGTTCCTTGATGGCTTGCCTAATATCCTTTTTTTCCTTCTCATCTTCTTTTTGTTTGTTTATCATGATGATTCTGGATTCTCTATCTGGTAAGCTGAGTTGTTCTTCTATGTCTTTGGTCCTTTTTGATGACTGATCTTTTTGTGGTGAATTTTTCTCCTGTGGACTTGCTTGGGTATTTGTTTGTCTTCTTTTCCCTGTCGTGGATTTTCTAATACTTTCTGTTCACTGATACATGGTATAGTTAGTATTGCACGACATTTTTTCCTGGACGTTATTTCTGGGATGCCTGGGGACTTCCAGACACTTCATTTGTGGAGGATATTCTGAGTTGTGCTTTGTTTAAATAGCTCCTGTTCTCCGTCCCACACTGTGTGAAATTGTGCCTTTTGTCTCAGTCAGTAACAGTCAGCAGTCACTCGTGGTGTTCAGCTTCTTCCTATAACTTGTTGAGTCCTTGTCTCTGGAAGGTACCTATTGATCTTTGTAGCCTCCCTATATTCCAGGTTCCTCTATGCTTGAATGTGTCCATGGTGGGATGTGTATGTGTGTGGCATGTTAAAAGTGTTGTAGGTCTCCCTGCAGCTGCTTCCTATATTCCAGGTTCCTCTAAGCTTGAAAGTGTCCATGGTGGGATGTGTATGTGTGTGGCATGTTAGAAGGGTTGTAGGTATCCCTGCAGCTGGGCCTATGGTTGTGCTAGTCACTGGTTTTGTTTACTTTGTGAATACTGTGAGCCTTCCTGGTTCACAAGTCTGCTGTGGGGGCATGGGATGCAGGGATGCAAGGAGTGCCAGAAGGGCTGCAAGCCTCCCAGCTGAGCAGGTTGCCAGTCTCCCTCAGCACCTCCAGTGCTTTCTGTGCCCACTCCAAGCATTCTCTTTCTGAGCAGTTTTTCCCCACCACTTGTGGTCCTCTCACAAAGCCGAGTTGTCTCTCTTTAACTCTGGTGCTTTACCGCAGTTTTTGTGGGTAGATACTGTAAGCAGGTAGACCTATAGCAAGTCTCCCTATCTGAGGCACTTCCTAGGGCCTCGCTATGCTAGGATGTGCCCATGGAGGTCGGGAAGTGTTGAAATTGTTGCAGTTTCCGCGGTAGAGTCTTGTCTAACTGTTGTTTTCTTCTTTTTTCGTCCTTTACCTCCTGGACTTTGTGAGTCTTGCTGAGCATGCCTTAAAAAATGACACCAAGTCCTGACCAAGCCTTAATAGTGATTTTAGTCTCAGTTCTCTGCTTTGGGGGATGAGAGGGATGCAGGGAGCACTAGAAAGGTTGCAAGTCTTACAGCTGCCCCAGTTGGCAGTTCTTCCTCCTCACTTCCCAGGCTCTATGTGCCCACTCCAGCAGTTTTTTCCCTGCAGCTTGGGTTCCACTCACTGAGCTGATGCATCTCTCTTCACCTCCAGATCTTTAGACAGGGGCTGAAGAACATGCAGTCCATGATACTTCCCAGCGCCTGGGCACCTGGACACTTCTGAGGAGCTGTAGTCTTTCCCTGTAGCCAGGGCTCCACTCACCAAGGTGAGCAGTCCACCCCTCTTCACCTCCAGGGCTTTAGCCAGGGGTTGAAGAACCTGCAGTCCATCTCACTTTCTAGTGCCTAGGCACCTGGGCACTCCCAGATTGGAGCTCCCCTATCTGAGCTCCCCAATTGCTAAGTCTCCCTTAGTTATCTTCCTTCTAGTGAGTCCTAGGTGTTTTCGTTTGGGTTGAAACTCATAGTATGTAAGTCTACAGTCTGTTTTTAGTCATATTCCTGTGTGAGCTTGGGCGTAGTGATTTTGGCATCTTCACTCTGCCACCATTTTGCTGAATCTTTGGCCTGTATTTTATTAATAAAATAAAATAAAATATGACTGTTCATCCAGAGCCTCATGAGGTTATCTTTAATTTTAACCTATTTATAATGAGATAACCTTTATTCTGAGCATTTAACATTTATAAATGGATCTAAGTAAAACACACCATTTATTTTATCTTAGAATCAAGTCTTTGGTAAATAATCTATAGGCCTACATGAAAGTTATTGAATTGTTTTCAAGATTTTAGAGAAAACTTATATAGAATATGTTTTTTCCTGCATGGACTTGTTGGTTGAAACTTGGAGATATATGAAATGGGAAGGAAATAGTTTCCAGATCTGAATTTTGGGTATAGTCTTTCAATGGACAGATAATTTTATTGAAGATATTGGTATGATGAATCAATGTCTTGAGTACTACCTGAAATACAGTAAAATAAGAAGGCATAAGGAAGAATATGTGAATAATAGGGATGAAATGTAGATAAGGATGAACATGATGATACAAGTTCTAGCTCCACTCCTGTAATTGGAATGATTGTCATAATGTCTATATGGTTTGACTCTGGCTTTTTTGTGGGTACAGTCACTTAAAATACTATATGCTGTATTAAGTGATAAACATTCTATCTTCAGGTCATTTTTGAAAGTCTATGGACTTTGAAGAAATGAATGGTAATTTAAAAATTAACATATCTCATAAATCTCATATCAGCTGAGAAGGATTCAAAGTAACATAATGCTTTTTAAAATAATTGTTTTAAAATAATTGTTGCAGTGTTTTAAAACTGTTAAACATTGTCTTCTAAGAATAATGAATGATAGAATCTATTAATCTTAGTCCTATAATATTAGTGACTTGGATATAAACTAAAGCTAAAAAGCAACTTCCTTTTTTGTGTGTATAATTGTGCACTTTCCCCATCAAGGAAACCACCTTTGAAGTTATTGCATTTTTTAAGAGAAAAATAACTATTTCCATTCCATTTTTTAGAGTCACTTATAGAAGTTTAATCAGTTCTTGATTGAGGGAACCAATCAAGAATAACCCCAACCCTTTGTATTGCTGTTACTTTCCCTAAAAGAGATAAGTTGGTATTGATGTAGTCTTTAGGATCAAGAGAGATTCTAATTTTGCCAGTCAGATAAATACTTGGAGGACAGAACTAACCATCTACCATAGTACTTTCCCTGCAATAAGATGAGGGCTAATTCTGACCTACAGATTTAGTGATGCTGGAATCCCTTCTTATCCAACCATTAGTTCACTAAGTATAATATTGTGAGGAAAAGGCTATCTGTGTAGAGACTGAATAAACTATTGCATTGATATTGATAAATTCTCTATTGTATGGAGCAATTCTGGAAGGGAGCTGCCTCTTTTCACTTCCTCCTTTTCACTCACCTATGACCTGAGCTCAACATGTACTTAGTTAATTCAGAATTCTACATGTGTAAAAAAATCTCAGTGATTGAGATGATAAAGCAGCAAACAGACTGCAACTTCCAATTTCTGGGTTTGCATGGTTTGCAACTTGATTTCCCTGTTGTATTTTGAACCAGACTTCTGGGTCATTGTTTTAGTAGAACGCTGGGCAATGTCAGCAACTGTAGAGGTAAAGGAAGCTTTCAGTGGATCAGTCCAACTTTCTGGTTTCTTTCCTGCAATGCAGTATTAACAAGGTCTGCTCCCATTTGGAGTGGGTAATTATACATGAAGTTTTTTAATTTATTATGATGAGAGAAATAATGGGCTTAGCTCAGTCAGTGGGGTTTAGATTAGAATTATTAACATGTACATTATATCACCTGTGATCCTATTTTATATTCCCACAAATGTGGGAATCTATTTATTATATAACCCAAGTTTACTTTTCTAAAGGTAACAGATTTTTATAAGTTTCATAAAAAAATTTGGTATATGTCAATATAAGGAAATTTAAATTGTTCATGAAATGTCTCATTTTTCTTGTCAATTTTAACTATTTTTGACAAAATAACTGTAATTCTAGCTCTTAATAAGCATAATTATACCTCTTATCTCCAAAGTGGAAAGGTTCTGACTTGACATTTCTTTATGAGGCATTTATAAGTTATTAGTTTTGGTATGAGTTATGAATCTCTCCATAACAGATTTTTATATTGCTGATCTTCATTTTGATGACCTTAATTTTTTTTTAATTTAAACTATATATTAGACACGGGGAGCTGTATATTAGAATGGGACATGATCATGGCTTATTATTAGTTCCTACCAATGTTTCAAAGCCAGAGAATGATTTTTCTCTCAAATAAAACAATCATGTCAGGTTGAATTGTAATGTAGATACAAGAGAGTAACTTGAGACATTATTTCTGCTCAAATAAGTTATTTTTCTTGAGAGCTAAATTAGGGTTGCTCCCTCAATTATATTATGTATTAACTAGACATATATGATCTGTGATTTATGAAATATACATTAAACTTTATATACATATTCAATAAGTAAGAATGATTTAAAATTACTTTTCTATCAAAAATATGATCTTAAATTGTATGATCTTAAATTAGCAAAACACTTCTTGTTCAGTAAACTTTCTGAAAGCATTATGAAAATATTAAATGGCTATTATTTATTAACATAAGCTTTCAAGAGATTTCAAGAATAAAGATTAAAACAAAGAAAAAATGGAAATGATACAGTTTACTAACTTAATGTCTTGAGATTCACATGAATGTGAATATTGTTGGTGACATTTACTAATTCTAGCTGCCTGGAAGTAGTTTCAGAAATATTGTAAAGAGAAAACTTGGATCATGATGAACTCAAATATAGGATTACAAATTTCTCCTCAAAGGGACTAGTTCCATACTTTTGTTATTGTTTGAAGTAAAAAAAAAAGAAACACTAGTATAGCCTTTATGTCTCATTTCATAAAATTGTTTCTACTAAAAGAGTGGCTATTATGTTTATTGTAAAGAAGCAACAGGTTGTAGGGTGTAGAAGGTGAACAAACTTGTTCCTCTTTTGTAACTAGAGATCAGATTTGGAATAATCACTCTCTTTTGAATATTTTTCTGACTAAAAGGAATTGGGTTCTAAAAGTCATTTATTGTACTCTGCGAAATGATTTACAAACAGTGTTTTCAGGGGCAGTGTTTCTACTTCTGGTCTTAGAAGTAGTTTAGTGGTTAAGATTTGCATTTTTAAGGCAAAATCATGGGTTATTTTGAAGTATTAGTTTTATGACATTGGAGAATCTCCCATGGTCTCAGTTTCTTCATCTGTAAAATGAGAAATAAAAAGAAATACTTAGAAGGAACAGGGAAATGCTAGGATGAGTCCTCTGGAGTTGGATTGGAATTATTGGCAGCTATATGAAATCATGATTATTTATGTGTGTGTGTGTGTATACATAGATGAGTAAAGAAATATGTAAATATGTATTCTAAGGGATATATATATATATATATATATATATATATATATATATATATATATATATTTCTTTTTACTAGCTCTTAAAAGCCTAGAAGTATTGAAACCTCACTACTAATAAGTACATATAGGTTCTATAACTTGACTTTTATATTCCATTTTCTAGTAAATGAACTGAAGGTTGCTTGGAGAATGACTGATTAATAAAGCTGTGTCTTCAAAACTGTAAGATGAATCTGGTACATCAAACTCTTAAAAAATGAGAAATGCTGAAAAATGATGAGTACAAGTCAAAAGAGCATAGGGGTCAAAATAAGGGGCCCTGGATGTGAAATAAATACTAATGACAATGTAATCTGTAGGACAAATAATTTATTAGTTCATATAAATTTAATTAAATAATTGAATAAACAAGTAAGTGGGATAAAGGAAACTATTTGCCTTACAGTAGAATGTACAAGGCATACCACTAATAGAAAACAAAACAAAACAAAACAAAAACAAGTTAACCACATAACACCACAGTGTTACATTTTCTTATGTGCATGCATGTGTGTGTGTGTGTGTAGATAGAATGGTAAAGAAATGTGTAAGTTTGTATTCTAAACAATTTACATATACTTTTACTAGCCCTTAGAGGCCTAAGGGCTCTTATCTTTAATGACATTAGCACATGAACATTTGATCAAAAACAAGATATTCATGTACTGTGAATCTATACCTGATGGAAGATGAGGATAGAAATAATGGAAAGCTATCTCACTGTTTTTTTTTTTTTTAAGATTTATTTATTTATTCATACAGAACTGGGGTATAGGCCAGAGATACGAAGGGTGAAAGGATTCACCAGAGACAGAGTGTGGAGCAGAACAGGCAGGTTGATAAAGTACACTGCTGAGGTGAGCAGTGGGCTGGTCAGGAAAGGTGTGCTGAGCCATATGAATCTCCTCCGGGGCAGGTGGGGATTGAACTCATGTGGAAGTGACCTAAGCTTCCCAGTGCTGTGCTTTAACCTGCTGCACCATCAGGGAGGGCCTCACTGTGGTTTTAATTTGCATTTCCCTTAATACAAGTGATGTTGGACATTTTTTTTTTTTTCATATGCCTGTTGACCATCTCTGTATCCTCTTTGGAGAAGTGTAATTTTTAGCTCATCTGCCCATTTTTTTGGTGAGGTTGTTCACTTTATTTTTGTTGAGTTTAATCAGCTCATTGTGGGAATGGCACATATTAAAACAACTGGCAACAACAAATGATGGTGAGGATGTAGAGAAAAAGGAACTCTCCCACACTGCTGGTGGGAATGTAAACTGGTACAAACACTATGGAAAACTATATGAAGGTTCCTTAAACTGCTAAAAATGGAGCTCCAGATGACCCAGCAATCCCACTCCTTCGTATCCAAAGGACACACAAGATCAGTTCAAAAGGACACCTTCAACCCCATCTTTATTGATGCACTGTTTACAATAGGGAAGACATGGAATCAACCCAGATGTCCCCAAATAGATGACTGGATTAAAAAGATTTGATATATCTACACAATCGAATATTACTCAGCAATCAAAAAGATAAATTCATGCCTTTTGCAATAACTTGGATAGAACTGTGAGGGATCATGCTTAGTAAATAATCCAGAAAGGAAAAGAAAAATACTGATGATTTTACTCATAGCAGAACATAAGGGATCAGGTGGGGGGAAGGAAAAACCAGAGACAAATGTAATAGAGTAAAAATGTAAACAATGAACAGCTATAAACCAGACACATTTAATGGGGGTAGAAAGGGGGAATAGGATCAAAACCTGGGTGGGAAGAGTGCACTGGATTACGGTGACGGCACACGGGTGAATTGGTGGTGGGAAACCCCTGGGGATTAAAACTGTAATGAAAAAATGAACAAAATGAAGAATGACTTAAAAATATATATATATATATATTTAATGCCTTAAACAATATATATATACACACACGCACACACACATATATTAATAAAAAAAAAAAAAAAGGAAGCACTACAAGAACAGAAACCTGGCTCACACAATGCCAAGAGTTCGAGGTGGGTGTAGAAGGAACCAACATGACCATAAACCCAGCTATAGAAATCAGGATCTGTAGATACCAGTGCCTTATCACTAATCATAAGATCCAAACAGGTATCAGACTTCTGTAGGGAGTATCATGAGCATAGGCCAAAGGTAAAATATAGAGATTAATCCCATGTAGGATCTTTAGTTACTTTCAAATTCTATATAGTTACCCAAAATCAGCAACAAACCAAAGGCTTACAAGGAGTGAGCTCTGGTGAAATCTTTACCAGCGTGAACCCAAGGACCCTGCCCTCCCAAAGAAAAATGTGTATCAGATAGTCTCTGCACTGGCACAGGGCAGCAGTCCTGCCTACCTGTGACTGTGCAGGTGCTCCTTTCCATAACCATCTCCCTCTGCAGGACAGAAGCCTTCCTGTGACTTGCACCATGTCGGAACTTCTCTTCACTGACCTCACTCAGCAGAGGCAGCTCTCCTCAAAGCTGCCCACCTGTGACCATGCAGACCTCTTTCAGCACACCTGTTCCTTTTGGGGCAGCCCATCCTGCCCGCTTGTGTCTGTGCAAGTGTCTTACTTTTCTGTCTTTTTCTTAATAAACCTGCTCTTTTAATATAGCTAACATATCTGTCTTGTGGAGAAACTCCCCTGAAATTTACTGCTGAAAGGGGAAATTCAAGATGAGCTACTCAAAGGGGAGTTCTGGTGAAACCTTTCTCAGAGTAAACCCTCAATCCAAATACATCATCTCCAAAAACTACATATTAACATCTTCAATCAAGAGACAAGTCAGAATGATGTGACCTCTGATTTATACACATAATTTCTGTGGTATTTTTTTTGCCAAAACAAGTAACCTAATTTTAATCATAAGGAAATACTGCAAACCAAAATTGAAAGATATTACACAAATAGTCAAGAAGTCCTCAACAGTGTCAATGTTATGGACAAAAATATATATAAGCACAATCTAGATTAAAGGAAAATAAAGGAGTGTGACATTCAAGTGCAAAGCATGACCCTGTGGATCTTGAACAGGAAAAGGACTGTGGGAAAATGGCAAAATTTGTATAAAGTCTATAGATCAGAAATACTATTGTATAAATGTTAATAAATTGATTTTGATTAGTATTGTGGTTATAGAAAATGAATCTCTCTCTTCATGGCAGGCTTTTATATTGTTTGTGTTAGTTTTGATTACCTTAATATTTTTTTTTAATTTAAACTATACATTATACATATTGGAAAATCTGGGCTAAGTATATACAAATACTTCCTGTACTAGTTTTATGAATTTTTAAGTGTAAAATTATTTCAAAATGAATCAGTAAGAAAAAAAATTGCTGTAGGGATGTTGATTTGTGGCAAAATATAAGCATATAACCTACCAGAGCACATAGAAAGTGCTCATTATTACTATAATTTTCTTTTATCCTGAGGTATGTATTTATATATCCTCCAGAGGGCTCTAGAGTGTCAGAAAAAAAAAGTGAAGGAATGCAAATAGTAGTTTATTGACATGTTTTATGAGAAAAGAAAATTAAACAATTGAAAATACATTGAAACTACTCTGCCTCACAAATGACCATCAGAAGTACCTCATTTTGGTACTATGACTTTCTATACTTTCTATGTGAAATCTTTTTCTGTAATGTCCATCCCTGATTTACAAATAGTCAAAAATCTCTTAATTGTGGATAAAATAATAGCATATTAATGGAAAACATTAAGCAGTGTATTTTATAAGTAGACTTTAGTAAGTGTAAGTAATCATCCATCCTGGTACACATTAGCTGATAAGAGTAACAAAACCTTTATGTATTATTGTATAGCACACTAGGAACAAACTAAATTATTTAAGTGGCTTATCTGGATTACCCAGTTAGATAGTTTCCCTTTTATTGAACTGGCTAGCAACACTTTGGAGTTTCTTCTGTTCCTCCTAGATTTTTTTATTATTTACTTTTGGGCCATCTAAGTTTTATATCATGTTATAGAATGCTTAAAAACCAACATTATAATCTGCTTGGAATTTTGTTGGAACATAGGAAAATACTTTCAGTTATGCTTAACACCCTCAAGTTTTAGCCTAGTGTTTGGACAAGCACAGTCCACTAAAGATCATCCTCTCTGTCTGCTTGAAGACAGAATCACTTCTTCAGGCCTTTCAGCTACTGTTTAAATTGAACAAAGTTTCATTTTGAAAGATTGTAACAGAACCCTTATTATGTGAAGCTCAAACTGTCTTTCCCACTAATAATTTTAGATCTAGTATTTTTTTGTGTGTGTGTATGTTCTTTTAAATGATTTGTCACAGACTGAACTATGTTTTTTGCAGTGGCTTAGTTTCTGATCCATTATAGCAAATTCAGTCATTGCCTTGTCCATATTGTAGTCACTTCTCATTTCAGAATGACTCAAAGATCCAAAGACCCAGAGCAACACTAGAAGTGGTATCCACTCCAGGGATGATGCAGTATTGAAAGTCTTTCAAGAAGAGAGAAAATATGCTCTACCACTGAGTGATATAAAACCTGTTAAATATGAATTAGAACTGGAATAGCCTGACATTGCAAAATTATTACCTGCCTGAAGATAGATGAGTTTTATCTATTTGTACCCTGACTTGCCCACTTGGAGTCCAGCTCCTCTTCCTCCCCCTAAATTAAAATGTTGAAGTCCTAACTTCTAGTGTTAATAATATGATTATTTGGAGATAAGTGCTTTAAAGAAAAAAGTTAAGATAAAAATAGTTGTTATGGTAGCCCCTAATTTAATGTGACAGGTGTCCTTATAAATAGAGGAGACTAAGGTCCTCCCTGGTGACCAACAAGTTAAAGTGCAGCACTGTGAAGCTATCCACAGCCACTGAAACACAAGTTTGATCCCTGGCCTGGATACATAGCACAGCAGACCTCTCCTGTCCCATTGGCTGCTCCCTTCAGAAGTATACTTGAGTCAGTCTGCCTGATCTCCCCATTCTGTCTCTGATGAAAGCTATTACCCACGCACCTCTGGCCTGTACCCTGGTTCTTGTATGTATAAATATAAATCTTTAAAAAAAATAAATAGAGGAAACTAGAACACACACAATATGCAGAGAGAGGGATGGACACATGGAGACTGAATGAGATGATAGCTATCTGCAAGGCAAAGAACAAAGCCTCACAATAAAATCAACCCTGCTGACAACTATCTCTTGGACTTCCAGCGTTTTGAACTGTGAACAGTTTATTTTTTAAGTCATCTGGTCAGTGCTATTTTGTTGTGGCAGCCCTAGAAAACTACTACTATAATTTAATCACAGATGGGTCCCCTGAATCTGAAGGGTGTAATTATATAAGGTGTGCACACTAGTGGATAGTAAACAGCAGAATGCTGTTTACATCATCAGTATATGGGTGCTTCTATCTAGTAATATTTTTATTTCTAGTGATTTTTGGAAGAGAAAGCCTAACTCTACAGGGTAAGCAGGGTGGATTCATAAGGGTGTTAAGATTTTACTTGAAACTTAAGAGGGAATGTAATATGTAGAGAGCTTATTTAGAAGAATGTACTTTAATCTCCGAGATCATTAAAGCAAGTCAAAAACTTACAGTATGGCAGATATTCACATTTAGGCTGCTGGGTAAAGACCATGCATATTTGGTTGGTTAAGTTTTTCTATGTCTTAAACATTATTCATATACAGAACTTCATTTCTTAACCTAATATGTCACTGAACAGTCTATCCTGTAGATTCACAGTTTAGCCAGAATCATCTGTTAATCAGATTGTCCCCTTGACTCTAAAGGAACAGATTTTTCTGATTTATTCAGCAAGCAGCATGCATACAATTGAATTCTCCCTAAAAGAGGTTTGCAGGAAAATTTAAGAAAAGGGAACACATAAATAAGGTGAGGTCAGGAAAAGTAATGATTAATCAGATGAAGTTGTTGGTGTCCTGGTGTTCGTTTTCTACCTGATTTATCCCTCTAGGAACTTTCTCCATCTTTTTTTTTTTTTTTCCAAATAACATATTTTCAAAAAAAAATCAATAGTAATCATCCAAGGTACAATTTTAATGAGACCAAAATTCTTACTCATCTTGAACCCTTAGATCCTTTTGACTAGGTCACACAGCTATTGTCAAACAAACATTTGTTTGAGAAATCAGCAGGATTTCAGAAATCAGAAGGATCCTATAATCAGATGTCCTGATTATAGGACAGACGAGTATGAATATTTATCAATGATAGAGTCATGAACCAGTTATATCTGACAAGGAGTTGTATAAGCTTTTCAGTATTAATAGATTTTTTTTTCCTCTTTCAAATCACATGATTTCACATTTCACTCTCCCCTTCCACAATCCTTTTTTTTTTTTTAATTGTTCCTTCTGGGGACATTTTTGCTTTCTACCTAAATCAGTGTGTCCTGAATTGTAATTTTCTGCTATTCGCAAATAAACTCATTATGGATTGCCCGCTAACTTTGCTGTTCTCTTATTAAAGATTAACAACTTCTTTCTCAATATGGAGTTCCAAATAGGATTTTCTGTTGTGAAAAATCTCAGATGTCTGCCTACCAAAATGAGAGAGAAACTTTCTGGTACTTTTTTTCCTTCTTACGTATGCATTTAACTCTTGAGAAAGCCCACTGCCTGGTACCTTAGCATCAAAAACTACCTCTGTTCATAAAAATATGAGAAGTTTACTTTTTCTTTGGATAAAGTCAATTGGCAAATATGGATGCATTTTGTGCCATAAATGTGCTGTCTAACCCACTTATTTGAGAACTAGTTGTGGCTTATCTCTAGAACTTGATGTACAGCAGATCCTTATTAATATAATTTAATTCAGTATGGTTTCATTCACTGTTACTTAGTATAACATTTATGAGACAAAAAAATAATCCCAAATGGCATTAAATAAAAATTGCATTGTTTGAGGACCTTTCTGGCTTTGTTGTACATTATTTTGCTTAAACTCATAGTTTCCTAGAATCTATTGATGACTTTAAGCGAGATTTTACAGTATTGAGTTATATCTTCTTGGTTACACAGAAGGGTGAGATTTCTTTCTGTTTTTGCAATCACTTAACAAATTGCCAGTAAGGCGCATCTCATTCTGGTTGAATGCTTTCTCAATAACAAAGTAGCTTTTGTCCTCTTCTCTGCTTGTGGAGAGATTTTATGGATTGGGAAGAAAGATTATGCTTTTAATGATATTTGTCCAAAGTCCTTTGAATATAAACCATAATAGCTGATGGTTATTCATTACTTAGCACTGCTTGGTGTTAGATGATTGCTGAGCAATATTTACAAAGTCAACCAGCTAAGAAATTAAGATAAGCATTTGAAGCCATGCAGAGGGAATCATCTACACATATTTCACAAGTGGCTGTATTGTCCCTGACTTACCCCTGCACAAAATATGGGTGGCTCTAGTTCATAATTTTAGTCATCATAGTTCTCATCAGCAATAGTAGTCACTGTATTAGGTTATATAAGTCTAATGTGATGATTAGAATGTCCGTTTGCTGTAATAACTTTGAAAGACAATCTCCTTCACTGTGAATTACTTTCATTTGTTGGTCTACAGGTAACTTTTAATTGTCTAGCTCTATATCTGTATCAGTCTTTAAATTGGTGAGAAAATGATGAACACATTGAGACAATCCCCTATTACTTTCATTTGAATGTAAATTTTACTAATCTAATTCTCTGCTGGGCTCCAGAAATCTTTCAGACTTTTCCACTCATTAGGATGCATGCAGTAGTCCATTTTAGTTTCCAGTTGGTCAATATATTTCTGTGAAAGAATTCTGAAACTTGTCTCTTTGGATGGATGTTAGGAAAAAACAGGCCTTAAAACTTGTTGCATTATGTCTTGGGCTTGGATCCAAATAATTTTTTTTAAAGATTTATTTATTTATTCGTACAGAACTGGGGTACAGGCCAGAGATGCGAAGGGTGAGAGGATTCACCAGAGACAGAGCGGGAAGCAGAACAGGCAGATCGACGAAGTACACTGCTGAGGGGAGCAGCGGGCGAGTCAGGAGAGGTCTGCCTCGCCATGTGGTCGCCTCCGGGGCAGGCGGGAATCGAACTCATGCGGAGGTGGCTTCAGTTTCCCAGTGCAGTGCTTTAACCTGCTGCGCCACCAGGGAGGGCCCGGATCCAAATAATTTTGCATAGGCTAATGGACTCCAGTCTCACAGGTAGAGTCCTTATCCAGGGGTGACTAAAAAGTCCATTCTACTTCTGAAAGGGTAGCTCTCTCAGTATGGGTGTTGGAAAATGTTAACAACTTTTTCTGTGTTTTATTTCCACCTTTTCAAATTGTGTGATTTGTAAGGAACTGTGAATGAAAGACTTTGGAAGTTGTGGAATATATGCTGAATGGAGTACATAGCTGGGAAGAAAGATGAAATGGTAGCATTTTGGACAAAATAGACAGAATGAGGTGCTTATTTTGAATGAAGTAAAACTCAGAAAGTGAAGAACAAATATTAGATGGTTTAACTCATCTATGAAATATAAATAACCCCAAAGTTTATATGCAAATAATAGTAGAGATAAATCTTCAACTTGGCAAAAAGAATATAATGTTACTAGAGGGAACAAGGGGGAAAGCAAATGGAGTATGGGCAAAGATATCTTGGTGGAGGGTGGAAAAAATGTATACAGAAGATTTATTTAATGCTAGGTTCTGAAATAAAGTAAAGCCAAGGAATAAGAAAAGGAAGAAGAAGAAATCTCTGCACACCCCCATTTTCACTGCAACATTATTCACTTTGGTCAAGATAATGAAAATAAAAATAAATGTCCATTGATGGGTGAATGGATAAAGAATATATCATCTTTATGTCTTCTTTCTGTCTGTTTACTTACTTACTTAGCCTACTTACATATACCTACCTACCAGCCTATCATCATATATCTAAAAGTAGAATCATTAGAGACATTAAAAAAAAAAACTGGAAAAAGTCACTGCAGAAGCAATTCCCTGAATTCGCTCTTTAAGCTGGACCTGAACCTTGTTCTGAGCCAAACCAGTAACATTCTAAGTAGCCGACAATATGAGAATCTCTTCTTTGAAAGGACTGATAATGAGAACTTTCATCTACTTTTGTGTTGTGATGATTCCATCTGAACATTTTTACCTTGGGACTCCTTCAGCTGACCAATACCTTATCTATTCCTTCATTTTTCTTTTTCTCTCCATAAGAACCTTTTAGCCCTAGTCTCCCCTTGGAACACATTTCGGATTACTTACCTGAGTAATTCCTTGAATTGCAATTACTAGGAATTTTTGTTTATATTTAACTCTACTGTTCTCTTGGTAAAGTTTATTAAATGTGGGCCCTCCGTGGTGGTGCAGCAGGTTAAATCTAAAGCCACTTCAGCATGAGTTCCATCCCGCCCCGGAGGTGATCCACATAGCGTGGCAGACCTCTCCTGACCTGCCCACTGCCCCCCTCAGCAGTGTATTTTGTCAGTCTGCATTTTTGTTCCTCACGCTGTCTCTGGTGAATTCTCCCACTGCCCCTGCACCTCTGGACTGTACCCCAGTTCTGTATTCATAAATAAATACATTTTTAAAAAAAAAAGTTTACTGAATGCATACACACTCATATTAAAATGTTAAGGTACAAAAAGTAAAGCCTGGTATTTGTGACAATATGGATAAATCTGGAGAGTTATGTTAAGTGAAATAAGTCAGACAAAATAAAATACTGTATGGCATACTATGTGGATTCAAAATACAGATTTTATTAAAACAATACAGTGTTAGTTGTTAGGGACTGAGAGAGCAGGAAGGTGGTAACAGGTCAAAGGTTTCAAATTTGCAGTTATAAGAAGAAACATTCTAAGGACCAAATGTACAGCATGATGACTGTAGTTATGTAGTTTTGTGTGTAGTAGTCTCCCTGTATTCATGTTTTCATTTTCTGCAGTTTCAGTTATCTATGATCAGATGTGGTAAGGAAATAAATACAATAAGATATTTCAAGAAAGAGAGACCATAACTTAAAATGTGTGGTGATAATTGTTCTATTTTATTATTTGAATTATTGTTATTCTCTTACTATGCCTAATATAGAAATTAAACTTTTTCCTAGATACATATGTATGAGAAAAAGCATCTCTTTCTCTCTCTGTGTACATGTATATAAGTATGTATGTCTGTATATAAGGTTTGGTACTTTCCAGGATCAGGCATCAGTTGGGGATCTTGGAACATAAGTTGTATTAAATACAACTTAAATTATAAATGGTTAATTCTGAGGTGTTATTTATTGGCATGAGTATTCCACTCTTTCTAAGAAATAGTTTGAATCAATAACTAAGTCTTTTTAAATGTTAATCATCAGTATGATGACTCAAGATATAGTAATTTTGACCGATCATGTCTATAATAGAGTTTAATTTATAATTTTATGTGTATTTTAACAACAGTAATTAATAATAAAGTTGAATAACAATATAATGTAATAAAAGTTATGTGATTGTATTCTATCTCAAAATATCTTACTATACACATTATTTTTAGACTGCAGTTGACCATAGACAATATTATGGTTATAATATTACAGATGGCAAAACTGAAGATAATGTGGGGTTCTGGTAGTAAAATTATTCACTGGGCTAGTTCTGTTAGTATTCGGTTTAAATTTGCTCCAGATTTTTAGATTTTCAGACATTAACCATTTTTACTTCTCATTATGTCCTTTTGTTGGTGGCAACTTGAGTACACACAAGATATATTTGTCGAGGCTGAAAGAGAAATTCCATCAGGGAAGATAAACATCAGTAACTGAGTTGAATAATGTTTCTTTGTGGATAATGCTCTAGCTCTACCATAAAAGTGTTTTGAGAAGATTTAATCTTTCCTTATGGAAAGGCCAGGAATGAACCCTAAATATTAACCGATAAGCTTGTATTTAATACACATTGAATTCATTTCATTCATTCAGTAGCTACTTATAAACTAAGGCCTGTAGTCAATTTTTCTAGGTCCAGTTTTTTCTTTGTCATGTGTAATGTGTGTATTTTAGGTGATTCACTTAATTTATCTTTGTTTCTTTGAAATATTTTTTTGCATCATAGGATCAAATTATATTTACAGTGTATAGCTTAAGAAGAGTTCAGAAAATGTTCACATATATTATGTTCCAAAGATCCTACTAGAAAATGTGATGAATATAAAGTTCCTTCAGAAATGACCCCTACTTCTGGTAGTTTATAATTTAAATTGGAGATACCTATGAATAATATACCCAATTGGTTCATGGCTGGAATGTTGGTTTTCCTGCTTTATGCTATATCTGTCCTTCCTCTAACCACATAAAATATTTAAGGGCATTAACTCGTGTATATTTTACTAAAATTTCCTTTGGTAACTGGAGACGTTTACATGGTATATTGTATGTTCACTAGTTAGCCATTTCTCCTCTTTGCCAAGTTTTTCACTTCAGCCATATGAGTGCTAATTCAAATTTCTTCTCTTCTGCTGTGTCTCCAAATTCTCTTTCTAATAAAGGATAATCAGTTTTTGTACTGTACACCTTACACATTAAAGCAAAATCCCAGAAATTAGAATATGTTGCTTCTTATTCCACAGAGATGCCAGACCATTCATCTCAGATAAAAATTAGTGTATCAAAGAAATGATAGTTGTGTGACTTCATAGACAAAAATTTATTGCTGATGGGAGTAACAATTCAGAAGGAAAAAAAGTTTTGAAAAATAAGTACAATTTACATGTGTATAAACAGATGGAATGAGGATGGGAAATGAGAAGAGACTCAGGTTATTTAAAAAGGAACTGATATATGGAAACAGGGTGAAATGCTCAGTTGTATATGAAAGGATCAGTGTGCAGTTCAAAACACCACAAATTGCATAATACAAGTTTGGGTCACAGTAGAGAGAAGAATAATTCAAGAATATTACAAGACAGTAAGTGAATATCCAGTGACGTGGGACAACAAGGTTCCTAGAGAGGGGGAGATATGTAAAGTGGAGTCATCAGAAGTAAATAATGAATGTCTTGAGTTAGGGCTTGGACTTGAAGAATGGTTAAAGTGTGGAAGAGTCACAAGAAATTAATCTCAGAGGCAGTTGTATTAACCTTATCACATGGAATGTTAAGGAATAATGTTAATTCTCTAGATTTTCCACAAAATAAAGTATTCTCAGCCTGTTCTAATTTCCTGAGATTGCCCTAATAATGTACCACACACTTGGGTATGTTAAAACGGCAGAGATTCATTTTCTGTTTCTGAAGGCTAGACTTCTGAATTCAAGGTAGCAGCAGGGATTTAGGAAGGAATCCTGTTGCCTCTTGTAGATTTTGATGCTTGTCAGCAATCCATGGGATTCTATGACTATTGTCAATGACACTTTAATTTCTGCCTCTGGCTATCCATGGTCATTATCCCTTTGGTGTATGTTTGTCCAAACTTTCCTACTCTTAGAAGGACACCAGACCTAGCCCATCCTAGTCTAGTATGAACTCTTTGTAACTTCATTGTATCTTCTCTTTTAACTGGAGATGCTATAGTAACACAAAATATAGATTAGATGCTTCAATAACAGAAATTAATTTTCTCACAGATAAGGAGGTTGAGAAATGCAAGATCAAGTTTCTTGCTGATTCTGTCTCTAGTGATAATGCTGTCCTGGGCTTGCAGATAACCTCTTGTTATGCTCTCAAAGAGACAGAAAGGCTAGAGTGGGAGAGCAGAGAGATACAATAGTCTATTAAATCAGGTTCCACCCTTTGACTTCATGTAACCTCAGTTATTTCCTTCAAATACAATTACAATGGAGGTTCAACACTTAAATTTTTTTTTTTAAAGATTTATTTATTTGTGCATACAGAACTGGGGTACAGGCCAGAGGCTCAGGGGCAGTGAGAGGCTTCACCAGAGACAGAGTGGGGAACAGAACAGGCAGATCAACGAAGTACACTGCTGAGGGGAGCAGTGGGCAGGTCAGGAGAGGTCTGCCACGCCATGTGGTCACCTCCGGGGCAGGCGGGAATCGAACTCATGCGGAAGTGGCTTTAGATTCTCAGTGCTGTGGTTTAACCCACTGCGCCACCAGGGAGGGCCTCAACACTTAAATTTTGAAAGAAAACAATTCAGTCCATAGTGTCAACAAGTGAGTCACCTCCAGGGCCAGGGATCGAACCTACACTGAAGCAGCTGTACCCCAACCCATTGCACAGCAAATCATTTTTAGGGCACAGTTCAACTCAAGACAACAGTCATATAAACCTTACATATTGCTAATAGGTGTTTTATGCTTTAATATTGAATGCTAGCTGATGTTAGGTCTGAAAAATCTTAGAGAAATAAAAACAAAACTTCTATATTTATAAAAATTATATACCCACACAAATACTTTTAAAATTATAGTCAGAGGGACTCTCTGGTGACACAAATGATCAAATGAGTTCGATCCCTGGCCAGGGGGGTGACCCATATGGTACAGCAGACCTCTTCTGTCTCATCCACCACTCCCCTGAGCAATGTATTTCAGTCAATCTGCCTGTTCTGCACCCCATTCCTTCTCTGAATCCTCTCAACCCCTCAACCTCTGGTTGGTACCCCAGTTCTTATATGCATAAATATATAAATATTTAAGAAGTGAAATAAAATTATAGAGAGAACAATTAACTCATTATGAAAAATAAACTGGCAAGAAGAGTGACATAGGATGTTTAAACATTGAGAGATTGCTCTAGCCCACATTTCAGTAAGTTAGGGGCTGTTAGATATTATAAACTGTGTAGTAAATCAGAAATTCAGATCATGAGAAAGAATTAAAAACCCAATAGGTGGTAGTACAAAATTTCTGCTCCTGAAATTTCTTTGCTATCAATGTCAAGGTCAGTTGATGGGGAGGCTTCTAAGATTTTTGCAATTATTCTATAATAAAGGTAAAGAAGGGACCATATATGGATGACAACACCAGAATATTTTTGATACAGAAGATTTTACTGATTTTGCTCTGGACTTATGTAAAATAGTTCATGGATTGAGCTTTATGTCTTTTATGATCTAGAAAATGGTACTAATCAAGTGACAACTGAATATGAATTAAATGTAACATATTCAAATAAGTTATTTATTTTAGATTAGGATTAGAATGATTAAAGGAACAGAGGATTCATACAAGTAGATTGGTTTTATATCCAATCTGAACTAGAAAAGCAGGAATCTCCACTTTGACCTGTGGAGACCAAAAAAATCAATGATAGATGTAGACTATCTGATGGAATTACTAGTAGATTAAGAATTAAACAAATTTAACAGATTTCCTTTTTTATTTTTTTTAAAGATTTATTTATTTGTGCATACAGAACTGTGGTACAGGTCAGAGGTGCAGGGGTGGTGAGAGGATTCACCAGAGACAGAGTGGGGAGCAGAACAAGCAGATTGACAAAGTACACTGCTGAGGGGAGCAGTGGATGG
>NW_004567112.1:48037667-48048219 GCF_000260355.1 Condylura cristata
TTTAGCTTCTTAGTGCTGTTCTTTAACCCGCTGCACCACCAGGGAGGGCCCAGATTTCCTTTTAAAGCTGAGTGATCCTAATTGTATAATATAGCACTTTAGTTTTTTTGTAAACTAAAAGTGCTCTAACAAATGTCTCCCTAAAATTTTAATTTTATTATTTAGAATACAAAGATTGCTTTACTTTTTCATACAAGGTGTAAGTGGGCTAAGTGTGGTTATTTTAATCAGAGGAGGACATTCAAATACTCTAAATTCTCTTGCATTAAAGAGATTTGGGACATTTCCTAATCTGTCTCTTTTCTTAAAAAGACCTTGCCTGTTTAGAGTTATCCTTCATTGTGGTACAGCACTGCTTACTATTCTCCAACTTCTAAGTCATTACTTGTCTCTCCAGCTATACCAAAAGGTAAAGTTTTGAGAATGAAGTTGAATTCTTCAGAGAGAACAAGATAAATAATACTGATAGAGTAGAATTTGTACATGCTATTTTCTTTGCCACTATACCACTTACACTGTTTTATATGCCTAACAAATTTCTACTTGTCTCTGAAGATTTTAGTCAAGCATCAACTTAATTATTTAAGAATATGCTTATCTTCTCCTTCTGGACTCTGAACTAGTTGAGCAGAGTTGTTTTGGTCTTAGTGATCTTCATTTGCACAATATTAAGCATGCTGTCCCAAACTTAGGACATTCAATTAGTGCTTAGTGGTATTTAGTGCTTGCCTGCATCAGAGTCCTCTGTAAAGATACAGAGCTATAGAAGGATATATGCATATACACACACATATATATGCACATATATACACATATGTGTGTGTATATATATAGTATATATGCACACGCACATACATATATACACATACATATATGGTAACCAGGTACCTGCAAAATATGTAGTGATGGAGCTCAAGGAACTGGGAGTGATACAAAAAGGAAAAAAAAATATTTGCAAATCATGTTGGAGTAGGTTTTAAGCAAGGCAGCCACTTGGATAGTCAGTGCTATGTTAAGATTATGATGACACTGATCCAATAAATATAGCCCCAATTAATATGTTGGTTTTGTATAAGCAGAATTAGTAGAGAAATGTCATTGGCAAATGAAAATGGTTTACTCAAGTTGCTTCCTTCCTCCTACTGTCTCAAGTGAAGGATGCCCACTATGAGCTCTAATGCTCAGGAGTATTTTGTTTTAATGCCTAAAAATTTACGTGAGTAAAATAACTTTTAGAAGCCAGGATTGGAAAATGTTAGAAAAAAGGTATTTTAGGGATAGTGACTCAGTCTGGATAAATCAAGATCAGTCAGCAATACTGAATGTAAAAACTAGTGGCACAAAATAAGCTTGAATCTTGGAGATTGGTTACAAAATGATGGTCTATAGAGGATGTGCTGTTAATAAGAAGTTGTGAGAATGGGTCAAGCTAGATTAAAGGAAAAGGGTCAGTCCTGTCATATGTATATTAGAAAACAAAGGAACATGAACATGAATAAGTCATAAATGCAACCCTCCTACCGTACATAAAGTGTAATTAACAGGTATTAGCAGAGGATGGTGACATCTGTGATTCTAAAATCAAGAAGGTAATATGGCTTACATTCCTTCAAAAAGTTTTGATATAACAAAGCTAGGTCAAATACTGAGTGCCTATATGTTTTTCTCATTTATACTGTTCAAATACAAGGACAATACAATATCACAACATCAATCACATGCTTAGTCAAGGTGAAGATGAAATGCGAAAAGTTCCAAATGGATTAAGCGTAAGAATAATAACAGAACATACTACTTTTTGAATTTTCATTCAGCAGCAAATGGGGAAAAGTTGCTTTTGATACTTAACATATTTAACATATCAAGGATGAAATTTGTGGACCGTATATACTCACATAATGATAGTGATATCTACATAGAGACTTTCACATCAATAGCACTAATGAATTGTTAGTGGTACCATTAGGTACCATCATTTCCCCAAATTTGCAGAATAGTGGGGACTTCCAACTGCTGAGAAAACAGAATAGTTGTTTTTAAGATTTATTATTATTTATTTATGCTTACAACAACTGGGGTGTAGGCCAGAAGTGTGGGGGGTGAGAGAATTCACTAAAGACAGAGTGGAGAGCAAAATCTACCAGAGTACTCTACTGAGGGGAGTAGTGAGTGAGACAGAGAGGTCTACTGAGCCATGTGGGTTATTTGCCTGTTGGAGATCAAACTCATATCACATTGGCTGGCTATAGCTTGACAGCAATAAGGGTCAAGCTTAATAGGAGGCCCACAGAACAGATAGTTCTTTTTTTTTTTTTTTTGACAATTTTTACATTGTTCATTTTTGTACAACACATACTTTCTCCTCTCAGGTGTATTCCCTGTAAAATTCCCACTACACCCATGAACCATCACTATAGAACAGATAGTTTTTAATGACCTAGACAATAACTGTTTCTGTTCATTTGGACAATGAATTCCTTTCAACCCCAGAGCTTATCCTCATGATCCAGGTTTATTTTCTTGCTCTTGAATATTTTCCTTACTAATATTCTTAAGAAACATTGAATTTGCTTCTTGATCCCTTGGCTTCTAGGTTTCTGGAACTAAGTTACACATATAGAATCTAGTATATCTAGAAATATGCTTATTATGTATATATGCATGCAAATGCATGTTAAAGCTTTTTAAAAGTATGATACACATACTATACAATTAAGCCACTTAAATGGTACAATTCAATGATTTTTAGTATATCTAACTGAGCTATGCAAATAACAGAATATAATTTTATAATTGCTTTAACTTTCTATGTTGTAGAAAATGGAAACTACATATAAATCTGAAAAATGAGAACTAACAGCAACAGCAGAAATTATGACTTGAATTTGGTACTCTCAAATATGGCACCTTACTTAAACCTTCAACAAGTACACAGGGTAGGTATTGATTCAATGTAAAATGAATGGATGATTGCGCAAAAAGTAAAATTCTATATCTGAATTGAAATAATTGTAATAACTTATATTTGATTTAATGTTGTGTCAGTGGAATGCTACAATTCTTTAATCCTTTATATTACAAATGTATTTCAAAAAATGTATTTCCTTGGCTATAAAGAAAATAAAATGTAAAATGAGATTCAGTCATCAAAAATCATGGATCACATACAGTACTACATGAACAAAATGCAGGAGAATGTGCCTCATTTTAGAGAAGGCCTGTTAGAACTTATTGAAATGAAGGAAGGATGGCTAGTAGGGGGAAATCCTGGGTCCATCCTAGCATTAATAGATTAATTTTCTAGGAATCTGGGACCACAAAGAATCAAGTACATAAGCAGAAGTGCCTCATGGCTCTGCCAATACTGGAGTATTGAGAGAATGGGAGGGAAAGAGTCTTTCATATATGAGGGGTGACAGGTGACAGCCTCCTTACTCCCAGAGTTAAAAAGGCCATGCAGCAGTTGGGGGAAAGGCAGGGGAAGGTGAAAAGGATGGGCTCATTATGGTTTTGAACCAGTAGAAGATCACAAAGAATTTTGCTTTGCAGAGGAATGAGGACAGTAATTGAAAAGAAATAGATTGATATTAATTAATTATTCATTTAGACTGAATAATTAAATTATAATTAATTTATTAAAATTATTAAAAAAGTGATTATACTTTGGAATAGTCCAGTCAGAAAGGATAACCTATTGGTGTCAGGAACAAGGAATTAAGGAATTAGAGGAATTGAGATCTAGTCCAAAGGGTAGAGGTTGGCCTCATGTAGGAACATCAATTCCTTCCTGCTTCCTGGAAAGCTGGCTGAGTGACATGGACATAAGTGTGAAGTCTCAGTTACTTTAGAAACTTATTGGGAAGGAAATTCCCACAGTTCTGTGGGTCAGAGTTCAAACCTAGAAAATATAATTTGGTTAGGGTGGAGGAATACTTATTCACTGATTCATATATTCAATTATTGAAAAAGACACTATTCTAGGCACCTTATGAACTGGTGAGTATATAATGGTGAATAAAATGAAGGCTGCCATACCATGGAAGTACTATTGTTTCACATACATTTCTAAATTTTTTTTGTAGCTAAATGATTTTTGCAACATTGTTTAGTGAAAAATTTAGTTAAACAGATTCTATTTTACCTGACATTGTCAAATGATAAGGCAGCGGTAGAAACGGATAAAAACTAGGAATTATAGACAGGGCAAGAATCATTATTAGAGTGGGACATTATAGTTTTAAATTTTATAACTATACCTTTTCAAGTATAGAGGTATAATTGAGAATACTTTTCAAAAGCAAAATACAGCAGTATTTGCTGGTTTGTTGTTTTCTAATCATTCCCCTCTTACAACCACCCATACAATTAACGGGTCATACATTTGAACTTTCTGACCTCAGTTTGGCATGAGAAAATGTATGTGCATGTATAAGTTTACTGAGGAGCCTGATTAAATTTGAGCCATCCCTAAGAAATAGTCCAACTTTCCATGTTTCTCATTATTTTTTATGATTGGTAGGATTAAGAATTATGATTAACTACGCTCTCTCTTTCTTACCAAGTGAAGAAAGCACAGAATTTTCCACAAGTCATTGAGCATTTGATACATTTTTCTCTGAACTAACTCAAATTTAGACTGAAGTCTAAAACCTACACCTCTGTGGGCAAATTTTAGTCTCTTCCTTGAAAATTAGTCTGGCTTGTATTCTGGTAGTTTGGCAGTGGTTATACATATGAGTTCTTGATTTTACATGGATTTTGGTTTCAATGGCATTTATAAGATTAAATATGGGAAGTGCATATATCATTTTAGCTCTTACTTTGCTGTTAAAATTTATTAGGTGATTGTTAAACATAAATCATTGAATCTTATTATAAATATGGCACCAGTATTATTTTGTTTTTCCATATTAATCACTTGTTACATGTCACTATGAAACACAAAAATTTATATGCTGATTATTCAAACTATAGTAGGATTGGAAAAGAGGTAATGTCTAATTGATTTTTTTTAAGATTTATTTATGTATACAAGAACTGGGGTACAGACCGGAGGTGTGGGGGTTGGGGGTGGGAGAATTCACCAGATATATAGTGGGGAGTAGAACAGACAGATTGACAAAGTACACTGCTGAGGGGAACAGCTGGCAGGACATAAGAGATCTGCCAAGACATGTGAGTCACCTTCCTGGCCAGGGATCAAACTTGGTCCTGCAGTGGTTGCAGATAGCCTCACAGTGCTGCGTTTTAACCTGTTGGGTCACCAACAGGGAGGATCCAAGTCTAACTGATTTTTTAAGAACTGAATATTTCATTCAAGCATCAGAAACAATTTTCAAGATAGCACCTGCTATCTTGTCCAAGAACCTGTATTAAGGTTTAAATGATTTGGCCAGTTTCCCTATTTTTATTATTCTCTGTAGTTAAAACTGAGATTTAAACTCTGTGTTTTTGATTCTACTTTATCCTTTATTACTTGCATATTAAAAAATAGATTTATATACTTGCTTTTTAGTGAATTTTCTGCCAAGTGTTTATAATTGCATCTACTATGGAACAGAAGTAGAATTCAGAGGTACTACCATAACTTTTTGTCCTGTGGGCTAGCTGTGTGATCAATGAGTCTGTATTTTTAACTTCACACTGGAAATAATCCTGTTACCAGAGCTAACCTGCTGGGGGTAATGCCTTTCCAGTTTCCTGACCCCAATAATTCATTATTAAATGCTTCTTCCTATCATCTGAAGCAGCCATGTGAACATGCCACCTTATGAATATTTACATTTAAAAGGACCCCTGTTCAACCTTTTTTTCAGAGAGTTGTTGCTGAAAAGTAGAAAAAAAAAAGCAGGATCCTTTCCATCTCAACCCTATTGTCAAAGCTTCTTAGAATTCACATGTGAGAAACCACATTGATATACCTTGTGCTCTTTATAGAATATAGCATGAGGAAAGAGAATTGAAGAGCTGTATTTTGCCAGGTAAAACTATTGTTGAAAAGAATCAGCAAGTTACACTTGGAGATGGTGCAGATATCTGCTGAGATAAGGTCTGTGGGGATGAAGAAAGTAAAGAAAGACAAAAGGCTTTCTTCACCTGAGAGATGTAGAATTGAAGGGGTTGAGATACACTATTGACTTTCTAAAATCCATATACCTTTGTAGTGTATGAAATTGAATGAACACATAAATTTTCAATAAAGTAAAATTAGGTTTTTAAACAAAAATATTCAGATTCAGCTAAGGTTGTTCCTTATTACTTTAAGCATGGCAACCCAGATGTCACAGCTCTGTATTTCATAATCACAGTAGCTTAGAGGGCCCTCTGTTCACATGTGGTGCCAGGGTGTTGGAGAAAGAGAGTTTTGCAGCACATATTGAGCTTGTAACAGGCTTTTGGGGCATGAGGCTTCTCACTAGGAGTGAAGGGAGGAGGCTTTACTGGCCTTTCTTTTATAGTGATATCATTGTAGACTATCCTAAATTCTCAGAGATATTATACAAGATTAAACTCTGAGAGAGAAGATGGTTAGGATGTTGTGATTCCTTCTTTTATAAAGCAAAGCTTTCTACTTATTCTCAAGTGACAACTAGGAACAAAAATAAATGGCATAGAGTAGAGGGATTCTAAGCCAAGTTAAAAGCAATATTTATTATAGTTGCATGTAATGTATTATGTGGCTATACAGAAGACTTTATAAACACTGGCTTTTAAAACTGGCAAGAAATTAAATTTCACTCTTACATATGAAATTGGACTTTAAAGAGAGTACTGACTTGGATTCAGTTTTCCCTTAGGGACATGGCTAACAAGGACAGAGCTAGTCCCTTGCTTTGCTTTAGGGAGAATAACTTGATAGAAATCCAGGTAGGGACAGAACTCATGTGATTCTGTGAAGGGGGCTCACAGGAGTAACTCATCATCATTGGGAACCAATTTTGATTGAAAATGACAAAAGAGACACAGAGGAAAATCATCTCTGAGCACAAAGAGTATGTGGAGGAAGAGCAGAAGCAATGGGAGAATTCGTGGTTCATACCCACACATGGGTCAGAACTGGCTGCTGTGTATCTAACATTGGGAGATATGGGTGAGATTTCTGGGGTGATCCAGGTGGACATGGCCCACAATTAGGAAGACAAAGCTCAGAAAGACATGACTCCTCACCTTCATTTACCCCAGAAGGTGGACTGGGACTGAAATGATACAATGATGCCACATTGGAATGTACCAGTGTTACACTGAAAGCCCAGCCCAACAACTGCAGAGATATGGTCTGAAACCTGGAGAGAAGGACTAGCAGTAGTAACACTGGCATGGACTGAGCTTGAGCATAATACTCACCAACCACGGACAGCTGCATTACCCACTCCCCATTCAGATAAGACCCACCTACTGATTGGTTCTCGCTGACATATAACACCATCTACTGAAAAAGCAAAAAGTCTGCATGCTATTTAGAAAAAGAAACAATGAGGAAATGAACAGAAAAAAAGAAAATACACACACACACACACAAGAAATGGCAACTTGAGCACTCAGGGGAATCTTACAGCACACAGCAAGAACAAATCTCTAGGAAATAACCACAAAGACATGGAATATCTTTTCTTCTTATCAGATACAGGGTTCAAAATTGTTGAGATAAGAAATTCAAAGAAATGGAAGAAGATACAAAAAAGCTGATCAAAAACATACAAGATATTCAGAAAAACTAACGAATGACCTGAAGTACAATAAACAAGCAGGAGATAAAATTGAAGCTATAAGTAAGAACATAATAAAGATGCAAGAAATAAAAAGATCAATAGAAGAGAGAAAAAAAATACAGAGAAAGGAATATGGAATACACCAAATCGAAGATTGAATCAGGGACTGTGAAGATTATAAGGCACATAGGATGAAAAAAGAAAAATTGAGACAAACAATGAAAAAAATAGTTTGAGAATTATTTGACAAACAGAAACTGAAGAAGTTTGCCAACACTAGACATTGACTCCAAGAAAAGATGAAAGGAGATCTTGCATCTAAATCAAAAAGAACATCCACAAATAGTTGAATAAGGAAATAGAGCCACATAATTAAGGACGAAATGGCAATAACAGACTTTTCTATATCAATAATCACTCACCATGCAAGCAGACTAAACGCACTGATTAAAAAGTACAATCGTTGGATTTGTAACAGAATCCAATTTTCTGCTGCTTCTAGGAAACACACCTGAGCACCAAATATAAACATAGTTTTGAGTAAAGCATGAGAAAACAATCCTACAAGCTGATGAGATAACACGGCAGGACAGTAATACTTATATCAGATAAAATAGATTTACCAGGTATCAGACAAAATAGTAAAACACTTGCAACATGAGATAAGGATGGACACTATAGAATGATTAAGGTGACACATCAGGAAGGTATAACACTCATCAATGCACACTGGAAATATATGACAATTGCTACTACATCTTGAAACGGACGTTATAACTAACATTAATTGCTGGAATGTCAATACCTAGTTACACTAATGAACAAACCAACCCCACAGAAAATAAATAAGCAGGTCATAGCTTCAAAAAAGACTGTCTTAATAGACATTTATAGAGTACTGCATCTCCAAAACACTGAATATATTCATAATGGAGTACTAATGAACTTTTAAAAAATACAAATTCTTACCTTTTGTGACAACATCAGTGGAACTGGAGGGGATATACTAAGTGAAATAAAACAGAAAGAGAAAAAAAAAATTACCAGAGGTGTCACCTATGTATGTGGAATGTATAGGAAGTAGTCAAGGTATCAGAGAAAGTCAAAATAATAACAGATCTTAGAAATCTGACCTAGGCAACTAGAGAGGGATGGTAGGGCAAGGGGTGGGGAACATGTGTGGAGGGAACTAGAGAACTATGGTATTGAACTACCAGTGCCTGATGGCTGGGTGATGTAGTAACAGCATCTGAGGGGGGAGATCCTGTATCTATCTAAAACACAGTGTTACAAAGTTTTTTATTATGTAATGTGATCAAATAAATGAAATAGGTATTTCCCAAAGTCTTCACAATTAGCTATCAATAGTTTTGTCTATTTCTAGCTATTTATTTGTCTATCATTATACTCCAACATACCATATATTGAATGGTTTAATGCTTTTCAGTAATTGCTAGGCCCTAAAATAAGCTTAAATATAATTTTAAAGAAACTTATTTTTTTTCCTTGTGTAATAAACTTAATTTAGCAATAGAATGAGAAATTAGAAAATACAAATAATTCAATTGAAAAAATAATCAATATATCTTTAACCTGATTATTGAGAACCTCAACAAATTTTTCTAATTAAATATATTATGATATTTGAACTAGAACACCTTTGAAAATATAGCACTGAGAACAAGTTACACTGTGATTATATAACAATAAATTTTTAGAGACATGTTATCTTAATGCATTAAGCGTTGGTAATTGGCAATGAATACTTTTGAAATTATACCTTAATATTATTAGTTTAATAGTTAATGATAAAAGTCAACTTGTCTCATCAAGTAAGATCCTTCAAGAATCCAGTGCTAGTTAGTTATAGCATTAAATATGATGCTTTTTTATTAAGAGTATTGATTTTACTGGTCTTTGGCATGTAAAGTGATTTTTCTTCCCCTGAAGCAAGGAGCAGTGAGTGGATTCGTGTTTTAATGTTGAAATTTGAGTCTGCTGTGTTATCACAGTCAGACAGCTGGGAGTGCAGGTAAATGTCAGTGCCAGGCATATCAGTTGTGTCCTGTGGGAAGAAGTGGCAGCCAGAGCAGTTCAATCATAACCATGTAAAATATTATGCTGTCTGAAATGTGGGATGAAAGTGATTCTTGCTAATTCATTGAATGTTGCTATCAATGTGACTTCAATAAAATTACAGAGGTAGAGAAAAAGTTTCAGCTACTGCAGTGTGGGTAAACATAGAGTAAGTTAGCAACTTGGTGATGCTATAGGAAGTTGTAGGAAAAAGTATTGGAATTTTATAGGAATCTATAGAAAAAGCATTAGAATTTTAGGAGCTAAAGGTAAATCACTGGTTGTTTATATATTCAGCCATGGAAGTCCATTTGGGTAGACAGGAATTATTTTCTATCTTGAAGTAGTTTCTTCACATGAACTCTAAGCCTCTGAGAGTTGAGGGGCCTTCCACACCGATGAGTTTCTTCTTTGATAAATTTAGTCATGTCCAGGCCCTTAATCTATGTGGCCATTGAGTATTAAGGACACTACTTTAATTTCACTTCTCTACATGGGTGTCTTGGGTCATGCACGAGAACTGGATATTTACCAAAATTGTAAGTTCATCTTACCAGATACAGTTGTGTGTGCCTTTAGATCCAATATATATATATATATATATATATTTTAAAGATTTATTTATTTATGCATACAGAACTGGAGTACAGGCCAGAGGTGCAGGGGCAGTGGGAGGATTCACCAGAGACAGAGTGTGGAATAGAAGTACACTGATGAAGTACACTGCTAAGGGGAGCAGCAGGTGACAGAAGTCTGCTGTGCCATGT
>NW_004567112.1:48048739-48049778 GCF_000260355.1 Condylura cristata
AGCACAGCACTGAGAATCTAAAGCCGCTTCCTTATGAGTTCGATTCCCGCCTGCCCCGGAGGTGACCACATGGCGTGGCAGACCTCTCCTGGCCCACCCGCTGCTCCCCTCAGCAGTGTACTTCGTTGATCTGCCTGTTCTGCACTCCACTCTGTCTCTGGTGAGTTCTCTCACCCTCCACATCTCTGGCCTGTATCCCAGTTCTGTATGCACAAATAAAATAAAAAATCTTTAAAAAAAAAAAAAAGAATTGATGCAGACCTTTTTTTTATGACTGTTGGAATGAATGAATAAATCTGGGGGACAAAAGCAGAATGTATGGATTGAATTTTGTTCCTCAGAGTTCATCTACGAAAGCCCTCCCCACAATGCGATGATACTATTGGAGGTAACGAGGTTTAGGTGTTATCAGGATGATGGGCCATCATAGTGTATTTGCTGTCCCTATACAGAGACACAAGGGAGCTTGTTTCCTTTTGCTCTCTGTGAGAGATCATTGTTATTGTGTCTCATTATACACACAGAATTAAATTTTTTGTTGTGTGTGTTTGTATGTTTATAGGGATTATAAATAGAACTAATTGGATGAAAGCTCATTTCAATCATGTAAAAAAGCCTTGGTAATTGGCAAGTCGAAACAAAATTTTATGCTTATCTAATTTTCAGAACATGCAAAAGACCTTTATTCCATTTTATTCTAAGTTTAGTCAGAAGATAGTTTTGTAGTCGTTGTTTACTTTCCAGATCATAATTAATACACTTATATTTTTATGTGCATAAAACTTGAGGTTCACATTTACCTATCTATTTACCTAAGAGGAAATGAAATACAAACTGACTACACTTGAATGTGAACAAAACCTAAATCAGTTAGTAGTGTCAATAGACCATAAATGTGTTACTTAAGGGACTTTAAGAGATTACTTAAAGAAATAATTATGTGATTTTTATTCTTCTATCGGTTGATGTGATGGATTACATTAATTGATTTTCTGATGTTGAACCATCCTTGTGCTCCTGGGATAAAGCCCACTTGGTC
>NW_004567112.1:48054273-48099522 GCF_000260355.1 Condylura cristata
CATTCTCATTTGGGTTGAAAGTCGTAGCATGTAAGTCTATATAAGTAAGTCTTTTATATAATCCCATGGGACTTTAATGTAGTTGTGCAGTGTCTTTATTCTGCTGCCATCTTGTGGGTTCCCGAACTGGTGGAGTTGATCAGTGACTTTGTGCAGCGCTGAGCTGAGGTGCTCCCAGTGGGGTCTGCAGTTTCAGTGGTTTTTCCCTTACCCAGGTGTTGAGGATCAGACTTGCAATCTTTCGGCAGCCTGGGTTCCACTCACTGAGCTGAGCTGTCCCCCTTAACTTCCAGGGTTTAGGGTGGGGCAAAACAGTTCCTGCAGCCAGCCGAACTTCCAGGCACCTGGGTTTTCCCCAGTCGCAGGTTCCTCCTTGATTATTTACCTTCTAGTGAGTCCAGGGTGCTTTCCTTTGGGTTGAAACTTGCAGTAAGTAAGTCCATAGTCCGTTTTCAGTCCTCAATTCCTATGCAAGCCTGGATGCAGTGATCTTGGCGTCTTTACCCTGCCGCAATCTTCACTTAAAGAAATAAGAGAAAAAAGAGATGTTGAAATGGCTAGAAAGTCAGAGGTTAAGAGTAAGAACTGTGGAGTCATTGTCCAAATTTGAAGCTTGTCTCTATTGTCTATACTTTATGCAAGATAAGAGGAATTTGCTCAGGTTTTCTATATTGGTTTCTGTATCCATAAAATGGATATAATCATTATAATGCCTGTCTTGCAAATAAGTAAAGGTATTTCTACATTTCTAAAGAACATTATAGAATGTATTTTTTTTTTAAATTTTGATACTAAAACTCAATAAACAACAGAATTAGAAAAGACAGTTACATCTTTTCATTTGTTCATTTATTGTTCACAGATAATTGATTATATTTGTTTTGGTGACTTTAAGTTTAATTGCCCTATGTAAAATAAGCAAGTGAGTGCTTAGAGTTCTATTTCCCTCATTCCCCATGTGTCCTCATGTTTTTAGTACAATGGAAAAAAATACTGAAAATGTCTAAAAGAAATATTTGTTGTTATCAATAGTGCAGGGAATGAAGTTACTGTATAAGGCTGATCATTTGAAGTCTCTTGGAAGCTTTTTGGGATGCAATATCTAACTGAATTGTCTAACTAAAGAATATAATATGGGAATTATAACCTTATATTGCTTAAGGAAATATAAACACAAGTTATTGATTTTTCAGTGACAATGATAACAAAAAAATCAGTGATAAAAAAGAAAAAACATTATTCCTGTGGGAAAATTAAAACAAAATCCAAATTAAGATTCCAATGTGTGTTGGATGGATAGGCTCATCTAGGAATTGAACCTGAGTAACTTACTGGGGTGTGGGTCAAAAATAATTGAGCATATATCACAAAATGGTGAACATTAAGTGTGAGTGTGAATATTCAAAATATAGACTGAAGACATTTCAGAAACCTTGTGGTATAAATTACCCGAACATTTGTTGTTTAAAAGTTGCTGTTAATTATAAAGCTACAGATTTTTAACACACTTACTGAAATAGATGTGAAATAATCACTGTATGATGAAAACTTAAACAAATTTATGCTAGTGAAATAACTTTTAAAATATTAGATCCCTAGAGGAATAATGAGCAGACAAGAGACAAATAAGGTGTTTACTGAAATGCTGGTGTTGTAATATATAAAACCAGCATCCAAAATGTTTAAATGGTACCTGCAATTTGTCTCAAGCTGGGTAGCCAGAGACATACTTGTTGCAGTAAATTATTACTATCTGCATAAGATCATTACAGGTAAGTTTAATTGGAAAAAACTGTAAATTTTCACTTTTTCTAGTCAATGGTCATACCCTTTTGAAAGTAATGTTTGCAGAATTTAATTTTTCCTTATTTGATATGTTAAATACAACCTTGTGAACAGTAATTTTTACTTTTTGAAGAGTCAATCTAATATATTTTTTGAAAATTTGAAACAAAATTAAAGAGTTGCCTTTTCTAGTTACCAAACACTTAGAAATTAAGATTCCCTGAAAAATTTTTAGTCTTAAGAATAACATAATGCTCATTAAGTTGCTAACACTTGCATCTGTACATTTTTTTATAATATTGATAAATTTATATTAATAAATAGTTGACATATCTTTGGATTAAAAGCAACTTGAAAGATAATCCTGCAGTTGAAGACTTTGAAGGATTTTTTTCAAATGTTAAGGAAAAACTTAACATGGAACTTACTGGTTTTACCTAAACCAGTAGTTGGACAAAAAGAGTTGGCTCACCAATGACAGAAATTTACCATCATAGTGACAGGGTATTGAGTCTAGACAATGGTGGGTACCTGAATGAGGAGAGTCAGTCATGGGACTTATACTTTAATCTCAAGAGCTTCTCTAAGACTAACAATCTTAAAACTTTGCTGTATTCATAATATGTTTCTATTTCTTAAGATATTTGCTTCATCTCATATCTCTAAAAGGGTCCTTACAAGTTTCATAGAAGTGCATGTTTATTTAAGTCTTCCTTGTCAACCTAGTCATACTGATTTTTTTTATTTTTAAAGATTCATTTATTTATGGCCCTCCCTGGTGGCGCAGTGGGTTAAAGCACTACACTAAGAAGCTTAAACCACTTCCACATGAGTTCGATTCCCTCCTGTCCTGGAGGAGATCCACATGGCACGGCAGACCTCTCCTGACCCGCCCACTGCTCCCCTCAGCAGTGTACTTCGTCGATCTGCCTGTTCTGCTCCCCACTCTGTCTCTGGTGAATCCTCTCACGCTCCACATCTCTGGCCTGTACCCCAGTTCTGTATGCATAAACAGTCTTTAAAAAACAAAAGATTTATTTATTTATGCATATAGAACTGGGTACAGGCCAGAGGTGCAGGGGCAGTGAGAGGATTCACCAGAAACAGAGTGGGGAGCAAAACAAGCCAACTGGTGAAGTACACTGCTGAAGGGAGCAATCGGTGGGTTAGGAGGAGTCTACCACACCATGTTAATCACCTGTAGGGCTGGGGATCAAACTCATGCTGAAGAAGCCTGTTGCACTACCAGGGAGGGCCCATCATACTCCTTAAAAAAAAAAAAAAAAAGTCCAGTGTTCTATTCATTTGGGAAAAGATAGCAAAATTTTCTCTTTAATGCATTTTGGATTATGTGTTTATTTTGATTTGCTAAAGTAGTTCTTTGTTCCCAAATGTTTTTTTTTATAATGATCATGTTGACATAATCACCTTATCTGAGTTCATATCTTTGAATCCATGTCTATAATTTTGTTTCCAGGCCATATATATGAAAAGTTATTATTTTCAACTGGGATTAGAATCAGACCAACTAAATGTAAATCAAGGCACTTGTTTGTTTGTTTGTTTTAAAGATTTATTTATTTATTCATACAGAACTGGGGTATAGGCCAGAGATGCGGAGGGTGAGAGGATTCACCAGAGACAGAACGGAGAGCAGAACAGGCAGATCGATGAAGAACTATGCTGAGGGGAGCAGCGGGCGGGCGGGTCAGGAGAGGTTTGCCACACCATGTGTGGCAGGGGCAGGGTGGAATGGAACTCATGCGAAAGTGACTTAAGCTTCTTAGTGCTGTGCTTAACCTGCTGTGCCACCAGGGAGGGCCCACCAAGGCACTTGTTTTTAAGTGATGTATTAAATAGTAAAATTAGAATTGCGGTAAATATATATAAGTAATATCCAAAGATTTATTGGGTAAATACATATAAGTAATACCCAAAGATTTTTTTCTCCAAACTTTGTAATTTAGCATCATTTTTACTCTTCTGTAATATATACTATTTTTAACAAATCGTATGGTATTTATTTTATGTATTTGTTGGCACTGATTCCTTCTCAAATACTAATCTGGATTAGTTTGATATATCATGAATTAAATACAATCACTCAATTAACATGTTGATAGCATGCAGAAATATACTGCATTTAACATAAATGCTTTTTAGTATATGGTTGACATAATCTTGTAGCTCCAAATTTAAAGGTAGACTAAATCATACTTTTAAAGCATTGTCTTTTTTTCTGCAAAATGAATTGTATTTAAATGTAAATTTGGCTTTATAAAGCTTAGGAAATATAATTTTTAGACACATTGAAATTTCAAAAAGATAATAAAATGAACTGCTGTATGGAGCATGAATAATCCTTCAAATCTTAATTAAAGAAAGGGTATGTTAGTTGTTATAAAAATGTCATAGTTATGACAAATCCAGAATAAGTTAATTGTAATAAAGGAAAAGGAAAGGCATGCCATTGTCAAATTCATATGAAAGGAAGAAATTAGCTGATTCAAAGTTAGTGAGGGAAACCTGCTGGTGGAAGTTTAAAAAGGTCTCTTTAATAATATTATTCATTATTTTACAATGTTCTTTCTGAAGTCTAAAACTCCTATAAAATAAGATAAAAAAGACAACATATTGATTAGCTCAAAATGATGTTTTCTTAATGAAATGAGCTGAATAATACTATGTATAAATATTTGATTTTCTAGAGTAAGGGCTAAATCTGACTGTTTATTATTTACATGAAAAACTGGAGAGAATGCCCAAAGAAAATTCATAATGACAATAATTATAACTAGCAAGTATGTAGGTTGTAATGTGAAGAATAAGGATCTTAAAAATAATCAGGTAGACTCCAAAAATATTCAGAATGGACATTTCCAAAATTTTTCACTAGCTAAGGTCCATTGAGACCCTGCAGACACAAGGGAAACTATTACCACTCCCTTAATAACATACACGAATGAAAATATAGAATTAAGATTTATACCACAACAAACTTTTATTGGAGAAACATCTATACAGGTCAAATATCTAACTACAGAGAATCTGGATTTTTTTCAACCACCAAAAGAAAGTGGGGTAAAACTCAATATGTAGAGACTAAACAGCTTGCCACTGAATGATTGTTGGGTTAATGAGGAAATTAAAGAAGAAATTAAACTTTATAGGAGGCAAAAGAAAAGACACTAAATAACAGAACATACAGGACACATAAAAGTAGTACTAAGAGGGAAGTATACAGTACTATACCCTGTTTCAAGGAACAGCAAAGACGTCAAACAAATTGCCTATCCTTACTCTTAATGGAAGTAGAAAAAGAACAAATGAAAAGAAACAAACAAAAAACTGTCTAAAGATCAGTAAGACCAAAACCTATTCCTCTGAAAATATAAATTAGTCAAACCTCTAGCTTGACTCACTGAGAAAAAGAGAAGAAGCTCTAATAAATAGAATCAGAGAAATGTTTCATAGACATCTCAGTAATATAGAATAATAGAAGAGACTTATTACCATTTTTATGCACAAATTGGATAACCTAGAAGAAATGGACTAAGTTTAAGAATCAGGCAACCTTCCAAGAGTGACTTATGAATAGAGAAACTGAACTAATGTCAACAAGCAAATAACTAAGTAAATAAAAAAATTAAAAAATGAAAGTTTTATCAGAAAAATATAGAATTAGAAATTTTAAAACTTAGTAAATCACTTTATGTTAAAAATGTTACTGTTCTAAGTTGGAAAAATAATTTGCATATCACATATTGATGGAAGGGATTATATCCCCAATGTAAAAATAATTCATATAACTCAACTAAAAAGAAAAAAGAAAAAAAAAAACAAAAAACAAAATCCCAATAACAAAATGAGCTATATATGTAAGTGGCACTTTTCCATAGAAGACCTACAGATGGCCAATAGATACATGAAAAAAATGCTCATTATCACATCATCAGGAAAATGCAAATCAAAACTACAGTGAGTTACCATTTCACACCTGTGAGAATGGTCCACATCAAAACCAACCAAACAAACCTAAAACTTCTTGCCATAGTTTTATAGCTGTAACTGAGTATTATTTTATTCTGTCTTTTAAAAGTCCTTTAACTGTGATTTGGGACATGTAAGATCATTTGATTACTGAGTTGTGACATATTCTAATATTTGTTTTTCCAGAAAGATGGTTTTATTTTTTTTCGAGTAAGTACATCTATAATACTTTTCCATTTCTTATATCATATTATTAGCAGTTTCCAGAGAAAGAATGCCTTTTACTCGGTAATAGACTTTTGCTGTCTTCTTAGTAAATTGACCTTGAAATTTTTCCTTTTGATTTACTAATTTCTAACTCTGTTATATATCCTGTCCATATTTTTCAGTATTGAAAATAAACATGACCTTACTGATCTATGAAAAGCTAAAAACAGATATGGAGGAGGAAACTTCCTTTCTCCTCTAGCTAAGGAGACAAAATCAAATTTTCTCTATTCATCAAATGTAATATGGACTTTGAAATATATATGTGTGGAATATTTGACCTGAGTTTTATTATATTACTCTAGAGATAATATTTAGTGTATGGGGGACAATGCAGTCATTTATTACTGTTTAGGAGAATTGAGATGACCTGTTTTTTATCCAGAATACCTTGTGCATATTCAGGATAAAGTTAATAAAAATGAATATTAAAACTTCAGCAAAGACAAGTAAACTGCAGATCAAAACAAAATCATGATAGTTAATATCCAAATCAAGGCTGGAATAGCAACAATGATGACACTAAACTTTGAAATAGCTTTGTTTTTGCTTACATTATTTGATTTATATGTCATATAAGCTTGTCAGAACATGATGATATTAATACATGATATAAGTTGGTCATATAAGGGATGAAAAACAATTTCCCCTTTCCCTTTCTAAATAAAAGCTAAGACTCCTTTGTAATAAAAGACCAATTAACAGAGGAAAAGCAAATAGAATTTTATTATCATATATACTTCTTTTACATATGAGAGATATTAAAAAAGCTCAGTAACTCTGAAATGACACAACTCACCATTTTAGTTTTCTTTTTTGCATTTTATATATATGTATATGTGTTTGTGTGTGTATATATATATGTTTATATATATAACATTATTCTTCATTTTGTACATTTTTTAAAAAGATTTATTTATTTATTCATACAGAACTGGGGTACGAGCCAGAGATGCGGAGGGTGAGAGGATTCACCAGAGACAGAGTGGGGAGCGGAACAGGCAGATGGACTAAGTACACTGCCAAGGGAAGCAGCGGGCGGGTCAGGAGAGGTCTGCCGTGCCATGTGGTCACCTCCAGGGCAGGCAAGGATTGAACTCATGAGGAAGTGGCTTTAGCTTCTTAGTGCTGTGTTTTAACTCGCTGCACCACCAGGGAGGGCCTGTACATTTTTTTTTTTTTAACCTCGGTTGTAATACCTGTGAACTTCCCACCACTACTTCACCTATGTGCCATCACCATAGTCCCATGTGCTCTTCCCACTCCAGTTTTGATCTTGTTCCCTTCTCCTCCCCCTTAGAAAGTCTCTGGTTTTAAACATACACACACACACACACACACACACACAGAGTATACCATCGTACCAACGAAGAATCCCTTTCAAATGTAAATGTCTCATACAAAATTACAACTAAACCTGCTTGGTTATTAGCACTTTCCCTCTAGTCTTCTGTGTTTCTCTTTCAAGGTAGCAAGGTCAAGTTAATTTTGATGCTAGAGAGCCATATTTAGGGCTCTCCACTAATTCTGTCCTTCTACTAATTCTGACCCCCCCCACTAATATTTGGTTTGTTTACCTGTAACCTAATCCAAATCACATTTATATTTTTCTCTAATCATCACAAGCAATAAAATGAATTGTATTGAATTAATTTATTAGTTCCATAGTAAGAGAGTGGGAATATCTTCTTTCTCCTGTAGTTTCTCTTGGACTGGTCAAATAACTAAAACAGCATCAGACAAATTAATGGGGAAAAATCAATTTAATTACATACATATGGGAAATTTAAATATATTATAAGGATTCCATTTTTGGTGAGGGAGTTGAGGACAGATATCCTGATCTAAGGAGTGAGATAGGGACTGGGGGTTTCCAGAAGTGAGCACATTGATTAGCAGAGGATGACTCATCTGACAAAAAACCAGATGTTATGTGTATGTTAGCCCTGATATCTAGGCATGTTTCTCTGATAGTAAAGCCATTTATGGAGATACTCTTATATCTGGGTAACTCCCACTTTTTATTTTCTAGATCGTTAAGGGAATAATAACAGTTTCTGCTGAGCCTGTAAGGCTTCAGTTGACCACAGCTCAAAATAATCCATTAGCCAAAGTGGTACACTTAGGGAAGGTTTATTCTGAACACTTTTAGAAACTTTATTTCCTATAGTTGTAGGTCATACTGAGTTTTAATTTTATAAAGAATATTGTATCATTAAACTGATGATACAATCCTTTATAAAGAATATTGCATCATTAAACTGATTATGTTTACATTTTGTAAAGACTTTGTATTATAATAACTGCATTTAGTTTCCTAAAGCAGTAGAAAAGTTGTTAGTTACTTTTCACTTATCTTTTACTATTATAATAAGTAGTAGGTCCAGTACAGATTCTATCCCAAAACAATATTCTGTAAAGCAACACCTCTCATACTCAAAATTTTATTATATGGCTTCTTGGTGACTTAATGCTTACTGGCAGCTTAAAAAAAAAGTAATTTGAAGGTTTGACCCCTGTGGACTGGCTATTGGAAATGTGTGGTTTGCTGTTTTTATGAAGTCAGAAGAATCAGTTAAAATGAAGTTCAAACAGTTGTCAGCTTACATACTGCAAAAAATGTTTGAGAGTATTTTTCATTGAAATAACTACTCTTTGATGGAATTGAAAAGGATTTTAAAAGATCACACAGCTAGAATCCAGTTTTACTTCGTAGTCCAGTGGTAAGAAATCCTATTAACAAAATATTTGAAATTTATTTAAAATGTGTAACTTCAAAGCAGTCATATTGACCACAATACAGAGTTACTTAAGAAATATGTCAAGAAAGAAGAAATATGTCAAATGTAAGCAGGAAGTGACTGTTCACACTTATTGAAAAATATTCAAAAGCCATGCTCATACATAACGACAATGCTTTTCTATGTCCTGCAACATGTTATATTGCAGAACTATTACTGTACACTGTAGTTTTTATATTGCAAGGCCATACCTTTGTGTTTATGACAAATCAGGTCAGAACTAACCTCTGAAGTCTCATATTTTTGATTTTCAATATATTGGTGTTGTATAGCATAGGGTTTAGTAAAATTTGCTATAACTGATTGTTTTCTCTTCTGTGCTCACTCTTGATGGTATGAAAAGATCTAGGACTTTGCACTTATGTCGGTTTTGGGGAAGCATTACACATAAATAGGTATATCCAGCCAGTAGAGTTTGGGGGAAGGGTTATAGGAAAATTTTTTGTAATTGTGTTTCCTGTTCCTCTAGCTGTACTAATTTGATGCTTTGGGAAATGTATAACTGCAACCACACCATTTATCTGAGCTTGAGACCCTGAAACTTTTGGCCAGTATAGTGGTACATTTTTCCTAAGAAAAGTTAGGTTGAGACATTTGGTTTAAAATTATGGCTTGGAAATATACTTTCGTGTTCCCACTAAAGTAAGAAAAATGTAGTTTTAAGATGAGTATTTTGACGATGACAAAGAGAATATGAGGAAAGAGAAAAGCAATACAATTTGGAAATTCAGAACAATTATGAGTGTGATTAGTATGTTTAAGAGATTTAAGTCCTAATCTAGCAGTGGGTAAAGTCAAATTTTTTAAACCACAGAGTCCCTCACAGTCCCAGGAATTCATGGGATTCAAGACTTTAGTCAATGATACATAAAAGTAGGGCTGTTAACAGGAGGATTGTTTTAAGATCTGATTACAAAGCAGCTGAATTCATTTCTTCTCCATACTTTGAAACGTGTGTCACTACAGCTTCTTATCATAGCAATAGCCAATAGACATGGAGAATTGCCTGAAATTATGTCTGAAAGTATTAATAGGTCTTTAGATTGGAGGTTAGGAGGCAAAATGGAAGGTCCTGATAATGGGAATAAAGTGAAAGTTTATATAGTGTATGTGTGTACCTTAAGTCTTTGCTCATTGGTTTTTGGAAAGCTCAAAACAAAGTTTAGATCATTAATAGGTGATAAAGCAATAGTACTGAGATAAGGTTCTTTCCTAATGAATGAGAATACTTCAACAAACTCAGCAATCAACATGGCTCACCAGTAGACATGGAAACCTTAGTCTAAGTTAAACTGACCCACTTTTATTTTTTTAAAGATTTATTTATTTGTGCATACAGAACTGGGGTACAGGCCAGAGGCTCAAGGGCAGTGAGAGGCTTCACCAGAGACAGAGACAGAGTGGGGAGCAGAACAGGCAGATCTATGAAGTACACTGCTGAGGGGAGCAGCGGGCAGGTCAGGAGAGGTCTGCCGTGCCATGTGGTTACCTCCGGGGCAGGCAGGAATTGAACTCATGCGGAAATGGCCTTAGCTTCTTAGTGCAGTGCTTTAACCCACTGCACCACCAGTGAGGGCCAAACTGACCCACTTTTATAAAAGCAAATGTCTAAAGATTTCCAAACATTAATGGAAACCACAAACATGCAAGCCAAAGAAAAGTAAAAAAAAAATCAACTTGATTTTTGTTAAAAATAAAAGTGTTAAAATAACTATAAAAGATAATACAGTGAGATGTTGGGTAGAATCGGAAAAAAACATTGAAGTATAGAGCATGTAGGGAGATGGGAGGTGTGGTAGAGAGAAAAGAAATAAAAAAAAAAAAAAAGAAAAGAATAAAGGACCTGACTTGGATTGATCTTCCATTTGCACATCATGCGATGGCAAAGAACAAAGAAAGTGAAATTCCTAATTCTATACTCATTTTCAGTAGAGTTGTCATTGGTGGATATTGTCATTCCTTTAATATTTCAACCATGGGACACCTTTGTGTATGAGAGGTTAAGATGGGGTATTGGAACAATACAGACTGTAATTTCAGACTCAGCAGGGAGTATTATCCTACTTTCACAAGACAGTTGTACAGTTGTAAAAAGCAGACAGCTTAACGTGCCCATCCTGTAGTCATTATTAAATAAATATCCTATATGATGTGCATGTGTGCACACACTGAAACATTTGCATGCACATGTCTTTCAAATGGATTTCCCTCAGTAGTTAGTCACAACCAAGGTGTTCTATTTCAGGTGAAATTTTACCCTGGGTCTCTTAGTTTTAGATAATGTGAATGGATCATATGAATGTCATGTGTCAAAGGCAGCAAATAGACTTTTCCTTCCTTTAAGGTCAGATGATGTTTTCTGGTCTTTCACTTCCAAAAGGCCCTATTTTGTCAGGACACTGGCTGCAGCCCTTTTAGAAGTAGATGAAGACTACTCCATTGATATACATACATAATACATACATACATACATACATACATACATATATATATATGTGTATATATATATATATATCTCAGAAGGTATTTTTAGTGGTTCTCTAGATGTAATAAAACAAAGATGTAGCATGTAAATTTAATTTTTTTTGTTTTAATCTGTTTATTTTTTCATTATATTCTTTCTTGTTCTTCTACCTCTTAATTTTTTAGTGTGTGTAGAGATAATGGGATATTGCTAACAATGCAATTAAATTTGTGTACTTTCTTTCTTCTTGGAACTGTAGGGTAAATATAATTACTTATGCTTATTGATGTTTATTGCACTGTTGCCGTAGCTCATTTACATGCGTATTTCCTCAAATGATTTTCTTATCTCAAATTTGGAGAAAAATTAGGTGATAATAGTTTAAATCAACAGATATTATTAAAATAATAATTTCAGAGTATATTATTGGTAATCTTTCTCTTAAGAAACCTAAGTACTATTTATGTCACTAATCATACCAGAGAGATAATACATTGGTTTCCATAATTCACAAAATTATAGAGGAAAGGAGTTATCAAAACAGTGGAGAAAATCACATTGTTTAGTATGGTCAAAGTGAGAAAAATCATTAAAAGTATCTGGCTTTTAAAAAGAGGTACAAGGCCCTCCCTGGTGGCACAGCAGGTGAAAGCACTGCACTAAGAAGCATAAGTCACTTCAGCATGAGTTCAGTCCCCGCCTGCCCAGGAGGAGATCCACATGGTGTGGCAGACCTCTCCTGACCCGCCCGCTGCTCCCCTCAGCAGTGTACTTCGTGGATCTGCCTGTTCTGTTCCCCACTCTGTCCCTGGTGAATCCTCTCACCTTCCGCATCTCTGGCCTGTACCCCAGTTCTGTATGAATAAATAAATAAATCTTTAAAAAAATAAAATAAAAGAGGTACATTCAGGCATGTTAAACAGCTATTAATTCATTACATTTTAGTGTGAAATAGGAGACTGATTAAAATGGGAAAATAATTTTAAACCAATATTTATTGAAATTAAAAACATTTATTGTGTACCTTTCCTAACTTCAAAGAAAACATAAAAATAAATTAAAATTAAAGTAAAAAATAAATTATTATGGAAAAATGAAGGCTTATGTATCATTGCTATGGTTTTTAAGGATATTCTAAAAAGTTGGTTCAAAACTACTTTGGTCATATAATATAGCTAGGAAACATAAAAGATATACCTAATGTCAATGAGAAACGATACACTGTTACTGCTTGTTCTCAAGTTCTCTTTTCCAGAACTGAAGAGAATCCCTTGGTGGTGGAAGGACACTAATATTTGAAATAACATTGCTACTGAATATTATACTTTATCGACAGGAGCTTTTCAGAGTGTGAACACAATACCAGAGGTATTGTTTTGCTCTTTGGCCCATGAAATTTTTTAAGATAAAATATGTTAACACTTGCAAAACAACAAAATGTTATTTTTTAGAATCATAGTTACATTTTATAATATATTAAATAAAATCCCTTATGATATTTCAATAACTATTACAAAAAAATACATAGGTCTTAGACAAATAGATTGAGTGCTTAACTATTTTATATGTTCCATTTTTTATTGGATGCCAGTTCTCCAGGATGTAGGCTCAGAGAACATTGCTGTCTTATTCAAAAGTGAAGAGAGTATGGAAAGTAGACACCAGAGGGTGAAGCAGATTGCTACAGAGAACAATAGACTGATAAACTACTTCCAAATTGCTTAACTGGGTTTAGTCAAGGACTAGTTTTTCCACAGTTAGGCCAGCTAGATTTCAAAATTCTATGCGCAATATTGTATAATGTGGTTTCCATTCTTCCTTTTTTTGAGTCCTATGATTCTTGTGACTCTACTGCCCTCTATCTTGGGTGCATGTGATAATGATAAACTTTTTATAGGTCTGTGGATTAGAACACATTATGATTTATATAGTAGAATGTAAAATATTGAACTCCCAGTCTGATGTGATCTAAGAACATTTTTTGTAGAGCCTTGGAAGGGGGTTTTGCATTTGGGTTGTACATTAATATTTTAAACAGAGGGTAAACTATGGTAGATTGCATTAATGTCATCAATTGGTGGTATCCCAACATTCTATATTTCGTATACTTGGACGTACCCTTTGAAGGTAATCAAATAATTTCCAATGGTCCTTTCCTCCCTCGCATTGGTGAGATTATATTTAAGCAAATAAGATGCTTTTTAAATTTTTAATTTAAAAATAACAAAATTGTCAAAGGTAAAATGTCACATCATGACTAAGCTAAAAGGAAATGTGTCTTCTAAATGCTGTATGGAAGAATAGTATTCTTGATTGTCAGTGGTATTTGTTAAGCAGAAGCTGAAAGAATAGTCATTTTTAAGTGCCTCCCCCTCTTTTTTGATCTATAACTGAGAAGTTCTTATGACATAGGAAAAAGTTAAATACTTTTAAAACTGCAACAGACATTAATTAAAATCTGGTAATGAAATTTTGAGAACAAAATTCTAACATTCATAAGAGTGGGAATTTTGTATTTTATATCAACTGGTTGTTTTAAAAATGATTTTATAGTATTTCTATCTTTCAAATATAATCACTTAGTCACTATTTGGGGAAATAATTGCATGTTAGCATCATCTAAATAGTCAAAAGGGCTCTTATGCAGACCAGAATCCCATGAGTGTGATGATAATATATGTTTTAAAATGAAGACAGTGTTGCAGTGCCTCCAGAATTCTTCTGAGCTTAGAAGTTACAACTTCTCATGCCAGAGAACTAAAATATTCTCCTAAATATCTGTGGATATCACTTTGGGGGTTCTTGGTATGAGTTAGTTTTCAAAAAATTTTAAATGGATTTCTGAAGTTGGGTTTAAATTGATGGTATTTCAGACTCACAGGACTCTTCTATCCTAAGAGACTATATGTCCCTTGTACTTTCTCTTTTTGAATTTATTTTTAAGGGTTAACATGCCTGCACTTATGAATACTACAAAGAAATTTAAGATTGTGATGTTCTATACAGCAAATTTAGTAGAAGAGACAACGATAGTATCAGGCTTTCCTTTTTTTTCTGACCTTTTAAGACACTGCATATGCCTGTATGGACTCGTATATGCCCAGAATTGAACACAATACTTATTCAACTAGAGTTGGGCTGGTAAAGTTGTGTGGATTAGAATAAAAAAGGATGCAATTACCAAGTTGAATATGATCCTTTTATATTTTAACCTAGAATTTTATTATACTTTCAATTATATTGAACTTCAGATAATTTTCAATTGTGAAGCAGAGGTAAAACATAACAAATGGTGAATCTACTTATTAGAAAAAGATACTTTTAAGAAACAGTAATGAAAATTCTTTACCATGTAATTAATGTTTATCTTTCTGCAACTTAAAGTAAAAGCTGCACACACACACAAAAAATGAAATTTTGTGTTAAGTAACATTTGTTGGTAAGATACCATACCTACTAAGTATAACAAAATATGGCCACTTTGGTTTTCTAAGCTAAAATATACATGGCACTAGACTCACTTCCTTGATGGATTTCAATCTGCATGGAATTAGTGATGCTGATTATTTGGAGGCCAATGAATTTCTCCTTGGATTCTTTCTGTGAGTTTAATTATTTAACTAGGTTTGATTCAATGCTAAATATATGTCCTGAAGGGTGCAAATCATGGGTCTGCACATATGCAATAGGCAGGTAAGTGTATCTTCAAGTCATTGAATGGGGGGAGAAGGGAGTGAGTTAGAACTCTGTTTCCAAAGTTGGGCTTGTTAAAGCAGTGTCCAATATAAAATTTAAAAGCTAGATAAATCCCTCTTGCATTGGCTGAAACAAAAATTATTTTAATTGTAGAAGATTATGACTTTTAGGTAACCAGGAAAGAAAGTAATAACTATCAAGCATGGATTCCATTAGCCAGTCAGGTGCTGCAGTAAGTATATTACACACAGCATTTCATTCAATCCTCATAACAATATCGTGAGATAGGCACTATTGTTGGTCTCATCTTATAAATGAGAAGATTGAAGGGCAACTAATTTACCAAGGTAATTAGTGAAGCCATCAGATGTTGAGTTAAAACTGGCATGCACAATATATTTGCAAATGATTCTGATACACTCTTATTTTAGGGAACCACATTTCAGAGCTGAAGTGAATTCCTTAAGAATCATTGGCAGGAAAACTGGGGCTTGTATCCAAGTCAAGTAAAAGGAAATAAAATTACAGATTTACTGAGGAGTACCTTCTTAAGATGATCACATATGTAAATGGATCAGGGTAGGGCCAGAGTTCAATCCAGTTTGTGGAACTGGGCAAACTGCCCACTCTTCAATGATCAATTTCTTAATGGAAATGCTTATAAAAATGCCCTTATTACAAAGACCCATAATATTTGCCAATGTAGCCTGATGTATCTTTGCAAACTCTACGTAGTGTCTTTTGCTTTCAAAAACAGTTGCACCTGTTCAGGGGCAAGGAAGTATAAACTCCTAGCTAAGTGTTAAAACCATTATCAAATAACTTTAATTCCTTCATCTAACCATTATCAAATAACTTTAATTCCTTCATCTAACTTATTTCCTTCATCTAACTTGTTTCTGAAATACCTTTTTCTTCTAACAAAATTAGAGTCCAATAAATAAAAGAAAATTAATTGATATAGCATTGTGTTTGGCAAGTGCTTGTATAATCTTCAGTGTTTGGTCCCTTTACACTAACCATTTGAGAGGAAGAGTTGTAAAATGACTTAATGAAAATCCCAAGTGCTAAAATGACCACAAGACTGTAGTGAGAGAGGCGCTATTTGAACACAAAAACTATTTTGCATATCCTACTCTTGGATAGGTTAACCAGATATCTTACTTGTCCAGTGAAGTCATCATTTACATTTGTTGCTTGGTATAATTAATGCTACTACTTCAGGCCTTTTTCCTAAAGATCAAATTTGTGTTTGTGGATTAGTTTCCTACTGCTGCTGAAACAAATTACCAAAATTTTAGTATGGTAGATAATACCAACTTACACAGTTCTGTAGGTATGACATTCAACACAGATTTCACAGATCAGAGGGCTGTGTTCCTTCTGGAGGCTCCAGTAGAGAATCTGCTTTTTGCCTTTCACCCTCCTAGAGATAATCTTCCTTTATTGTCTCAGGGTTCCTGCAATCATTTTCCAGGTGAATTATTCCATCTTCTGCTTTCATCCTCATATATTTTCTTACTTGACCACTTGCTTCCCTTTTATAAGGACACTTGGACTTAAAGAGATGACTCCAACAGTAAAGGAAGCAAAAATAAAAATAAGCAAATGGGAGCGCATCAAATTAAAAAGCATCTGTACTGCAAAAGAAATGTGCATCAAAACAAAAAGCATTATACTGAGTGGCAGAAATATTTGCACATCATATACCTGATAAGGGATAAGGGATTGATAACAAAAAGCTGGAAATAGCTCAACAATTTAACAAAAACAAATCAAACAACCTGTCAAAAAATGGGTAGAAGAGCTAACAAGACACTGCTAGAAAGAAGAAATGCAAAGGCAAACAGACTGAAAACATGCTTATCATCTCTTATAACCAGGGGGTGCAAATCAAAACTACAATGAGATACCTCCTCACACCTATGTGACTGACCCTTATTAAAAAACCAGAAACAACGTGTGCTGGTAAGGATGTGGTGAAAAAGATCCCTCTACACCATTAGTGGAAACGTAAACTTACAGTCACTACTGAAATCTATATGGAGGCTCCTTAAATCCTAAAAATGGGACATATGGCAGATCTGCATTTCTCAGATGCTTATAAAGAAATTACAAATTGGTTTATCAGGAACTCTTAAGATAATATTGTATTTTTTTATTAAACACAAGTTGATAATATATGCACTTAAGAGAGTTTAAGTAAGAGTGCATCCTGGAACAAGTGAAATGATTACAGTAGAAAACTTTGATCAATAGCACTGAAACTTGATTAAATTTTCAACTGTAGAAACCTTTTTATGTAAAACATTGAAAACAAATTTAAATAGCATAATATATCAAGTAAACTCATAATATACTTTGTTGCAAATTAAATACATTCACTTTCAGATATGGGGAGTAAATATTCTCTAAGTTATGTTAATTTTAATGAGAATAAATTTAATTTTTGAAATAATCTCTATAATATACATAGTATAATATACATAGTATAATATACATAATAATCTCTATAATATACATAGGCACTTCTCTATAAGGCTAAAGTAATTATTTCCAAATTCTACAGAAGCAATCAAGCATTTGGCTTCCTCACTTTTTAAGTTTTTAAGTTTTTCTGTAGTTGGTTTTGGCAATAGAGATGATCTTGGTTTACTGTTGATTTCAAAGCAGTGTTTTATTATTTAGAAATTGGTTATCATCAAGTATGCTAGAGTGTTTGTTGCCTAAGTAATTTAATAATATCAGTATAATTAGAAGAATTCAACATCCAATTTTTCTAAGTCAAATTCTGAGCACATCAGCTTCCTAGGGAGATATATGTATGTATGTTTGTAAATGATTCTATACAGTTAAAAACATATGTAAAGTGAAATTTTGCACTGAATATGGTATTTAAATAACTGGTTATTGTGCCCCCCTTTTTAAAAAAAAAGATTTATTTGTACATACAGAACTGGGGTACAGGACAGAGGCTCAGGGGTGGCAAGAGGCTTCACCAGAGACAGAGTGAGGAGCAGAACAGGCTGATCGACGAAGTACTCTGCTGAGGGGAGCAGCGGGCGGGTCAGGAGAGGTCTGCCGCGCCATGTGGTCACCTCCGGGGCAGGCGGGTATCGAACTCATGCAGAAGTGGTTTCAACTTCTTAGTGCAGTGCTTTAACCTGCTGCGTCACAAGGGAGGGCCTCTTGCCCCTTTTTTAAATGGAACTGTTTAAAGTACAAGTATCCACCAGTCTCTAAAAATGGAATGTTCCTATTTAGTATGATTTTGTAGGTTATTTTTTTTAATATCTAGGCATGCTCCCTGTATAAATCAATAGTAATAGCATTCTAAGATCCCCCCAAATAACTTAGCAAACCATACTAAGAATAATGTTCTTTTCTATGTCTGGAGAAATTATACCTTATGAAGCACCAAATTATAATATAGTGTTAACACTTAACTACTCAGAAATAAGTCTTGTTAAGATATGACTCCATGAAGAACTCTTCTTATCTAATTTGACCATAAATGGGTACTGCACTGCATGGTTTATAAAGATTCAGACCTTTTCATGGTTTCTTTGGATTAAGGATATATGAAAAGAACTTATGAAATAATAGAAATATAATATTTTTACCACAGTGGTTTATAGGTTGGGAGTCCATATAATTTATTTTCCCAACGAGGATACCACCTATAGTCATTTGAGACAAAGGCAGAAGGACTAAGTTAGGACTGTACTGGGTCAACCAGTTACATGATTGTTTGAGTCTCAATGGACCAGTGAATCCTCTGAACTAGACGGAACACTACGTTTTTATATTTACATGGACATTTTGGAATCAATATACAATACCCAGAGTTTTAGGTCACTATTTTTAAAGATTTCTTTATTTATGCATACAGAACTGGGGTACAGGCCAGAGATGCAAGGGCAGTGAGAGGATTAACCAAAGACAGAGTGGAGAGCAGAACAGGCAGATTTCCAAAGTACACTGCTGAGGGGAGCAGGCAAGTCAGGAGAGGTCTTCCGCGCCATGTGATCACCTCAGGGGCAGGGATTGAATTTGTGCTGAAGTGGTATTAGCTTCTTAGTGCTGTGCTTTAACCTGCTGCGCCACCAGGGAGGGCCTATATGACTTTTTAAAGGAGCCTTCCTGGTGGAGCAAGGGGTTAAAGTGCAGCTCTATGACGCTATCCTCAGCCACTGAAGCACAACTACAATTCCCAGCCAGGGAGTTGACCCACATGATGCCGCAGACCCCTCTTGTCTCTCCCTCTGCCCCCCTCAACAGTGTACTTCAGTAGATCTACCTTTTATGTTCCCCACTCAGTGTCTGGTGAATCCTCTTATCCCTCACACCTCTGGCCTATACCCCAGCTCTTGTATGTATGTGTGAATGAATGAATGAATGAATGAATAAATAAGTCTAATTCCAAAGAAAGATTAAGACTCTTGATTTGACTTATCTGGTTCCTAAGAAATAGAAGAAATTTGGAACAACAGGGAAAGGCTCTCAACAAATGCAGAAAATAAACTACACAAGGAAGCTGTGCAAATGATTTTATGAGCCAATTTATATGCGAACATATTAATTATAGCAAATACCTTCAATATTTTACTGACTCCATTCTCCATAGCCAAAATCCCCTGAAATTGTATCAATTCAATTATTAATGTATTTTTAAAATTTCAAATAACAGTAAATAAACTTATTTTTCTTGATCCACAAAATATTCCATACAAATTCTAGTGATTATAATAATTAAGGTAATGGGGCCAAGGACTTGATACAGCTTCGTGTGAGTACTTTCTGGATTTCTCAACTATTTGTGCAAATCATTCATTTATTCTAACTCATTGTTTCCATATTTGTGAAATGCAGAGGGTAAGTACCTCTTTGCATGTCATAGAGATTAAATAACATAACATAATAAAGGTGCAGTATGGACAATGTTTAGACCTTGTAAGTTCACTAAAATATTGCATATTAATATTATTGTTATACATATGCTGTATACGTAAGTACTGTATAGTTGTCATTCTTTGTTCTTATGTGTTTTTTGAACAGGGAGAGATCATTTCCATTAATCAGGATTCTTTAATTACTGTTCCCTTGCAGACTTTGTCAAGTTTCTGGATATCCAAATAATTTATTTTCATTTAGGATGGAAATAAAATATTAGGATTTTAAATTAAACAGTGTTCAGATACTAATAGCTGGATAGTTTTATATATATATATATAGTACCATTTATTATTTTCTCTGGCATTTTCCTCCTTTTTCCCCAAGGCAAAATGTTCTATTAATAATGCCTCCAAAATGCTTGCCATTTTATTTATATTAGTTTCACAGCACACTCTGTCCAGTTTATAATTTTAAACTATTAAAAAGATAATATGTTGCTCCCTAGGAATTTATTAACATTATAATAGCCTGAGAAGATTTTCAGATAATTTTGAGTGTGTTGAAATATTTATGTATGCTAAGTGAGAGGGGGAATCTTCAATCAATTAATTTCTCCCTTGTTTATAAAGGAAGCATAAGTTCATTGTATAAAATTTAAATAAATCACATAGGTGAGAAAAAAAGAAATTTCTCAATCCTGTGGTTTGAGAATCAGTTTTCCTATAAGTAGGTCTTTCCATGTCCTGAATAACTAAATGTAAAGTATAGGAGGTTGAGGTTAAAATTATCCTCTTTTGCCCTCTCTGCCATTGGTTGAGGTTAAGAATCAGTTTTAATCTGATTAGTGTGTGAGGATTTCATGAGGATTTTATAAGATTAAAATTCCCAATTCTCTTCCACCTATACCAACTCACCCTTAATATTACATTCATACTTTTTCACCCTACCTGTGTGGTTATTGACAAAATGCCTACAATGGCCACTCTTGTTTGAGAGATCTTTGAAGCTTGTTTGTACTAATGTGTTCTTGTATTTAATGATCATCTGCACCACTTACAGGCCCTGAAAAATAAAATTAGATTATCTTAAAAGTTTTTTATATCAAACCTTATATATGTATGTATGAAGTATGTATGTATGTGTGCATATGGCTGATCGTCACCTTTCTGCTCATCTCTAGCCTATTTTTGAAGTTCTGTCACTGATTCTAAGGTCTTAATGCATGTTTTTTTAAGAGAGGATTTTAATCAGCTCAAACAAAACAAGAAAGCAAAATCCTTTTTTTACCTGATACACCAAAGAACACTGAATAGGGGTGCATGTTTGGAATATAGTCCCTTTCATTATGTACCTTATTGCATTGCATTTTATTATTAGACTTCAGCATGAATATTGACAATACAATCAAACTTATGCCTTATGAGAAGCTCTAATAATGCATTCTCTGAAATCAGTTATCAATTTGCAAGAAATGTGGATGACTAATTTCTGTTGCAGATATAGGACCTCTGACAGTGAAGCAATATTTGAGTTATATTGAATGGACGCATGTTTATAATACCCTAAACTATCTTAATACTAGCATGAGATTGTCAGGAAAGCTTTTGTGAATTAGTATTGTTATGTCAGATGTATATAACTATCACAATTAGCAGCTCATAAAGTTTCATAACTTCACAGTGTCAATTTCATCACTAAGGTCAATGACTTAATTTCTAAATCAAAGCACAAATAATCTAGCTTCACTATCTTCTCCTAATACTAGTATAATATCTCTGAAATTCCATCACAACCTTTATGAAGAAAGGTTTTAGGCTTATTCTGGGCTGAGTGTATGTCTGTATCTTATGTATTGAGCATCAAAGAGAGTATGTATTATGGACCATCCATTTGCAGCCTTGTTAAATTATAACTTTGGTTAGGCTAATTGATTGAATGCTGAAAAAGCTCAACTCTGAGATGATGAAATTTGGGAACCAGAGGGCTTTCATTAATCTTCAGCTCAGCTTGTCAGATAGCACTGCTAACAATTTAATCATTTGCCACAAGGCAGCTTTGTTGTTCCAAATTCTGTGGATTGTCTCCATGTTCCTTCTTCAACTTCTGTTCTCTGCCAACCTTCTTGCAGAAAAGGAAGATACACTTTCTATTATAAAGAGATTAGTTTTTGACTATAATTAATTCCTTCAACCTGCTATTTGGTAGGCAAAGAAGTATAATTTGAGGTCTAATTTTTAAATATTAGTCACTCAGAGCCAGAAAAATTTCCTCATTTCAAGGTTAAACTAAAATCCATACAGTTTTGGTTACTTGTCTAAGGAAAAATAGCTTATTTGGAACAATTAGAACCCAAATCTCTTTCTCCTGGTCTAGTGTCATTTATCACACCATGTGTCCCAACAAAACTTTCTGACTTCTCTCTTGAATAGAACAGATTGATGTGGAAGTTCACAACTCAATGCAATCATCTGATCATATTAACTACGAATGACTGCTGACCTGGTCTTAATTCAAACAAGTGACCCAAGTGATAAAAAGTCATGAACTCCTATGTCTCACATACAGAAAGGAATTCAAAGCAGGGTTTCTATTAGCAGCAGCTCACATTTTATAAATACTATATTACAGGTATATTTTCCATACATTTCATAAGACAGAGAACCAGGTTATGTAATCATGTTCTCATTTTCTTTTAAAATCTCATTTTACCTAAAATCTCTCTCTTGAGATGTAATCGCTCTACTTTCCTTCCTCCAAGTCATTGTCTTTCATTACCAAAAAAGAACCCCTAGGCCTATTCCTCTGGCCACTTATGGGACTTTGGGCTCTAGCAACTCTGTTTACAACACAGAAATATCAAGGAGGGAGATTTTTCAAAATTTCAAATATGTCAAATTTATTTGAGCACTGTTCCTATCCTTTTGGATCCAAGTCCATTTTCTTCATATGATCCCCATAACTTCTAGGGAATAATCATTGCCGTCCTCTTAATAGAATAAAAAAATAAAAATGCCTAGTAGGTAGGCACTTAAACCTCTGAGTGAGAATTTAATAGACTTATTCTTGTCCTGTTCTGGTGAAAACTTGATTGTGTCTGTTATATTTTTAAAATACTTTTTTCTCAACAAGGCCCTGTGACTTATGTCTGTAAATGAAGTTTCAAGGTATTATACCAAAGCAGATTAACAGGAATAATAGTTCACTAGTATAGGTGATTTTTAAAGCTATTATAAGATTAAGAAATTTATTTTGACCAGTTCCAAAGTCACCATGCCTTGGCTAATCAAATTTTCAGAAAAAAATATTAAGTCAATTAGAGCTCATCACCTACTGAGTAAATGAGCACTGCATTCTATAATGAGCTTATGACAATGATTGTGATGAACAAGTGCCTAACCATAGCCCACAGTAAAAACTAACTCACTCACAGAATGAGAAAAAAGAAAACATAATTATTTTTACTAAACTAATTATTTTAATTACACAAAGTAATAATTCCATACATAAGAGAGATTAAACCTAAATGATAGGTATTAATAATCCTGTGATATGGAACCATATTCTTATCTTATTGAGGTACTTTTAATTCTCCAGTTTGTCCTTTGCTCCTTCCTCTTCAGACTCTTATTATCTGCCCAAATCCCTGACTTAGTGTGCACACACCCATAGCTACTTACTTAACTTTTAGCATTGTTTGCGTTTTAACATCACTATAGCATAGTTTCCTGAAGGAAGCCAGTCACTCTTCTGGTACTTACTACCTGTAAAGGATGGTTATACTCTGTATTTGCTTAAATTACACAAATGTATAGCACTTACAGTGTTATTTAATTGCCTATCATATATTGGGAAGTGGTAGAATGTGAATCAAATGACTTATTTCAATGTTATCTCCCTTCAAGTATGAGTTCTATGAACAAGGAACATGTTACCTTCCCACTGATATACCATTGTATTCCTAGTTCCAAGTCAAATGACCATATTGTATGGATACCTATGTCTGTTTGTAGCAGATATTTTGTAGGACAAATGTCAAACATTAAAAATGTCAAAAATATTTCTTAGGATACATATTGACAGAATATCAACTTTATGATATAAAAATGAGTTCACTGAGTCATTTAAATTGTTTTCCAAATTATGACTTTTAAGGGAAGCACTATCAAAATATGATTTAAAGTAACCCCAGATGCTCCCACATATGGTGTTTGTACCTCATAGTTAACTTGTTATCTTGCCTTACTTGCCATTTCAAAGAACTTGCTGGAAATTTGGTGACCCTAAAAAAATGAACCAAAAAATAGTTCAAGGGAAAATGACTGAAAGATAAGATATCAATCTTGATCCCAAAGAATAAATTTCAATCCAAAGCTCATTATATTGCTCATGAAATGTTAGCCAAGTGCCTCGGATCACTGAAGACTTTGGGCTGCTTATACTAGAACAACTTCATTAAATATAAGGTAAAATTTAGCATCTAAAGATCAAGTGCAAATTGTGCAAGGTTAATACATACCTAAGTCAGTTAGCAAAATGTTACCTACCTGTAATCTTTAAACTGAACTTGATATTTATTACTCATGTGATTATTGTAAGGAATAATTAATTTATAACTTTAGCAATAAGAGTAACTGAACAGAATAAATTTTTGAATGTATATTCTCATAAATTCTAACAAGGGCTAATATATGCTTAGTCTAATGTGTATTCATTAGGTTTCAGAATTAGGAGCATGAGTCAGCATTATGTGGGTATTTTTTATCATCTCATCATTATTTTCTCACAAAAACGCTTACTGTTTATTATGTGGTGGCTGCTGGGTGCTGTGCTGGGCGAGTTTCAGAGCTTTGTTTCTCTTGTATTGAGATTTTATTCTCATAAGATCATAAAGTAGCATGTTTATTTCAGATAGTGACATATATTATGAAATTAACAAAGGTGATAAGAATAAAAAGCAAGTACCAATGCCTTTTGTTGCAATGTAAAGAAATCTTGCATTAACAATGATGACATTTGTATTGACAATTAAGTGATAATAATAAGCAGCAATGGGGACATAATCCTTTATGGGGGTTAGGTAAAGCAGGCAGAGTAAAGACCTTAAGGCAGAAAGGATCTTTGCATATAGAGAAAGAAAATTAAAGATAATCTATCTCTAGATATTCACAAAGACAGTGTGAAGGTTGATAGGACTAGGTGTCGTATAGACTTGGATTGTAATTTAAGAGCAATGGGAAACATTGGTAGTCAACATTATATTTTATATATATATATTTTTGGTAGTGATTATTCTATACACTTGGACCTTAGCCACTGAGAGTTGAGTTCCTCATCATCTTCAGCAATCAGTGCTCTCTCGATTAATTTATTAATCCGCCTATCTCTCCAATCACCATTCTTTTTTGTCATTCCTTATTAAAGGTTAAAGAGAAACTATTCATGAATGTGCATAAATCATGAGACAGAATTAATACAAAAGTTTAACACTTCTTTTTAAAAATGAAAAGTTGAGTCACAGAGCAGAAGAAAATACTTGCAAGTCATCTCTGACAAAGACCTGTATCTAGGATATCCAAAGAACTCTCAAGAAGAAAAAATAAGGAAAACAATACAGTTTCTAAAATGGACAAAAAAATTGAATAAGTACATCACAGAAGAAGATCTTTTGATAGAAAATAAGCAAATGTAAAGATGTTCAGTATCAAGAATTAGCCATATTAAAATTAAAAGCATATTGAGTTACTTTTATATACGTCTAAAATAAAACATATATATAAAATAGAAATTTAGTTATTTTTACATGTTTAAAATAAAAAAATGAGTTACTTTTACATGTTTAAAAAATAAAATGGGGTCAGTACTTATAAAGCTGTGGAGTTATATGAACAATTAAAACTGTAGACAGGAATCTTAAATGCATAGGTATTTTATAAACATTTGGTAGTTTCTAACATACCTAACATACCTACCATATGATATGGTAATCATCCTCCTACAAACCTTCCTAAAAAAATGACAACTTGTGTTGAGAGGAAAACCACTTGTAAATTTTTATGGCAGATTTAAATCATTTGCTATTGATGAGCCAAAATTTGGAAGCAATTCAGATGTTCTTCAACCAGTAAGGGAACTGTCAATAGAACTGTCAATATCCTTCAGCCAAAAGTCACCAGAGCAAATACTCTTTTTTGAACACAAGGAAATAAGGGAGAATACTCTTCACATTACTGTAGTAGAAATTGTTTGACTTTATGTTTGGTCAGGCAAGTCTGGAGAGGATGAAAAGAAGCAGAGATTCACTCCAGATTAGGTATAATAAGGAAGTGGGGACAATATGATGATTATTATATCAATAAATCTGATCTATAGAGAGAGCAGACAAGAATAGGTTAATCTGAAACTGGAAGTTACTTTTTTTTAATATTTATTATTTTATTCATGCAGAACTGGGGTGCAGGCCAGAGATGCATAGGGTGAGAGGATTCACCAGAGACAAAGTGGGGAGCAGAACAGGCAGATCAGATCGATGAAGTACACTGCTGAGAGGAGCAGCGGGTGGGTCAGGAGAGGTCTGCCACACCATGTGGTCACCTCCTGGGCAGGCGGGGATCGAACTCATGTGGAAGTGGTTTCAGCTTCTTAATGCAGTGCTTTAACCCGCTGCACCACCAGGGAGGGCCGGAAGTTACTTTTTAATGACAATGGGATATTTTATAATTGGCACAATAACTTTGTCTGAAGTGAATATTTTTTTTTTTTAAATTTATTTATTTATTCATACAGAACTGGGGTACAGGCCAGAGGCTCAGGGACGGTGAGAGGCTTCACCAGAGACAGAGTGGGGAGCAGAACAGGCAGATTGAAGAAGTACACTGCTGAGGGGAGCAGCAGGCGGGTCAGGAGAGGTCTGGCTCGCCATGTGGTCTCCTCCGGGGCAGGCGGCAGGCGGGAATCGAACTCATGCGGAAGTGGCTTCAGATTCTCAGTGCTGTGCTTTAACCCGCTGCGCCACCAGGGAGGGCCGAAGTGAATATTTTTTTAGATTGCTTATGTCTAGTAGGAAAACAACAGGATTATCTTGTAATAATACTGTGGACTCGAGGTGAACACCAGATCAATTCCTGGACTCCAGGGGTTGATTTTTATCTCTTTCAGGATGAGCATACTGGTATATTCTTCCAGCATAATACTACCCATCAAGAAAAATGAATGAGCGTTTGATTTACAAATCAACTGGAATCATTTTGCTTAGTGAAACAAACCAAACTAAAATATGACATATTACCTTATTTCACTTAACACTTGAAAAGAGAAAAATATAAATATAAAGAGAGATTAGTGGCTACCAGGCATAGTTTTGGGCACAGGGTTGTTATAATGGTGTAGTATGGGAGATATTTAGGAAGTGGGACTGTGGTGGTAGACATATGATTCTATGCATTTGCCTAAAATTTATAGAAATTATCAATTGATTATATGAAAACAAAAACCATTATGGGAGAAAGGGTTAGGCAGATTGTAGCAAATGAATTCAACTATATTATAAAATTATAATAATTATAATATAATATAATAATTATAATTATAATAATATTTAACTTATAATTAATATAATCATATTTAAGCAAATAGAGAAGTAACATCTGAAGTAACATGGAAAATTTTGACTGAATAATGTACAACTAATGAAAAACAAAGTATATACAAATAGTAAACCTTAGTTTCTAAATTTGATTTTCTCAGGAATCTAGGTTAGGAGCTCTGAGGTTACTTTGTTGTCTTGACCTTTCGGCTGCCTATCTCATCTATAAAAAGAGGACCTATTTTACATAGGTTATTGTATGGATGCAAGAAGATAATAATAACTTCAAATACCTGCAAATAGTATATTTTCAATACATCTAGTTTACTTTTTTCCCTAATTATTAGAAAAATTTCATTTATTTTCAGAACTAAGGGAAAATTATACTGGGCAAAGGTAAACAAATAAGGAAGACTTTATTGCAAACGGTTGCAAATCCTTGAGACTGAACTGAATGAACTCTGTTGAAACAAAAGATTGGATTACTGAGATGGGGGTGTATTTGTTTATTGGCCAACCCAAAAGTAAAGAAAATTTTCTTTAATGCTCATGACAGGACATGTAACCTGGAGAAAGGCACTCCTGAATTTAGGTCTGTACTTGCCCACAAACAGGGAGATACATGGTCTGCCTTTAAAGACTGGCTCCAAGGTCTTTGAGAAAAACATTCCTGGGCCCATAAAAAGGCTTTCTAGTAGTGTTTCATAGAGTCAGAAAAATAATTACATCCTTTCTATTAAAAAAAAAAAAAAAAAAAGGAGGTAAGAGGTATAGCATTAGGGAGAAATGTGTCAAAAGTTTAAGCAGGCCCTCCCTGGTGGCGCAGCGGGTTAAAGCACAGCACTGAGAAGCTAAAGCCACTTCCTCATGAGTTTGATTCCCGCCTGCCCTGGAGGTGACTACATGGCGCGGCAGGCCTCTCCTGACCCACTAGATGCTCCCCTCAGCAGTGTACTTCGTCGATCTGCCTGTTCTGCTCCCCACTCTGTCTCTGGTGAAGCCTCTCGCCGCCCCTGAGCCTCTGGCCTGTACCCTAGTTCTGTATGCACAAGCAAATAAATCTTTAAAAAAAAAAAAAGTTTAAGCAAACCAAAGGAGAGTAAGATTTTCTTAGTCAAAACATTAAAAAAAAAAAAAAAAAGCTCCTGGTATTAATTTCAGTTCGTACTTTGTTAGGGTTTTTCCCAAGAGTAGGTCCCACAAAATGGTGGTAAACTTATGGTATACAGTCCATTGTCATTAACAAAGTGAATGTTTGCAACCCCACACACTGGTGTCCTTTTTCCTCCAAGGGGGCTCAGAGGTCAGGGCTTGGGGAACTGATCTAAATGAAGGATGGTGGTAAGGAGGTAAGGTGTGCAAGCCCTGTCTTACCTACTGTTATGGGGTGAATTATGTCATCCATATTTCAGATGTTTAAGTCCTTGTATCTCAGAATAAGATTGTATTTGGAAAGAACTTTATATATCTCAGAACCTTCTAATTTGTCCCACCTATTCCTTGGTTGTAAAGTTATCCTCTGAAATAACTCTGAGTCAGTTTATATCACCAGGACTTGAACATCTGACTCCAGCCTTGCTTGTTTGATTTGAACTTTCGAAAATTCAGAGGCTCAAAGGGTGAACTGGAATGTTTTCTCTAGTGCTTTTCATGCCCGATGTCTCCAAAGATGTCTCCAAAGATGTCAACAGCCTGTAACTCATGAAATTAAAAAAAGAAAAAAAAAAGTCCAGGTGGGGTAAGAAAATGTCTTTTTTGTTGTTACTGTTTTTCATTTTGCAGTGACTTACAGTATGAAACCTGTTTATAGATCAGAAAAGTGTGAGAAGGATCCAAAACCACTAATTTTCAGATACTCTGTATAACTCCATCATTAGGAGTGACAAGGAAATGTCTCTTTAGGGATTATTCAGGTAGAGGGTGGACTTAGTAATGATTTATAATTACTCAATAAATGTGCTTATAGTCCTTTATTTATTTTATAAAGATTTATTCATTTATGCACATGAGAACAGGGGTACAGGCCAGAGATGTGGGAGGTGAGAGGATTCACAGACAAAGTGTGGGGAACAGAACAGACAGACTGAAATATACTGCTGAGGGGAGCAGTGGGAAGGTCAGGAGTGGTCTGCCATACCATGCAGGTCACCTCCCTGGTTGGGAATTGAACTTGTGCTGCAGTGGCTTCTGATAGCCTCACAGTGTTGCACATTAATCTGATGGACCACCAGTGAGGGGCTTGTCCTTCATTCTTCAATTAATTCTTACTTATCAGTACCCTATAATGAATGCAGTGAATGAAGCTAAGCAAACTATGGTATATTATATGTAGATCCTTCATGTACTTACTCTGTGACCATGAACAAATTATTTAGATTTCAATTCTCCTGTAAATATAAATTAGGAAAATAGTAGTACCTACCTGTAACAGGTTTAGTTATACCTCCCCCATTCATAGCTGAAGTTCTAATTCTCACTGCTACAGAATGTGACTGTATTTGCACATAAGACCTTTAAAAGGTAACGAAGGCAAATGCTATCATCTCTGTGTGCTCCAATCCAGTATGACTAATGTTCTCATAAGAAGAGATGATCAGGACACAAACACAAATGACAAACCAAATGAAAACCCTGGTGAGAACTACCAACTCTAAACCAAATATAAGACCAATACAGTCAATATATTGAACTTGAACTTTTACCTTATAGTACTGTGAGGAAATAAATTTCTGTTGTTTAAGCTTCCCTGTGGTGATTTGTTTTGGCAACAGACCTAGAAAACTAATAGAATACCTTAGCAAATAATAGGAATATTATTAAGTAAAAAAAAATGAATAACATTTTTTTCAAGTTCTTAAAACTAGTCTCTATACTTCTGTCTCCTTCTAACGTAGTCTTACCATTTTGTCAGACAATCTTGACATAGACTCCACCCTTCATTTATCCCCATATTGAAACAATCTTTTAAGGTTTTCTTGTTTTTCTGAATAGAATTCTTTATCATGACTTTCCTAAGGCATAAAGATCCCTGACATTCCCTCCCACCCACACCCAGATTCACACACTTCTAATCTTGTCTATTCTTTTTGGATTGCATGTTGATTCCTAAGTACACCCCTATATCTCACAGCTTTGTGCTTGCTTATATCTTTGTCTCTGGGTAAATGTTCGTGTAACCTCTTCATCAGCAATTTAGTTTGTTCCTATTATTTAAAGTTCAGGGCAAATGCAATCTCTTTTGTAGAATGATTTAAGGGTCTGACAATGAGGTGATTTTCTTCCCTATGTATTCTGAAGATGTCTTTTAATGCAATGTCCTTGTTCTGTTTTGTATTTCTATCATCTCAATACTTAGTTGATGAGGATTCTCCTTGAGGTGAGGACATGTGACTCACTTTATCTTTGAATCTTTTTCAGCATATTATAAAAAGCACACAAAAATTCACATCTTGTCAAATTGAGTTGAATCACTTGATTTGTGCATGCTGAGGAGAATATAAAAGAAAGTGTAGAAGAATTCTAATAAAACTGATAAAGATTTTTCCAGATGATGCCATTTTCCATTTATTTTCAATAAAATCTTTACACCTAGGCAGAATCATTATTCTAATTTTCAAGTTGTGAATTGAATTGTTTTTATGAATGGGCAACGACACATTATATGGGTAACTGTTAAAATGTCTTTTTTTGTGTGTTATGTATATAGTTAGAGAAATAATTACTTAAAGGTAATGAAGGCCAGATAACCTCATAAACCCTATTTATTTTCCATGTGATATTTTATGTCTTTCTAATAGCATTTCAATATTTATGACTTAATTTATTAGTAGAGTCATGTTAAAATACATTTATCTTTCACAAAAAATTGATAAAGGCAAAGACACACATATACTCAATCCTTTGTGTTTTTTTTTAATCACTTCATAGTGTGATATGTGTACTAAAACACAGCGAAAAACACCACTATCTCAATTTCCATTTTCTGACTTTAGTTTTCTTTTAAATACCTGACAGTCAAGTATCATTTACTACTAATTTCTAAATGAAAAGCAGTATTGTCATTATGGTAGTAGGTATTTGACTGATTGGAATCTTTTATGGTTATACAATTTGGTGTCTAGTTTCAGGCAAATTTTAATATGACTGTTAATTTGGGGATTTATATCTTGTAATATAAGTCTAAATTTCTAAAACCCATGACATTACTATATCTTAAAAAACAAAAGTTGTTTCCATAACTAGTACATCTATAGCTTCTGTGTTTGATGTTTACAACCTAGCCTGTGCAACACCTTGTAGAATCAAATAAAATCTAGGGAGGCATATTCTTAATCATTTGCTACTAACCTCATTGAGTTATGAATTTTTGAAAATATTCCAGGTGGCTATTCTCTCTCTGACGTAGAATAAAACTGACATCATGGTTACTCTTGTCATTAATTTCTGACCTCAGTGGATTGTGGAGCCTTATATAATTGAGAAGCATTTATTCTGACAATTTGCAAACCTTGTTGTATTGTTTTGTATTACTTATACAATTTCCTCAGAAAGTCCCTTGAATATGTTAATAACATGACGTTTAATTATCTAGGCTTAGAATGATGATAATATTCCTGATTATAAGAATTTAGAGAAATGAACACTCAGGCTCTGATGGAAAATTATAAAATATTGCAGAGCAATTTGATAGGATCTGTTAAACTTAGAAATGTTAATTTTTTCATCTAACATTTCTAATTCTAATAAAATATTTCATGAAAATAAACACACCATGACAAATATATCAGTGCTATTTATAGCATTGCTTATGATAGTAAAAAACTGAAAATAATTTAAATATCCATTAGTTTAGTTAAATATTTACAGTCATTATATAAGTGATTAATTATATAAATGAAAGATGATGCAAATAATATATAGATTTATTCACCACCCTGGAAAGTGATAAAAAATTATACACATATGCATTTGTGTGTATATGTGTGTATGTGCATGTGTTTGTGTCTATGTATATGTGTGTGTCTAACACTCAGTGTGATAGTATTAGGAAGAGGTAATAACACACACACACACCCACATATATATATATAAAACTATGTAAGTATTAATTGAGTAATTTCTGGTTGTAAAATAGCCTAGAATGTAAATAGAAAAATTTACGTAAATTTTTCTTAACAATCCCTTCATGTGTATGGTGTATATTTTTTCCATTTGGTTTTAACTTATTAAACATTTTTCTATGAATCCACATATATATTCATTCATACATACATATATATCCCATTAATTAAAAATAGCAATTATATTATTTATATAATTCTACAATTTGTTTTTATTAATATATTATCTTAAAGATACTTCCATTTTAAAGTACAGATATATCCTTTATTCCTTTTAACTTTCCCATTTGTAATAACATGGAATATGTGAAGTTATTCTACTTAGTCAGTTTGAATTAAATTTTTAAATGTTATAACTGATAAATTTATAAAATAAATTTATTTTCACTTGTTTCTTTAGCTCCTCCCTTTGCTGGTCACCAACTGAATATTTGGATCTCTCCAAAATTCATATGTTGAAATTTACCTCGCAGTGTGATAATATTAGGAAGAGGTGATTAGGTCATGAGAATGTATTTTCATGAGTGGAATTAGTGCCTTGATGAAAAAGATCCCAGAGAGTTTCTTAAAACCTTCCATCTTGTAAAGTTAAAGCAAAAAATGATAGCCTATGACCAGGACATGGGCCCTTCCAGAAACCGAATCTTTCGGCATCTAAACCTTGGACTCCAGAATTAAAATTTGTTATATCACACACACACACACACACACACATGCACACACATTATATTATACACAACAAATATATAGTAATATATGTATTTAAGGTGTGCAACATAATAATTTGACATACATATACAGAGGGGGGATAACTGCTAGTTAACTGACATGTTACCTTTTTTTATAATGTGAATACTGGAAACCTCTCTTATTTAGCAGTGAATATAATGTAGTGTATACACATGCTGATTTTCAATGATGCCTGGTGTCATGTTACTGCAGTTAAAGAAATGATAAAAAGGAATGTCTGTGCAGTTCTGATTTCATGTGTTCAAACTTTATATCTAAAATGACATACAATGACCCATTGTATTATTATAATTTTATTTTGTATTTGCATATTGCTTTTTACAATATTTTGAGGTTAAGTTTAACACTACTATTTACACAACTTTGGTTATTTAGATGTTGGTGTGCCCGCCTCCCAACTTCATTGATGTTCATTTGCATATGGAATTGCAATTGCTAAAAGCTGGAAGGAAAGGGACTCATCAGAATTGTGACATAATATAAGTAATTTTTACCAGAAATAATGAATTTAAGACAAGTACTAGAATTTATTAGGGATATATGCTCTCTGTTTTATTCAATGGAAAGGTAGACTGGAGGAGCAGTCTTATTTATCTCATTGGAGTGATTTCAACAAGTGATTGCAAAGACCTAAAAAACACTTTAATTCCTTTCAGTGTGGTATTGAAACACTCACCATTACTCATAGTTTTGATCAGTTGATGTTAAATAAATGTAATCTGACCACTTCCTTGAGAAAAATGGATTAAATAAAGTCCCCAAATTTGGATCTAATCTTTGACTTTTGTTCTCTAGGATGTGGTGATTTCATTGTAAGTAAATATTTATAGAAAGTTGTAATTTTCCTATGTGCCAGGAACTGTGAGCATAACAAATAATTACAAGATGTGGACCCAGAGTAGCCATGATATGCATCCCATTATTTACAATTTGCTATTGCATAAAGCAAGACAAAGATAAAATCTTGACACTTTCAGATAGCAGGTGGGCCCAGGATTTAAACGTTGTATTTGCTGATGTGGTCCTGTATTATTCTATTGTTAACTTGTAACTCACATTCTGTTATATTACACTAATCTTGCAGAATCCATGTCCTGAAATGTTGGAATGCTTGAAGTCAGTAAAACTACTTGACTGATTATAGTGATAGCTTTTCAAATGACATGAAAGATCTTGATTCATTTTGGTTATGATCTAAGTTTTTGTAGTATTTTTCAATAGATGATTAAGCAACCAACATATACGGTTAATGGGGATTATTGCTTTTTTAAAAGATTTGTTTATTTATGCATACAAGAACTGGGGTACAGGGCAAAGGAGAAATCCTTGTTTAAAAATACTGGTTTAGGGCCCTCGGGTTAAAGCACAGCACTGAGAAGCTAAAGCCACTTCCGCCTGAGTTTGATTCCCGCCTGCCCGGGAGGTGACCACATGGCGCGGCAGACCTCTCCTGACCCACTCGCTGCTCCCCTCAGCAGTGTACTTCGTAGATCTGCCTGTTCTGTTCCCCACTCTGTCTCTGGTGAATCCTCTCACCCTCCGCATCTCTGGCCTGTACCCCAGTTCTGTACAAATAAATAAATAAATATTAAAAAAAAATACTGGTTTAGGGCCCTCCCTGGGTGTGCAGCAGGTTAAAGTACAGCACTAAGAAGCTAAAGTCACTTCAGCATGAGTTCCATCCCAGACCCCGGAGGTGACCTGGCGCGGCAGACCTCTCCTGACCTGCCCGCTGCTCCCCTCAGCAGTGTACTTCATGCCTGTTCTACTCCCCTCTCTGTCTCGGGTGAAGGCTCTCAACACCCCTGCATCTCTGGCCTGTACACAGTTCTATATGCACAAATAAATAAATCTTTAAAAAGAAATACTGGTTTATGGAAAGGATAACACCTGCAGTAACCAATGAAATGGTTGAAGTGAGTGATTTGAAGGGGTATGGACTAGTAACTACACAGCTGCAGATTTGGGTGTTTAAAATTCAATTTTTTCCCCCAACCCATTGGGAAAGGTTTAAGAGGAAACAGGGAAACATGAATAAGGTTAACATGAATAGGCTTTTTCTTTCATTTAAAACAGATAGGATATAAAACAAAGACATTGGATATATTTGCTATCCAAAGTTACTTTTAGAAGAAATGATGCTTTGAGGTAGATTATAGACTGTAGGTTTAAACTGTACATAAATAAATGAGGTGGCTTAAATATTTTCAATACTAAAAATATGTTTGGATTAAAGCTCTGTTAAATATTCTATGGGAATAGGAATAAAACAATTGAGTTTTAGTTCTGTTTTCCCATTTAATTAGTATGAATATTTATTTCCCTACTGTCAGATGAGGATAAGATGTTCTGTATCACAGAGAATTTTTACAAGGCTCAAATGAGATACTATGGATAAAAATATTTCAAAAACTAAAGCAAAATAAATGCAAAGTATGTTTTTTCCTTAGTTACATTAAAAATAAAATTAACAGTGTTTCTTACTTATAAAACTATATACTTAGGTTAAATGAATAGTTTAAAAATCTTATTGCTAGTATCTTCTATTTTAATATTGTTTATTTCTAGAAGTTCAGTAATGCATAATACCTAACTCTTGCTAACTTTGCACTCTTGAGATCTCCTACTTTATAATGCAATGGTACTGAAAGATTAAACTGACTGGTAAAATACAAGAGAACCTGTTTCTTTTCTGCATTGTTGCTTTCTATATAGTCATCACTTACTGCATATGCATTAAATAAAGCTAGAAAGAATTTTGAGGCACTTAAATAAACTGATGACTCAGTCAACTTTTCCAAAAAGACTGAATATTTTTTCTTGCCCATAATATTCTCTGGAGTCTTATGTTGCTTTATCAGCTTATTGAAACTACATTATCAGACCAATGGATGAATATTAATTTCTCTCCCTTTCTTGCCAATTATGGAGGCATATTTTCCTCAAATAGTATATTCCTTACAAAGAATTTTATTCTAAATAAAGATGAAAACTCACATAGAGAAAATAACAAGTAAGAAAAAAGAAAAACAAGGAATTAAACATTTTTTGGAAAGAGATAAACAGATTTTGCGATTTGCAGATTAGCTTACCTTCCACTATATACAAACGTTCTCCATAGCCCCAACTACTCACTCATTAAAACACAATGTAGCAAGCTAAGCTATATCTTTCTCTTCTTTCTCTGCCATACACATTGACTATTTTTATAACAACTACATATGATACTATAATTAAAGTATGCTGAAATTAAAAATGGAACATTGTGTTATAACAAGTCAGCATAAATTGATTATATAGTACAGTGTTGGCAATAGTGGGATAAGAAAAATGAAGAATAAAAATCGATACCTCTCAAGGATTTTAGAATTTAATTTAATAGGGGGAGGGAAAAAGTTACTTTTTTTGCGTTTTACAGATTTACTGGATTTTGTCTTTTAATCTAGAGGGTAATTTTATTTTAATTTTTTAAACTTGGCTTTAAAAAAAAAATTAAAGCTGGGGATGAGAGGATTCACCAGAGACAAAGTAGGGAGCAGAATAGGCAGAATGACTTAAGTATACTGCTGAGGGGAGCAGCGGGCAAGTCAGAAGAGGTCTGCTATTGCTGAGGATACCTTCATAGTGCTGTGTTTTAACCTGTTTTGCCACCAGGGAGGGCCCTAGATGGTAATTTTAATTAAGGCATTGACGAAAGTAATTTCTTAAAAAGGTTTGTCACAATCTGTTCATTTAATGGAGGAATTTCTTTTATTCAGCAGAAGAAATGCAGCAATAAACTTGCCTGGACAAAGACATCAATCATCTTGAAGGCAAATGCTACCATACCAGAAGCCACTCTGACCTAAAGGTAATGATAATGATAGATAGCAGCAGTTGCATTATCTTAAGCATAACAGCCTAGTTTTCTCAATGTGCAATTGTTAAGATTATTGAAAGTTACCCAAGAATCTCATTGTTAAATGCAAATTATGTTTGAATGACAGTGAACATTGCTTTTTATGTCATTGATGCATCATGTGTTATTTGCTTTAGAATAATTTTGGCTATCAGTTTAGATTGAGTTGAGTTTGTAATTATGAGAGAACAATTTCAAAGACTTGTGGAATAATATGTACTGCATGACCAGGCATAGAATATTCAGTCAATGCATAGCTGTTGAAGGAATGAGTGAAGTAATGAAACAAAAGTATACACACATAGATTATTTAATGCCATCCTCAGATTACTAATTCAATAAATCTGTTTTGGGCATCAGTGTGATTCATGTGACCATGCATTTTTGGGATTCACAATTGTAGAAGACTGATTCATTAAATCTTTGGTTTAGCTGTTTTTCTCTTAGTTGTTTCTGTTTTCAGAACTACTATCAAATACTGGTTATGTGCCCATTAAAACCATTTCCAACTTGTTCTTTATTACGTAGTTATTCTCTGAAAGAAAACAAACAAGTTTGTGCATGAAAGGAATTAGACCTGCAGAGGCTGAGTCAGCAGATCAGAATCCTACTGTGAGATTGTCACCCCTACAGTCAGCCCTTGTCCTTGTCCACCAGAAATCATCTATTTCTGCCATCTGAAACCTAGAATGTTTTCCCCTGCCTCCAGAAGCTTGCAGACACAGTTTCCAATAAAACAAGATATTTCAGTATGCTAGATTTTTTTTTAAAGATTTATTTATTTATGCATAGAGAACTGGGGTACTGGCCAGAGGTGGAGGGGCAGTGAGGGGATTCACCAGAGACAGAGTGGGGAGCAGAACAGGACGACTGACAAAATACACTGCTGAAGGGAGCAACAGGCAAGTCAGGAGATGTCTGCCCCACCATGTGGTCGCCTCCCAGGGCAGGGATCAAACTCATGCTGAAGTAGCTTTAGCTTATCAGTGCTGTGCTTTAACCAGCTGCACCACCAGGGAAGGCCTTCAGTATGCTAGATGTTTTATAGCTTAATGTTCTTGCTTTCCCTACACAGATTGCATCTGACATGGAGATAATGATCCCCTGAGTTTAAAGCATGCATACCGCTCTGTAAGGAACTATCATATGCCTGCAAAAATGATTTGTCTCTCTAATTTGATTATTTTAATTTAATTCTTCTTCTTCTTCTTCTTCTTCTTCTTCTTTTTTTATTCTATCCTGAGAAACTCTCCTTGTCTCAATGTTGTAGAAGCATGACCCTAATTCAGGGGAGACAGGAAACCAGCTGTCGGGGACCATTTCCCCTCCAGACTGTTTTCTTCCAGTTAATTTTCATTTTGACTCTGGATAGTAAAACCTTTTCTTCCACAAAGTTGTGGTGATTTTTTCAGTCAACACTACTTCTACTATAGCCACTGCTTTGGTGAATTAACAGTTAATGCAAATATGTATCCCTCTGTGGAAAGTACATTGAAATTACCCTGCTGGGCTTCCTTTTGTAATGTGAATATTTGCTTTGCTCACCAGTGTGGCAGGATCTCATAAATGAAATAAAACAACCATGTTTTACTGTATTCAATATGAACGGATCTTACAACATTTTTATTTAAATTGGTTGAGATTTGAATACTGTGAAGGCCTGAGAAGGAATAAAATAAGAGAAATATGATTTAAAGAGCTGTCATTGGAACAGTTAATATAATTCCTAATGTAGATAATTAGTTATAGTGGCTACATAATTATTACTCATAGATGAGAACATGGAATCATAGAGAATCAAGTGTTTTGTTATTTTTCCTGCAGATCATACAGATAGTACATATCAGATAGGAGCTAACACATTTTCACCATAACTTATTATCTTAGTTGCATTAATATATATATTCTATTTAATACAAGGCTTTCAATTTTCAAAATGTAATGCCAGCAATATTCTAGAATTTAATGAAGACAATGAAAATTTAGAAATTATTTTAGGTCTGTCAAAGTTACTTTGAAAATAATAACATAATGACACATACAACTGTAAAATTAACATGTCAAAATTTTATTTAATTAATTAGTAAGGGAACTGGAAAATGATCAAATAATTATAATAGATTTTGGCAACAACTATTTATAGGAAGGATTGAAAAGAAAGTTAGGGCCAGGATTAGTAAAATAGACAAAACTGGTTTGTATCCTATCAGGCAATATCAAAATTTTCAGGGTTATGATTTTTGATGCACAAAAATTTATACCTAAGCCAGGATCTCTCAAATAAGAAATATCAAAGTGAAAATAATTCCTTGTCATTTAAACTATGTCCTGTGTGACATTAAAGAATGTGGCCCTCTGCCCAATTGCCTATTTCCAAATATTAGGTAATTTCTTTTAACCTTATTAAGAAGAAAAAAAAAACTTAGTCCATTATGTGGAGATAATACTGTTTCTTTTTCCTTGTTGTTTATTCATGTTTATACAGAAATATGAGTCCATTTCTTACATAGTATATAAATCATATTGTGTATACAACTTTGTGTTACCTTACTTACTCATCATATTGTAAGCATTTTTTAAGCTATGTCATGATTTAATGGAACATTTCAAACCACAATGTAGGGAAGTTCAAGAGAACTAGTGTTGTCTTGGAAATGAGAAACCGAAGCACGTTAACTAACTTACTAGCAATTAGTAGAGGTTGACAACCCAAGTATATTGACTACTAACCTTGATTTTTTGTACTACACTGCTTAGATTAACATAGATTAATTTGATCCCTCTTTTTTTCCCCCTCCTCATTTGTGCCTGTCTTGACATTTTTAATCTTGATTTGGTAAATTTCTAGTGAAAATTCTACTTGTGTTTTATGTTTATGTATTATTTCACTGATTATAATTTTAGTACAGATTGGAGCTCAATGATAAAAATATGCCCCTGTATCTCTAACATACTCCCTTCCATTCCATCCATGTTTTTGCAAAAGACAAGCGTTCATCTTTTAATTTATAGTCAATTGGTATTATGTTGTGTCTATATACCATGCCTTCCTAATCTACTCATCTACCTTTGGGCACTAAGGTTGTTTCTATAATTTGGCTATTGCAAATAGTTCCATAATAAATATCAGCATTCATATGGTCCTTAGAATTAGTGTTTTTGCATTCTCCATGGAGAAAAATAGTAGAATTGCAGTAAATGTGTTTTTAATATTTTGAGAAACTCCATACTGTTTTCTGTAGGGGCTGGATGAGTCTATACTCCCACAAATAGTATGAGATGTTTCCTTTCCCTCCACATGGTCGCCAACACATAGTGCTTCTAGCCTTTTGCAGATGAGTAATTTTCATAGGTGTGGGGTGGTAGCTTTGATCTGCATCTCTCTGACAATAAGTGATGATGAACATTTTTTCTTGTGCCTGTTGGCCACCTATATATCTTCTTTGGAGAAACGCCTTCTTAGCTATCTGCCCAATTTCTTATTGGCTTACTTCTTTTTCATTTGATTAAATCATGCAGTTCTTTGTAGATCTTGGATATTAACCCTTTGAGAGATTCTTTTCACTGTTGGTAATTTTTTATTTAAATTTTGAGTTAAAAGGCTAAGGCCTAAAAGGATATGGATTAATTAATTTTTGTCTTTTGTAATTATTTAAGCAATGTTTGTAAATATATAAACTCAATCTCAATTTTTTATTTATTACAAATTTAATATATATAATCTTTGTTAGTAATCATTGTAAACTATGAAAAAATCTGAAATTTGAACAATAAGTCATTTATAGTTCATATCTTTTCATATACATTTTTATTGATTTTTCAATGTAGAGATAAATTTTAATGATCTTTAAAATTGTGTTATTTTGTATTAAGATAACATTGGCTTACAACTGCATATGGTTTAGGGATATATAAGTTTCACTCACACTTCTCAATAGGGGCTCAAATGGCCATTGAGTCTTAAGATATTTCTTTAGTCTACTTAGGATTATGTATCTCTCTGAGTGTGTACAACAAAACAAAAGCACTGAAGCATTTATTATCTTGCTTAAAATTACATTTATACAGACCTCACATAATACAAAAGCTTTAAATATTTAATAATAAATAGCAATGTACTTTTTAATATTTAATTTGAGGTTTTTGAGAAACTTGAATGCCATTTTTGACTTTGTTTTCTAAGAATTTCCTAGAAGAGATACCTGCTGATCTTAGTATTGGTTCCTACACTGAATAGTAATGCTTAAAAATAAAGTCTGAACTTTTCAATTCTTAATATAAGGAAAATCTTTTGGAACTGAAATTATAGCACTCTTTATAATGGGGAGTTAATATAAAATAACAATTGAATCACAAGCTTTCATGAGCTGTCCCAATGCCCATTAACTCTTTAAAATGCAATGGGAAACAATGTGCTAAAGTATAATGGATTTTCAAGGGTAACAAATATTTGTTCTCTAAAGCATAATGGACATTTTGGCCTGTTTTCCTTTAAATGATAACCTCTGTATGTATTCATAATTTTCCACCATGAGTTAGATGACTTAGAATTTACTTGCTTATCGAAAATCTGAAAAATTAATAAGGAGAGATTAGTATCACAGATATTGTCCCATATAACAACATGGTATGATTATCTGGCAGATGACCCAAAGCAATGTTGCATGATTTGTTGACAGTGATTTCCTTCATTTATGCTCTTCTGTATTTTTTAATTTATATACTATTTTATATAATACATAAAATATAGTCTTACAATGTTTATTCCAAATTTAGAGTGGTTTGTAGTAGAATTAATAAGAGGAAAAGAATGAAATGGATTAAATCATGTTCAAATCTCAATACCTATCAATGTTATCAACCAATAATTATTCTTTCCCTTTCCAAATATACCATCTGTTTAAATAATCTTTCAAAATCTAATTAAACTGACAATTATCCATCCAAGCAAAGCAATATATTTTACCCAAATTTCATGTGAGTGAGGGGAAAATATAGAAATACAGTGTAGATGTGCTAACTTATACTTTCCTCTATCAAGTTTAGAAAACTTCTTGGCAGATATAGGAAATAATGATAATGAATGTTTATTTTTAGAATGCATTTGAAGCATCATCAGAATATATATATTACTACATGTATAGGTGACAGCGTTTAGCCTGACAGAGAAAGTTTTCAAATGATTCCAGTCTTTTACCATTAATTCCTCTCCTCTCTTTCAGTCCTTCCATAGGCGATCCTACATAGCATAGATCAAAGGAAGTGTTCTCTAAGATGTTATATTTGATGTCCTGACTTTAAAAACCCATGAATATAATAACAGGTTAACTCAGTTTTAATTTGTTAAAGTCCTAGTAATTGAACTAGGCAAATTAATATTTTAAAATATGGGAACTACATTCTCACTTGAGAAAAATTGGTAATAAGCTGTATTACCAATATTGAAAGAATCAGAAATTTGTTCAAGGATAAAAATTATATATAAATTGTATGCTACAGAAATATCAAAGTTGGGAATCCTATAACCTCTCTTAGTCACTCCACTTCTAATTCTTTCAGGATCAAGAGCAGAGAAAAGATAAAAGGAAACCAGAATAAAGAAAAAGTATCTAACATAGGTAAGGCTTTTGTCATTATTTTTGTCTGTCATAACTTCTGATTGGGCAGACTTCCAAACACTGAATCTTTACTATTGGAAGGATTAATGAATTTTGTAGAGACCCCGATTTGTCCCCAAGTGAAATCTTTTGCATTATAAAATTATCTGTCACAGGTGATTCAGGCTATGGTTGATTTGTTAAAACCTCTTGAACTTTCTCTCTGCCTGCTGACACACTCCAGACTCTTTCTGCTGGAGAAACACAGATTTCTCCACTGGGATTCGAGGTGGAATACCACTTGAGTTGCCCATATTGATCCACTTAAAATGTCATGCATTTTTGATGTCATGTCTCTCAAAGTCAGCATACTCCAAGATATTTTGTTTTAATTAATAAAATTAGCAGCATTGATCAGTCCTACTCCACCTTTTACATAGCAACAATCGTCTAGTCCAAGGCTGAGAAGTTAGTCTTCCATCCTACATACAACTCCCTCTGTTCAAGTGGTTTACCTGAAACCCCCTTTTAGCAAAAGAGGTAGGAAAAAACTCCTCTCCTCTCATAAAAAATATAAACATATACAGTTTAACAGGAAAAGGACATTTGTAGCACACCTTACCTGGCAAATGACTGTATTTCCAGAAACTTTCCGATGACTCTCAAGCTTTTTGTCTTTTAGTTAAAGATAATGGCCTAGTTATGGAGGTACTGATGTTTGCTATATTTCAGTTCTTTATTTGTAAGAGGAGTGCTTTAAAGTTTATAGGTTTTGGTGTTTGGTACCAGCTAAAATCAATAAATAGGAAATACCCCATTTAAAAAAACACATTGAGATTGTTGTACAAGGGAAATCTAACCAAACCTTTCTATGTTTTGAATTTCATATAGCATTAAAGTGGAATTTTGATGCAATATATATATATATATATATATATATATATATTCACACACACACACACACATCCACCTTAGGAATAGTCAAACTTTTGAAGTCTGCTAACAATATGAGGAAATGAGGTGACAAGAGAATAAGAGCTTACTCTATCTAATGTGAGCTTACTGAAGTAACTTGATAAGAGTAGAAGAGAGTTTGACACCATAGCATTGGTGATATTTCCTGGTAAAACCTAAATATATTTTTCAGCTTAAATTTGAAAATAATTTAAAACTTACAAGCAAGTTACCAGTACAGTTTAAAAACACACCAGTCCATCCACTTTTTCAGATCTCTCTCTCCCTCACTCCATATATGTATGCATGTGTATAAACTTTTCTACCTTTCTATCTATCACAATTTATCTATTAGTTATCTCTATGGGTCAGATTTCAAAAGATCTTATTTGTAGCTCCCAGAATCCTATCTCTTGGTCTTTGAATGAAACATCAATAAAGATACTACTGCAAAAAGATTTTTCAGATATAATTAAAATCCAAAGTCAGTTTACCTTAAGATAGAGTTGTCGGTTTTATATAATCATTAGAGTTCTGTGGAAGTCAGAAGTCAGAGAAGTAGTAGAAGAGGAATTCAGAGACATTCACGTGTAAGGACTGTATATGCAGCGTGGGTGTTGAAAATAGATCATGTGCAAAGGAATGTTAGTGACTTTAAAGAACCAAATGTTGCCTAGTTGACAGCCGGGGTTGGGGGATGAGATTTCAATTCTACAACTGAAACTTTATACACTAGGATGCTCTTCTTTTTCTGAATTACTTGATAATAAATTTGTATATTACTTTCCCTAGATACATTCTTAGTTGGTTAAAAATTATGGTACATATGTATGATACTGTGTACTTATGGAGTATCACATCTAAACTTACACAGTATCAATTTGTGTCCTATCGGTAACACTGTTTTTGATCATCTGATCAAGGTTTTGTGAAAGTATTGTAACTAATTTCTCCTTGAAACAAATAAACAACTTGGAACTAATAAACAAACTATCAGTGATACTTAAGAACCATGCAAATGTTCCTCTTACTGTTAAACACCCTCTTCTCAAGATTTGGCATCTGTTGATGTTTAAGTGAAATAATTATTACTTTAATGGTTACAAAGTGATGATTTTCCAACTTTATTCTCCTGTCTACATTGATCACTCTTCTTACCCATTTTGTATCTGTTATAACAACACATGCTTTACTTTTTATATTTTATGTTATATGCTTCTAATTTTTTGAAACAGGAACTTAATTTATGCTATACTTGGCACTTGGGGGGGTCCCTTTAAGCTGTCTGCTATGTCCTTTTTACATATCCTTGTCATTTTTTGAAGAAGTTCCTTCTTGACATAATAAGGTGGGTATATTCATCTTGTATAACCCTAACACAGCCTGAAATCAATCCTTTCTCCCAGAACATTTGGAATTTTCCCTGTTTTTTTTTTTTTTTTTTTTTTT
>NW_004567112.1:48105507-48110488 GCF_000260355.1 Condylura cristata
TTTGGGTTAAAACTTGTAGTAAGTGAGTCTATAGTCCGTTTTCAGTCCTCATTTCCTATGCCGGCTTGGACGCGGGCGGAACTTTCCCTGTTTTAACTTGAAGAATTATATAAATGAAATTGTGTTGTAAAATTAGTTTTGATCTCTGGTGATAGCACACAGGTGACTTGGTGATGGGAAACCTGCAGGGGTTACAATTGAGATAAAAAAAAAAAAGTACAAAATGATGTAAAAATAAACCTTTGTAAAAATTTTTTAAAAAAATTTAAAAAATAAGAAAAGATAATTTTTCCCCAATCATGGTCTATTTATTATAAACTATGATAAAAGTACTTATAACTAGATAAAAATTACAGTAATAAATGTGTCAAGAAGAAATTAAAAAAATTAGTTTTGAAGTAGATTTTGAATTGTGGGTGGAAAGGGAAGATGGAATTTAACATCAAAATTTATATTTATTTATCTTACCTATATATCTTGGTTACATCCTGGGGTGAATTTTATTTCAAAAGAATATGAAAAAACTACTGCTTTACTTCATTTCATCATAGTAAGATCACTTTATGCCTTTACCCTCATAATTTCTTACAAAAATTGGACATCTGTGTATATCAACATTTCTGTTTAGCTATACACATAGCCAAATAAATATTTAACAACACAGCTTTCTAAATGATCATAGTGTTAGCGGTTTTCAGTAAAGAGCTTTTTGAGGGCAATTAACTTGAATAGACAATAAAATATTGCATACTATACCAGTAATGGCACTGACAGATGGATCAAGGTTTGCAGCCCTATGCGCTAAAAGCTGAGACGTATTTCATATGAAAGTGTCAGTGTTCAGTGGGTGATATAAAACAAATCACTAATTGCTTATACTTAGAAATCATATGGGATGGATTAGAGGTATGCTGGTGCCAATTTTAAAGCCTACTACTTAATTTTTTGATAAGTAATGGATAGTTCCTGATTTTAATCTCATCATCATACTAATAATATATAATGCTTGTTCTTATACTCTTAGTTTTACCTTGTAGTATTGATTCCTAGTTCTAAAAGGAACTGAAGAAGATATATAAACTGAGAACTATCTAATTTATGGCTGTGAGAGGTATCATTGATTGAGAGACTTTCTACCTCTGAGCACCTTTTTCTTTAAGCAGAGTGACCTTAGTTAGGATTAGAGGAGAAAACAGGCATGAAGTTAATAACTTAAAAGATTCATAAGATAGAGAAGCCTGAATTAGCATCAAGATTCTAAGCTTAGAGACCACATAGAAACAATGGACTTCTGTTAATAGTTCTGAATTCCAAATGTTTTATTTATGTACACAGCATAAAATGTTTCAATTTACTTTAACTACATAGTCTTTAACCTAAAGGCATTATGATTATCCCTACTTTAGAGATGAGGAAAGAGATATAGCATGATGAGTACCTTGCTTAAAGTTCCTTATCTTTATAGTTTGATTTAAAATTGTGGTACAAAAAGTCTGACTGAATTAATCACCTTATTAAAGTCCCATAGTTTATGTATTTTTTTGTTTATGTTCTTTTCTTTTTAGAATTAATTAATGAACTTTACATTGTATTCATTTTTTAGTAATAAATAAATGAATACCCATAAATCATAAATACCCATCACTCATGAACCCATGAACCATCACCATAGTCCTTGTATTCTTCTCTCCCACACAGTTTCAGTAATATTTCATTTTGAGACTCTAAATCAAAGATTAGAAAAGCAAAAGTGAAAATGGATATAAATCTCTAAGGAAGTGGAAAAAAGAAAAGTTTTATTTTATTTATTCTGACATTTAAAAGGACAGTTTTATTAGGAAAAGGAGATAGAAAATACAGAGGCAACTGCATAGTAACATGTGGACAGGAGAATTGACAGAAATGATAGTTTTGTGTAAGGAAACTAACAGCTTTGAAGAAATTGTCATTCAGCTATAGCTAGAAAGATATCAGACAGCATTTAGATGCATAGAAATAGAAAAATTGATAGAAAAGATAGTTGTCTTTTCTGATTAGTAAAAATGATTTGATGTAGAAAAAATAAAAATAGAAGCAAAATTAATGGTGTTAGGAGGACCTGGTTCTCAAGTGATTTAATAGAATCACAGATATCTGAGACAAAGTATACAGTGTGATAGAAACTAGAGTTTGTGAATGTTTAAAACACTGCCTCCACTGTGTTCTGAAATAAAGAAACTCAGTATGAAAATGATTCTTATTATTATTATTTAAGCTTTATCTATTTATTCATACCGAACTGGGGTACAGGCCAGAGATGCAGAGGGTGAGAGGGTTCACCAGGGACAGAGTGGGGAGCAGAACAGGCAGATCAACGAAGTGCACTGCTGAGGGGAGCAGCGGGCAGTCAGGAGAGGTCTGCCACACCACGTGGAGCTCCTCCCAGGCAGGTGAGGATCTAACTCATTCGGAAGTGGCTTTAGCTTCTTAGTGCAGTGTTTTAACCCATTGCACCACCAGAGAGGGCCTGGTAACTGTCTCTTAAAAAAAAAAAAAAAAAAAAAGAGTGGAGACTCTACAATAGAACAAATGACTCATACTTTAGAAAACTTTCCCCCTCATTTTTTGTCAAAGAATAATAAGCAAACAAACTCAAAACTATGAATTAATAGACAAACCTAAGTTATGCATAACAGTTAAAACATCCCAGACATTGTTTTTCTCTAAATTAATCATACATGGATCTTTGATATTTAATTCTAAGGTAGAACAAGCTCAGTAACCAGTCAATACATTAATAATGATATAAATTATTTTCTATTGAATATTTTCCTGTGCCAAATGCTATGAGAATCATTTCTGCATGTCATGTCTTTGATCAGGTCCTCTTCCTGAGAATTACAGTTGTTTTAGTAAAGCTTAGTATGGTGAGTTTTCTAGCTTATGGGCACACAATAGTTAATGACAAAACCCACAACCTATTGCCTTTACCAAAGATCATGTTTAAACTTGTCATACTGTGGCACTCCTTTAGAAATAATTCATCCTTCAGTACATAGTACTCCATATGTATGTTTCCATATAGATACAGGTAGCTAGATGATTGGTAGGTAGCTAGTCAGGTAGATAGAATGAATTTGGAACTAAATAGTTCTTAGGTAATAATGAAAAACATTAATAAAAAGGATTACTTGGTTGTTATTGCTTGAGATCATAACTGAAAATATCTTAAATGAAAACTTTTATCTATTAGATTTTTATTTTATCTTGTATGGACTCAAAAATAAGAATTTTCTAGTATTCATTCAGAGAAGGTATTTTTGTGGACTTAAATTAAGCATAAAAATTGCATTCTTTTTTATTGAGATAGCATTCATTTACAATACTTTCTATACCTTAGAGTTACAGGTTCACGCCTCTTTAGTTACTACATCACTTCCATCATCAAAACACCCATAATCCTCTACCACATTTCAGTGTTTTTGTTTTAACCCATAGCTATCAATAGTTGTGAATAGTGTATTTGTTCAGACTTTTGAAGTTGGAAATGAGTCTTAGAGACAAATAGGTAATTTTATCAATGCATACACTCTTGAATTTGTTATTTAAAATAATTTAGAAATCTAATTTTTTAACTGTCTTACTAGTAGGGACATTTATATTGATTTATGTAAGAATGAAATCCAGAATTATCATGAGTATGGTTACTCTAAAATTTGCCATAGACTGCTGTGATATGTGAACTGCTTGTTACTGTCCCACAAGGTAAGTTTAGGAAGTAAGAAATAATTATTTAGAAATGGTTACTTATATTAACATTGCCATGATATACAGGCAAGTGATTATTTTTCTCAGTAGTTTATTTTATTGTATTTTCAAATATTTCAGTATGACATGGATTGGAAATTAAAAAAAAAAACATTTAAAAGGATAGACCTTGACTACAGAGTTTATGAAGTTATAATTTAAAAAACAGAATGTTTATGTCTAAACAAGGATCTACTTAAAATAACCAGATGATGAGATATTTTAAAAGTATATGTATGCTTAAACTTTCTAGATAAAGTTCTAATTTTCATTTATCCCTAAAAATTATCTGTAAGTATCTTTAAACATATCTTTATGTATAAAAATAAGATTTTTACTTCCTGCCTGCCAAATATCCTTGACCTCTTTTCAACTCAGTTGTCTGAGAAAAATCCATTTTTATTTCAATGTTACAAAAGGGACATCGTTATCATGCTTCATAGCTTCCTCTGAATCTAATTCAAAGTTTGCATCATAGTGTCAGGAGATCAGAGAAGTAGTTCTTGTCTAATTCGCAAGCGCTTTTGCAATTTAGAACTTAAGAAACATCAAGGACACAGAGTTCATGAGCAAATTAACCAATGTCTTGTGAATAAAGTATGGACATAAAGCACCCAGTAATATCAAATCAAGTTAGACAGTTGGCAGGATGGAGAAATCAATAGCACCTTGGCATGTAGAAAAGAAATACTGACTGATTTCTGGCATCATTCTGAGCACCAGACATTAGTGTTTTCTTTCATTTTTATTATATAATGTGTAGGGGTTTTTCCCCTTATAAATCCATTATTTGAGCATCATACCAGAATTTACAATTATAGAAAACTATAATGATTTCAAATGAAAATCAACTGAATTCTTGCCACCAAGGAAAACTGCAAGATTATCTCCAGTCTTGAAGTTGTAAATATTTCCTCTTTCTCAATTAGTATTTTATACATATATTTTTATAGTGATTTTTTACCTGCTACTATTGTGATTTTTTTCTTATATAATTTAAACTTTTTCAAAAGCATTTTATTATCATTTATTAGTGTGAACAGCAGTTTCGTATATACATATTTGTCTACATGTGTGATTGTTTCTTGGGATTGATTTCTGAAAGTGTCATTTCATTGAACTATTTCATGATTTGAGTCTGTTTCTTCATTCTGTTGCCATCTTGTTACCCTTTCTATTGTACTTTACATTTTTT
>NW_004567112.1:48110588-48135463 GCF_000260355.1 Condylura cristata
ATATAATACCTAGATTGTTTCAGTACAAAATAGATATAATTCCTTTCAATCCAATCCAATTCTTAAAAGATTAAGAGGTATGTTCTAGAATAGTATTAACTATTATATAGAGACACATAGCGGTATTTTTTTTTAAAGATTTATTTATTCATACAGAACTGGGGTACAGGCCAGAGATGCAGAGGGTGAGAGGATTCACCAGGGACAGTGGGGAGCAGAACAGGCAGATCGAGGAAGTACACTGCTGAGGGGAGCAGCGAGAGGGTCAGGAGAGGTCTGCCACGCCATGTGGATCTCCTCCTTGGCAGGCAGAGATCGAACTCATGCGGAAGTGGCTTAAGCTTCTTAGTGTAGTGCTGCGCCACTTGGGAGGGCCCTATAGTGGTATTTTAAAAGATTTATTTACTTATGCATACAGAACTGGGGTGCAGGCCAGAGGTGCAGGGATGGTGAGAAAATTCACCAGAGACAGAGTGGGAAGCAGAGTAGGCAGGTCAACAAAGTGCATAGTTGAGGAAAGCAATGGGTGAGGCAGGAGAGGTCAGCCACACCATGTGGGTCACTTCCAGGGTTCAAACCCACACTGAAACAGCTGTAGCAAGCTTGGGCTGCAGCTAGCTTGCATTGCTGTGTCCTAGCCTATTGTGCCAGAGGGCCCAAGCAGTGTATTTTTATACACATAGAAGTACCTTTGTACACAAGGCCCCAAAATTATAAAAATATTTAAATGGTTTATAGAGTCCTTTTGATTGCTACTATAATGTTCTTTTATATATACTTCTTGATCTAGGTACATTGGACTTTTTCCAGAAATTCTTAGGTGAATTTTTCTCTCTTCTGAAACCCCCAGCTCCTCCCTTTATTTTTGATAGTTACAATGATGCATCTTTTAACTGATTATCTCCGTTGGACTTTTCTTTCTGGTTATAGCTATTATGTATTTTTCTTGCATTGGTTAGAACTGCTAATAAATGTATAGACTATGTAAATGTATAGAAAATGTATTTTTCTAAGAGTTTTTTTAAAAATTAAGAATGAACTTTATATTTTAAAGTCATTTAAATAATTGTTGATCTACTGAAGGAAATCTTTAACATTTTATCTTCATAGACTGTTCTTATAAAATTGAATAAAATCAAAGAAATACGCATTCTTTTGGAGAATGTCAAAGAAAAGTTGCATCAGGTAAAATGAAACATGCAGAGAAAACTTTATTTCAAGACTATTTTAATAGAAATAGAGTGCCAGAAGAATACTACCTTTCTAACGTCACCTCTAGTGACCTGGTGACTAGCACTACTGGCCAGTGCTAATAAGGTGTCTGTCCATACCACCTCTCAGTACCACTGCCTCCATTTGCCTTTTGTTTCAGCATTTGGTGCTGTCCATCCAGACTTCCAGACTGTTGCTGCAGCCTGCTGTAGTGTCATCTAAGCTGTCTCCTCCTGGGAATGCCTCCAGTTGTGGTGAGTTGGTTCCGGACCCTAGTAGCCTGTGTGTCATGAGCTCTAGGCTCTCACTGATGGGTTGGTGCCAACTTGAATGCATTCTGCACACGGTGGACACTATCTGGGGGTGAAAGTCAACCATTTGTGGTTTAAAAAATTCTTTGTTTTCATTGCTTGTTAAGCAAACCCCATTATTCTTTGAGCATGAGTGGTTTTACAATGGTGTGTGTGGGTGAAAGCCCTCAGACGGTGATCAGTCCCCTACTAGGCACTGTCCTTGGTTGGCTGTAGCTCCCCGGTAGCCCTGTTTCAATATGAGTGAATGAAAAAATATTGGAAGATATATAAGGAGGAGATTAATTAATTGGTCATGTCTAGCACATCAAATTATTCCTGTGTTTTCAAATGTTTTGTTCTGTAGTTAGGTTATCTGTGTGTGTGTGTTTTAAATTTGACAACCACTGAAATAGGTTCTCCTTTTCCAAAGAAACTGGAGGTCAAGAGTGCCAGTACTGTGATGATTACATTTCAAAGGAGTGAGTCACAGATCCTTGAGAAAGATTTTCCATGGTCATAAAACCAGGTAGAGGCTTTTAAAATAATTTACGTCTCTCACAATTGAACAGACTCCATTATAAGTTTTCTGAAATAGATATTCTACGTAAATGCACAGAGAACATGGAGGACACCTGGCTAATTGACTTAAGCAGAGAGGAACAATGAGTCCATCTTGGACAAAACTAAGCTTTTCTGGATGAACTTGTTAACCAGTGCTCCTGTATGACATTTAAAAGACAGGTTCCTTTTTGATTTGTAAATTTCAGTTAAGAGTTATTACTCTAAGGTATTTGAATAATTTCATGAAGTGGAAGATGATGCTTTCATTGACCAGGATAGTGACAGTCATGGTGGTAGTAAAAATTCAAATTTTAAAAATCTATTTTGAATGAAAATTTAAAAATATTAAGAAGAAATATAAACAAACCAGACTTGTTGAATCAACAAATATGAGTTATGAAGGAAAGAGAGGAGTCCATAGAGGCATCAAATCTTTTATTTAAGCAATGAGAAAAGTGGAGTTTTTGTTAATTTTGCTTTTATAAAGTTTGCTGTCAGATCAGCAGTCAAACTATGTCTTGCTTTTGTAGGGGCAGAAAATTTTTCTTTCATCCTTTTTAACTTCTTTGGGTAGTTTAATGATTAAATTGACATAAGACAGATTAGAAGAAGAAAGGCAAATTCAATTTTTACATATTGGAATCCCATAAAAATATTAGACTCAAATGCAAGTTGGATAATTAAGACTTGTTTGGTGAGCCCTCCCTGGGGGCATAAGGAGTTAAAGCACAGTCATGAGACCTGACCTATGGAACAGATGCTTGGTACAATGGTTAGTTCAGTGAGTCTTTCCTGGTGGTTGTGATGTTTATTTGAAGAGGTGTTGGATTCTGAGAATGGGGTCCTTGGGTAACCTCTGAGAAAAGTTTTTCCAGAGTTACCTTTCCCATGGCACATGGTGAGTTTTCTCAGGAGGCAGAGATGTTTAGTTATATCCAAAAGGGCAGGTTTGCTTTAAAAAAAAAAAATGGAAAGGAGGGGCCTCTCTGTTGACACAGGGAGTTAAAGCACAGCATGATGAAGCTATCCACAGCTGCTGCATCACAAGTTCGATCCCTGGCCAGAGAACTGACCCACATGGTGCAACAAATCTCTCGCATCTCACCCACTGCTTCCCTCAGCAGTGTATTTCAGGCAGTCCTCCTGTTCTGTTTCCTCTGGTGAATCCTCTCACCTCCCACACTTATGGCCTGTACCCAAGTTCTTGTATGCATGAATAATTAAAAAAAAAAAAAAAACAGAGAAAGAACTGGCATGGCATCCTAAACCAAATAATGAGATAGGTCCTGGGGTTTCAAAAGGAAGATGAATAATTCACAGGAAGATAAGAAGAGAAGGTATTTGGTAATCAAATGCTTGCCTGGACATACAGATAAAACTAAAAATATTATCTTTGATAATATCTTTTTTTGGTATAGGCACCCTATCTAAATTTTATGTAGTTAACAGAGAGATAAATGTTTTGCCTGAGTCAGTGGGGTCTTGGTGACCTTCACCTGAAAGTAAACCACATACTAAAGTAGCACATTTGGGGAATATTTTATTACCCTCATCTTATATATTAGTTATGAATTTTACCCTCATGGTATGTTAGTCTTCTGGATTACCCCTTCTGAGGATTTTCATATGTAGTGCTTCTCAGCCTTTGTTCAAAAATCTGGTTGTATGCTCTTTTCAATGACTTAATTTTTGCTATCCTCAGTCTGATATGAGGGTTATTATTATTGATGTTACTATTATTGTTACTGAATTTTTGTGGTTTATACTTGATGCTCAAACACTTTTAAATTAGTTGTCTGATATAATTTTTGTAGTATTTCAATGAGTTATTATTATTTGCTTTCACAAATGAGAAAGCTAAGGTTTAGAGATGTCACCCTTAGAGATAAGAACACAAAGCCAGAAGTGGTAGCAACAGTATATAAATTCAGTTCTGTTTAGCTCCAGAGGAACAATTTCTTAAACTTCTTGAATGACTAATTAAACTCAATTATTGATGAATGACTGTTTGTTCTGTGGCCTGTGTTTAGTTTCCTCTGAGGTGATTGCATTTGTAATTTAATTAATCCTCTGCATCATCTTTTCTTTCTTCCAATTATCCCTGTGCTTATTGGTGGTATACACTCTTCACTTCCTTTTGTTTTACAGTTCTCCACTAAATCATATTTAAAGGCGAGATTGTGTCTTCATTCTAAATAATATAGCAGGTTCATCTAACAAGTTATTTCTAAAAGCAAGTGTGTTTTATTAAAGGTCATATTTACTTAAAGGACAATTTTCCTATCTATTCTTATTGTTCACTGTCTCATTATTTATTTATTGACTTGTATTAATATATTTCTCATAATGAGAATAACATAAACTGTATTAGAAACAGTGCTCAGAAAAACTTGAACATTTGGTGCATCATTTTACCCAAAGGAAAATTCCCTGTACAACCTCCTTGACAAAGCACCACTCTATTTATGATTAATTATGGCAGTGGAGGGAAAAACAGAATGCCTCAATGCATTTAGTTTTATTATTGAATGAATACATGTATTCAATATTAGCCACAATAGTTAGTTAAAATCTTCCTCTTTGAAACTTCTCAACAACTTTTTTTTCTAGTTCTTTTCCTTTAAGAAATAATAAATGTAAGTATACATGTGTCACACATTCAGTCACTTTAGCATGCTAATCATGTGCCACCCAAGCTTCCTTTCTTTCAGGTTTTACTCTGCCCTCTCTCACATATTCTGTTGATGCCCATTTCACTCCCTGTCAATGAGCTGTAATTGTTTTTCCCTAGTAAGAGCCAGGAGAAAATTTGTTTCTATAGACTGCCGTGTTAATGGCAAACAAGTCATTTCACAAATGCCACCAGGATGATGACTCAGTTTCTAAATCATGGTTCTTTCCATGTATTCATTTGATCAGTAGATTATGGATTTATTTGGCATTAATCACTATATAGACAATTACTGTATGGATTACCAAAGGAGTTTGTCCACATAAGGGGTCTCTACTGTCATTCTGAAGGTCCTTCCATCTTTTTTTTGATATTTCCTTTTTTTTATTGTTATTTTTTGTATCAAAAGGATAGGAACTCCTAACTCAGGTGTTATTACCACAATTCTCCTACCATTAGACACCTGTAGTCCTTGTGCTCCCTTCCCACCTTGTTCTCTCCTCTCTCCCTCCTCTGCCCCCTTTGATAGTCTCAGGTCTATAGTCAGTTTTCTCCTTCCACTTTTGATCTTTTTCTTTATCACTGCATAAATGTTTGTAAATTTGGCAGTCTTATTCTGAATTAGAGCTCACCAAAATCTTTCTATCTCCAATTTCCTTTGTTTACTATAATTTTTCTAATTAATGGCATTAGCCTGAGATGATTTTATATTTTGGTTAATACAGAAAGGGCAGAGTAAAGTTTGGTGTAAGCTGGAACTTCTTTCACACATACAGTCAGTTCTCTTTATTTTTCATATTAATGTTTAGAAGGTTACCACAGACACTGAATTAGTGAATATGAACTAGTGCTTCTAGAGGAATAGATAATTAGGTACCTAGAAGCTGCTAGTCACATTTTTACCAGCTGATACAACTTTTATGTTATGTATGTTCTCTTATGAAACATGTCCTTGTAAAACAGGTAGTTTCTTTACACTGAAAACTTGCTATCCATAAGCCCTTTTCCTGAATAACAATTTTTAAGGGTTTTCCACAGAAAGTAGTGACTTCTGGAACGTTATCACTTGCAAATTTAACATTTCTTTATGCTGTTTTACCTTTGGAATGCCCTACAGTTACTAATTGAGAAAGATTTAATATTTACCTGATCCTAGATAATGTGATCATACATTTCTTTAGTTTTCAGCCTCACATTAATGTTATTTACTATTAAAAAATGGGTCATCATTTCATGAGTCCACCAACAAAGCCACTTTTCTGTCTTTCCTATAGATTTATCATGTACTATCGATGTTACTTGAATACTTTCTGACATGATCTGTTGTATAGATTGGTGAAGTTCCTCTTCCTTTTTCTGGGTATATCATACCATTGGTTCTTTAGCATTAAACTCATAGCCCATAGCTCTATAATTCATGCATGAGTAAGGTTGTACTCACACATATTTTTCTCTCTAAGGCATATCTCAGTCTTGCACTACTTCAGCACTAGGACTGGAGATTATTGTAAATAATTAAACCACTAAGATAAAGTATGAAAAATGAGCAAAACATGTCACTAGTTTGTGTATGGACTTTTCTCTACATCATTGGAGTTGAAACAAGAAGACAGTCTTGCCTTGTTTGAATTCATTTGGGTATGTATATGCCAAGGAACTCATATCTTTGCCGCTTTTCACTTTGTGACGATGCCTGCCTATTTATTTGAGGTTACAAATAAAATTTTAACAAGTAGTCATTTTTGTAAATATTGAACCTGAAAATAATAAGAATTAATAATATTAGACTCAAAGGATATGAATCATCAGAATGAAAGAGCCCACCAGTACCCAACACAAAACTACCAGTATGATTCTAAATGCTTTCAGAAAACAAAACAGTGATTTTCACTGTTTTAGTGATTAAACCAACCTTATTAGGACAACACTAAATAGCTATTGCAAAAGAACTTTAAAATTGTTTCCTTGGGGAAGCACTCCTGAAAGATGGTAGGTAGAGAGGCTTCAGGAGACATTGTTTTTTTCAGACACTGAAGATAGGCATCTGAAGGGAGCAACCTCATCTGGAATAGAGCTGGGGACATGAGTTCCTCTGTATCCTCAGGAGTGAAGGGGAGAGAAAAGTTTCAAATGTAGAACAGACTAAGAATTAGAAATTGTGCAAATTAATGTCCTTCAATACCAAGACCCTCCAGGGTTGTTCCCACTAATTCCTCTGTCCCTGGGTTCTCCTAGGGGCTAACAATGCATACTTCATGATGAAAATATAGCCTGTAGATTGAAGAGCAATCTGGGAGCCACTTAGAGGTTTTAGCAATGGGACAACTATTCATCTACCTTCTACTTTAAAGTGTGGGGGTGTCCCAATTTTTTTTTTTTGTGGTCTCTTTGGAGAGTTGACAAAGGTGCCACCACCCAAACCAAAAGTAGTGTGCTTTCCTGATTTTATGCTTCCTTGCTCTGCCTGAAAGTACAGGATCTCTGGGCATATCAGTTGTGGCCTTAGATATAAAGGGTAACTGGACAGGGAAAGCCTGATAATTCACCCATCCTGCCCCATTGTGTGATTGACAGTCTGATCCCAAGAATTGTTAGTCAAGAAAGAGCCTGCAAGTTACCACAGTGAAAACAGCCAACTGAGCAAGGGCATTCCAGGATTTTGGGTCTGCCGTAGAGAAATGACGGAGGAATTAGCATCATATCCATTGCTTCCCTGCCTCCCTTGCCACTTTCTTCCCCGCTTCTCTTGAGATTTCAGCCCCTCCAGGTAATTTCCTTAAAGCCTTATCTGCAGGCTTATGAATGGGTTTACAAAGCCACACATCACTCCCACCTGTGTGATAACATACAAAGAAAACCCCAAAGACTACAATAAAAAATTGAAATAATAAATCAGCTCACTAATGTGGAAGGGTATAAAATCAACTGACAAAAATCAGTTGCATTTCTATAGCTAAAAAAAAAATAAATAAAAATTTAGAAGAGAAAAAAATCAAGAAAACTATCCGATATGCAATTGCAACAGAAAGAATCAAATGCCTAAAGTAAACTTAACAAAATAAGGTAAAGGGACTACTCAATGCAAAATAAAAGAAAATGAAAGAAGACACAAATAAATGAAAAGATATTCCTTGCTCATGGATTGGGAGATTTAGCATTGTTAAATAGCCATGTTACTCAAAGCAATACACAGATTTAAGGAAATCCTTATCAAGACTTAAATGTCATTCTTCAAAGTAATTGAATATTACTAAAATTTATAAAGATATAAAAAGGATACCAAATAGCTAAAGAAATCCTGACCAAAAACAAACAATAAAACCAACCAACCAACCAACCAACAACAAAAAACAGTGATATTATACTATCTGACTTTAAACTATACAGCTATCTGTGTTTTTGTTCTATGGTACTAGAACAAAAACACTAGGGGATACTAGAACAGAACTAGGGGATAGAAATGAGAGCTCAGAAATGAACTCACTCATATATGGACCATTATAAAATGAGCCAAGAATATACGTTATAAAAACCAAAGTCTCTTTAACATATACATATTGATGTATTTTCTCCACCAGTGTCAGAAAATGGGCATACAAACACAATGAAAGGACCAGGTTCTTATTTATCTGAACCTAGGTGTATGTAGCATACTCCACTTTCTCACCTTTTCTATTGTCAAAATTAGCCAATTGCCAATCTGAATTTTGGAAATTCCTTTCACTTCTGCAGACACATAAGCATCTACACTCACATTAGGTCCAGCCTTTGACTAAGGAACTGCTAGGTTAACATTTCCTTTCCTCACCTGAGTTGCTCATTTATCTTCTCCACAGATTCTAAATACAATCCTAACCTCAGAACTTCAAATATATTTAACACTAATAACACCTATTTTTTAAAAAAGATTCTTTTATTTATGCATACAGAGGTGGAGTACAGGCTGCAGGGGTGGTGAGAGGATTTACCATAGACAGAGTGGGGAGCAGAACAGGTAGACTGACAAAGTACACTGCTGAAGGCAGCAGTGGGCAGATCAGGAGAGTTCTGCTGTACCAAGTGGGTCACCTCAGAGCCAGGGATCGAACTCATACACAAGCAGCTGCCGCTAGCTTGCAGTGCTGCATCCTAAACTGTTGTGCCACTAGGGAGGGCCCAATAACTCCTTTTTTTCCCCCCTTTGAGTCTTTTCTCAAATTCCTGGAGTGCTAACTCATTTCTTCCAGAAAATTGTATCTATACAAGTTCATGAGTTGGTTTTATAAACTCTTAAAAACTCCGTAATTTCACAAGTTCCAGATTCCAATATCAACATGTTACTCCCTGGCTCAGTACCCTTTGGGTGACAGCCTACACTGGATCCTACTTGCCCTGCACACCCTAATACAATAAGCTAAATAATTTGGGACTTGGGGAACTTTATATTTTCTAATGGGATTATTTTATTTTATTTGCTGTCTTAAGTACCTAGAAATATACAGACAACATAAAAAATATTTATGTAACAATAAGCTCATAAATAATTTGAAGTTATGTTTTCTATATTTACTTGTTAATTTTTATGGCTCCAGTAATATAAGTCCAAATAATTTTCTCTGCTTTGGCTTTTTGTGAGCATACTTCATTAACAAATTTTATAGTTCTATTAATAAATCAGAAAAAATACTTAAAAGTACAGATGGTATGGACAACCATCTGCTTGGATTTCAGTACTACAAATTTAATGTTTTGTTTTATATGATGAATATCAATATTCTCTTGCGTGGTGTGTGTGTCTGAGAAACTGAAATCTTTTCAGTTCCCAAAGTGAAAAAGATAACACTGACCACAACAGAAGGTAACATTTGAATTACAAGTAACAATTAATGATTGTTTATTCATCCACTTTTCCCCATTATACTTCTGTTAATCTTTCTCCTCCTGTCCTTATTTTTCTGTTTCAGACAAATAAGGAAAAATAATATATTTGTGGTTCGAGGTGTTGTCTTTGAATACTGTTGTGAGTCTGTCAAAGCAGAGGACAGAAAAATCTATGGTCAGCAAAGATGACTTATTTAAAGTCAAATCAATAAAGGTCATGGTTTTCCTTGAGAAGACAACTCAAGAGTCTACACTTGTACAAATATATAAAACCACCTGCAGAAAAAAAATTAAGAGCTAGGGGCCTCCCTGTGGTGCAGTGAGTTAGGATGCAGCATTACAAGTTAACTGCAGCTGTTTCTGTGCTAGTTCAATCCCCGGCCCCAGAGGTGATCCACATGGTGCAGCAGACTTGTTTTGTCTCGCCCGCTGCTCCCTTCAGCAGTATACTTCATTGATCTGCCTATCCTGCTTTCCACTCTGTCTTTGAAGCCTCTTACCACCCCTGCACCTCTAGCCTTTACCTAAGTTCTGTATGCATAAATAAATAAATATTTTTTAAAAAGTTAAGAGCCAGTTAGGAAATTACCATTAAGTAATGTTTTTACTCCTCCTTTGTAATTTCCAAAAATAATTCTATGACTCTTCAAAATAGAGAGGTAAAGCCAGAAGATATCATCCTTGATATAAACTACAACACTTACCAAATACATGTTTTTTCTTGATCAGGACTTATATGCTTCTTTAAAACAATACAAGAACATTAATATGTACAGAGTGACTGTAAAACAAAGGCATACTATGGCAAGAAAAACTATGCAAATGATGCATTCCATAGGTTTTTGCTGAAATATTAATATCATTTAATAAACTTCTTCTGTGACTCTTTCGATAATATCACTTCTCTAGAACAAAGGTAATCTCACCTCCTCTGACTTCACATTTTATTTTATGCTCAGGTATGTTATGTCATTTCTTATAATTAGTTTACATATGTATAAATTTTAAAGGGCTGTTTTATCATCAGGGAAACTTTTACAGTATGAGCAACTAGTCAAGTGACCTAGAATAATGTGAATTCAGAGTAAAAGAAAATTTTAGGAATGCCTCATTGGTTAAATACTCAACAATATAAAGACACACGTATTTAGTACCAAGTTCTGGAAAGAAACTCTCCTAAAAATTTCATGACTGGCAAATCATGATATTTGGTTTTTATCAGAAATAAAATGATAGCCTATAGTTTTGCTCTTTCAAGCACATTATTTGTTCTGTCCTGCCAAGATAAGAGAGGTTACAGCAGGCGGTGATTTTATTTCAGAGGAAAATGGTTAATGGCCTTTTATGCTATTAGAATTTTTGCAACCATTAATTTTATCTGAGATCCTACCCCCCTTTTTTTTTCCTGAATATTAATTGTGCAGATTTCTCTTACATCTTAGTATGAACCTGAATCAATTTATCCCTCCCATCATATTGATTCAGGCTCAGTCTCCTCTTCTATTACCCAGGTGACAAGTTGACAAAGTACAAAGCTTTAATTCTATTTTTTTTTCTTAGTGGGAAAATAATGATACCATGGATAATTTATGTCCTCATTTCAGCCATCATTAAATCCTGAGCATGAATGCTCTACCATTTTGAAGACCTTCCTTGTCTAGAGTCTATCATATGTATAGATTTTCATAAAACAAATTTATCATTGTTCAAATAAAAGACATCTGGTACAAATATGTGATTTCATTCTACAAAACACACATTGTTTATCACTAAGAAAAGGTAATTGGGATATGACAGTGTATCTCTCTGTTAGAAAAAAGCATTTTTATGCTTCTCAGTCCTAGTCATGCTGCTACCTATAGTTTCATTACCTTTCCCTGTCTAGATACTGAAGGAAAATTCACCTCAGTTATCGTTCCCTAAGCTCAGGTGATTTACCAGATCTTTCTGGAACATTCATTTCAAGGGAGAATAATTCCTTAGGTAGAATAAATTAGTTTACCTGCTATTCAAGACAGTATGGATATGACTCAAAAAATGAACAGAAATACCATGAATGCCATGGTATCTACCTCTGGGTATCCACCTGAAGAATAAAACAAGAAACCCCATGTTTATTGCAGCAGTATTTGTAGTAACCAATATATGGAAATAGCTTAAGTGTCTGTTGAATGATGAATGGACAAAGATGTAGTATATATAAACAATTGAATACCCTTTACATAAAAAAACTGAAATTTTGCTACTTATAACAACATGGGTAGAGCTTAAGGGGATTATACTAAATAGAACAAGTCAAAGACCACTACAATAGGATTTCGTTCATCTGTGGAAGATAAAACATCAAGTGAACAAACAGAACAAAATGGAAACAAACTAATAGATTCTAACAACGGAATAATGTTTGTCAGAGAGGATGGGGTTAGAGGGTGGTAAAAATGGGCATATGGAGTTAGTTGTATGGTAGGTATTTGAAACTAGACTTTTGGTAGTGATCACATGCAATATATGGTATATATGGATTTGAAGTATAAAGCTGTACTCATGAAATATATGCAATGTCAAAAAAATCTAATCCTCAAAACAACAAAATAATAATAATGATAATAATAATAATAATAGAAAATTTTCTGTTGCTTACCACTGAAAATAGAAAAAAATCAGTTATACTCAATGGCATGCCAGTTATAAGGAATCTCTCCATTTCCTCCCATTTTCTCATGCATATTAGCTTAATACTTTTCTATCTTTGTACAGTTCTGCCACTTCCATTTGTCAGTTCTACATGATAGAACATATAGTACCTGACAGCTCCCAAGGCTAATGTTATATAATGTCAGACACTATGAAAAGAGTAACTATCTTACCATTCTTTGGAATGAATTGATAGGTCCTCGTAGGCTAGAAACTCATCTCTGACTAATCTGTTATGGTCTAAAATGGAATCATAGAGAACTATCTGTTCCACCTGTCATACAACATTAGGTTGACTGTGGAGGATAGGATGATTGTGGAGGATAGTCCCCAAAAGAAGTAAGAATGTTGGTTAAATAATCCCATGGATTTGTAATAAAACCATTCTATTCCCTTGTTTGAGCATACTGCCATATCTTTCATTTCACATAAAATGTTGCAAATAATGTTGCAAATGGGGAAGTACACACTAAGATAATGACTATTGTGCAAAAATGTTAATGGGGAGTTTCCTTGAAAGACACAGTTATGGAAGGAAAAGAAGGGATGGAAGCAAGATTGGGTTGAGAGAGATTGGTTGAGATCTAGTTTATCCATGGCTTAACTGTTTCTGGTTTGCTTTTCAGTTGAACTGGCTTATATGTAGGGTGTGAGAAGCTTGGGACTTAACACAGTTCAATGATCAGCCATTGGGTTTCTGCTGACTTAGGATGGGATCCTATTCTTGGCCTGGGTATCTTGTTCTAATAAGATAAATCCTGAAGCCTGCCCACCAGTGAGGGCCCACTTCTGGTCACATTCTTAACAACTAGGAGAATAAATTGTTCATCCGTGAACAATTGATTTGGGCAGAGGGCACAGCATATATAATATTTATTCTTTTGTGTTTTCTAGATACATTTATCATAATACAGAGAATAACTCCTCTAATATTCTGGAGATTTTCATTCATGGAAAAATTTAGAAGGCTGTCAGTAAGATGAATGCTAGCCCTCCTGATGAATATAAACTAGACAATGCAACTGATATTCATTTACTCCTGTACTATCAATTCAAAGCTTTCTTACTTCCAGCTTGTGTCTCTGCTGGTCTCAGTGACTTACGCGGTAGCACACATGTTTGGACCCTTAATCAACATTCATTTCTTAGGCTATGACTGTTGTGCTTGTTAATTACCAACTAAATTAGGCTAGGTTTATCAAGAGGCACCCACTGGCTCACAGCATGCCATAAAATTCCTCCCTAGTCCTGATAATAATGATATATAATACCCCGCAAGATACTGATGCCTTACCTTCTGGGTTAATACAATGAGCTTAAGTACACAGGTAGCACCCATTTATATTTTAATGAAATTCTTGTACATTCTTTGTGTGATACAAGAGTTCTAAAACTTCACAACCCAGGGTTGTGAAAATGATAAGCACACATTTCCCATTACGGACAATGGAAATGATAATAAATGAGATCACGCTTGCTTTTACCTCTTTCTTTCCTGACACATACATTCTTCCCATAAGAGATAATATAAACATCTTGACTGAGTATAAATTACACCTTTCAGGAAAAAAGCGTCCTATCCTCATATGTCATTCCTCCTACTCCATAGAAAAGCTGTGTCTACACACTCTGTTCATGAATTTGGCAGTATCTGAATGATGTGATGTTTGAGATGTCCAGTTGATTCAGTGGCTGGGTGCCTACCCACTCTTGAAGCAACTTTGCTAAATAAATGGGTTTTGTGGTCTGATATGATATATAGAGGATTCCATGTTCAAGAAGTCCACATTTTCAAAGTGCGGGGATAGTGGGGCAGCAAAACAAGGCCACACCTCTAGCTTGATTTTATTTGCTTGTTAAAATTAATTTCGGCCCTCCCTGGTGGTACAGCGGGTTAAAGCACAGCACTGAGAAGCTAAAGCCACTTCCGCATGAGTTCCATTCCCACCTGCCCCGGAGGTGACCACATGGCGCGGCAGGCCACCCGCTGTTCCCCTCAGCAGTGTACTTCATAGATCTGTCTTTTCTGTTCCCCACTCTGTCTCTTGTGAAGCCTCTCACCGTCCCTGAGCCTTTGGCCTTGTACCCCAGTTCTGTATGAATGAATAAATAAATCCTTAAAAGAAAATAATTTCTATCCTTTTCAGGACCTAGCAGAAATCTACCTTGTTTTCAGTGTTATTTAGTCTTGGCTATCGGACTAGTGGGTAGCAGCATGTGATGGACTAGATCCTGAATAGAAGAATATAATGGAATAGGTCCTAAAGGGGAAGCATTTCTTATAGAGCAGTAGAGATGTCTCTATTACTTTCAGACAAATTCTTTATAATGCTTCTGAGGGTTTACAACAACCTGTGCATCTTTCTGGGTATGTACATATTTTCTCGGATACTGTTCTTGTCCAACAATGACCTTGGCATTGGGAATTTTACTTTCTTTGATGTCTGTCTACTCTATTGATTAAGTCTTCCTCTTTCTGCTGCTATTCTTTCTCTGCTCTCACATCTCAGGGGATAAGGATCTCTTTATAAGCTTTTTAGAGGACTTTTGGCTTTCATGCACTGTTTTAATTAGATTCACCACTGAATCTGTTTTAACTGTCTTTTACTTTTCCAAGGTATTGATTACACTTAGAAATAGACCTCCAATTCCACTCATAGTTATTATTTTTTCTGAAACTTCCTAAATGTCTGGTATATTTCTCCCAAGAGTAAGATTCCAGTTCACCACAGATAGAAGTTTTAACAACTGCATTTTTACCTTATGCCATGTATGGTTGCCATATAGTCTCATAGAAGACTTTAGCCAGCTCCTTAGTAGTTAGGTATATTTAGTCTATTTCACTGTTATGAAACTGGCACAGAGAATGATTTTACCATTTTACTTGCATTTTCTATTTATCATGATTTCTCTTTGATTTTGGTTTTATTTCCTTTGGTGTTTGCCTTGAAGTAATCACTTTCCATTGTATTCATGTGTGTCATTCATTGCCTTTTATGCTTTCTAATATTTGATATTTGTCAGATCATGACAAAAAATAAAAAAACACTCTAAGAAGCTCTAAAACAACTCTTGTTTTCCCATGGGCCCTCACCACTAACTTCTATCTTCTGTCAAGACATCTTAACTTTGAATCATATATATGTGTGTGTATTAAATGTCTCATTATTGTTGCTCTCATATCTCTCTATATGGGTATATCATATACAAATATATACTATATATACAATATATTAATTTATAGAGTTAAATTTCTTTCAATTTGTAAGAATATGCGTTGGTAAGTGTATTAGTTTTCTTTGCTGCTATGAGAAATTGCCATAAGTTTAGTAACTTAGAAACAACACTAGGCCCCCCTTCCTGCACCTGCTGGCTTCCCAGGACTTGGAGTGGACTTTGAGTGAGGGGGACCTGCTCTCTGCTAGACCCAGAACAGGAGACATCATCTGTGCACTGATATCCAGGAGAATTAGACCCAGAAGGCCAGCTTAGAAGAAAACCTGAATAAAGGGAGAGATGTAAATCATCCCCACCCTACAGAAGACACAGAAACAGAAGGTACCTTGGTCAGGCATAGAAGTAAAAGTAATACCTTGAAATATAATACCGGGAGACGGCAAGATGGCAGCAAAGTAAAGACTCTGGGATCACTACGTTCAGGCTTGTGCAGGAATTTAGGAGTAAAAATGGACTATAGACTTACTACAAGTTTCAACCCAAATGAGAACACCCTAGATTCACTAGAAGGAAGATAACTGAGGGAGAATTGGCAACTGGGGAGTTCCGATAAGAGAACTCCCTTTCCAGGAGCTCTCAGGCGCCTGGAAGTTTGGCAGGCTGCAGGAGCTGCTTTGCCCCTCGCTAAAGACCTGGAGGTCAAGGGGGACAGCTCAGCTCAGTAAGTGGAGCCCAGGCTGAGGAAAGACTGTGGATCTGATCTGGAGTACCTGGGCGCTGGGCAAAGCTGCTTACAGATCAGCTCAGGAACGGGCATGATGGTGGCGGAGTAAAGACACTGAGATGACTATGTCAAAGCTCGCACAGGAATATATAAAAACAGACTATAGACTTGCATGCTACAAGTTTCAACTCAAATGAAAACGCTCTAGACTCACTAGAAGAAAGATAACTGAAGGAGAATTGGTGATTGGGGAGTTCTGATAAGGGAACCCCCGATCTGGAAGTGCCACAGACAGGATAAGCGGAACCCTGCAACTCCAATGGGGGAGCACACAGGCTTAGAGTTGCATAGAGGCTTCCTGTTTATTCGGTTCAGTGAGTGGAACCCAAGCTGTGGGAAAAGACTGTGGAAGTGGGCAGATAGAGCGTAGGAGGTGGGCAGGAAAATCTGGTTATCTGGTGACTGGGCTAGCTGCAAGGCATGCAACACTTTCACCCACCCAATGGCCTAGGCCTGGGAACTTGTTCCCGGCATTAGTAACTGCTCTTCAATAATATAACTTTGGAAGTTCTAGCCAGAGAAACAACACAGGAAAAAGACATACAAGGAATCCAAATAGGGAAAGAAGTAAAACTGTCCTATTTGCAGATGATATGTTAATCTACATGGAAAACCTCCACAGAGAAACTAATCAAAACCACAGAGGAACTCCACAGAGAAACTAATCAAAAACTCCACAGAGAAACAAATCAAAACCATCAAGCAGTTTAGCAAGGTAGCAGGATATAAAATCAACACACAAAAATCAGAGGCCTTCCTATACACAACCAATCAGAAGAAACAAATTAAAACCATCCCCTTTTCAATTAAAACAAAAAGAATCAAATACCTGGGAATCAACCAAAGTAAAAGACCTATACAATGAAAATTACAAAACACTCTTCAAAGAAATTCAAGAAGACACCATAAAATGGAAAGACATCTCCTGTTCATGGGTTGGGAGAATTAACATCATCAAAATGGCCATCCTACCAAAAGCAATATACAGATATAATGCCATCCCAATAAAAGTCTCAATCCCATTCTTCAAAGAAATAGAAAAAAAAATTGATGAGATTCATGTGGAACAACAAAAGACCTCAAATAGCCAAAACTCTCATGACTAGGAAGAAAGAGAATGGAGCCATTACAATCCCTAACTTCAAGCTATACTACAAAGCCATAATAATCAAAACTGCATGGTACTGGAACAAGAGCAGACATACAGACCAGTAGATTCGGATAGAAAACCCAGATATAAACCCACAGGTTTATGGACAGCTCATCTTTGACTAAAGAGCAAAGCAGATACAATGGAACAAAGAAAGTTTGTTCAGCAAATGGTGCTGGGAAAACTGGGGCGCTACATGCAAAAACATGAAACTAGATCACTACCTCTCACCATACACAGAAATCAACTCAAAGTGGATTAAATACCTAGACATGAGAACGGAAACCATAAAATACCTGGAAGCAAAGATGGGCCAAACACTACACGACATACACTTCAGTGACATCTTTAAAGATAGAGCACCGAGTGCAATGATAGCGAAGAAAAGGATAAATAGATGGGACTACATCAAGTTAAAGAGGTTCTGTACAGCAAAAGAAACATTGCAAAAAAAACCAAACAGACATCCCACTGATTGGGAAAAAAATTACTCACACAAAACTAGCGATAAAGGAATGGTCACAAAAATATATGGAGAACTGATGAAACTCAACAAAAGTAAATAACCCCATCAAAAAATGGGCAGAAGAGCTAACAAGACACTTCTCCAAAGAAGAAATGCAGATGGCCAATAAGCATATGAAAAAATGTTCAACATCACTTGTAATAAGGGAGATGCAAATTAAAACCACAATGAGATACCACCTCACACCAGTGAGAATGGCACATCTTCAAACAACTAGCAACAAAAAATGTTGGCAAGGATGTGGAGAAAAAGGAATTCTCCTGCACTGCTGGTAGGAATGCACTCTAGTACAACCAGTATGGAAAACTGTTTGGAGGTTCCTCAACTGCTAAACATGGAGCTTCCCTACGACCCGACAATCCCACTCCTAGGTATCTACCCAAAAGACACAAAAACACTGATTCAAAAAAATACCTGCACCCCCATGTTTATTGCTGCTTTATTCACAATTGGAAAGACATGGAAACAATACACATCACCAAAAGTGGATGACTGGATTAAAAAGATGTGATACATATACACAATGGAATATAACTCAGCAACCAAAAAAAAAAAAAACAAAACAAAAAAAAACCACAAACAACAAACAAAACACATGTCTTTTGCAGCAACATGGATGGAACTGGAAAAGATCATGCTTAGTGAAATAAGCCAGAAAGAAAAGGAAAAATACCTCATGGTTTCTCTCATAGCAGGAATATAATGGAACAGGTGAGAAAATAATGATAATGATGAACAACTATATACCATAGACATTTTGTGCAGGTGGAGTGGGGAATGGGATCAAAAACAGTGGATGGAGAGAAATGCACTGGACTATGGTGATGGCACATGGGGTATTTGGTGCTAGGAAGCCCAAGGGGATTGCAAATGAGATGGAAAAATGCACAAAATGATGTGAAAATAAACTTATAAATAAAAGAAAAACAAAACAGCCTAAACATTAATTTACATTTTTATGAAGGTCAGAAGTCTAAAGTACCTTTCAGTGGGCTAAAATCAAGGTGACAGCATAGGGTTGAATTTGCTCTCTTGCCTTTCCCAACTTCTCCAGTCTACCTACTTTCTTTCTCTTGAAAACTCTTCTATCTTTGAAGTCATCGATGGAATCACTCTGACCTCTGCTATAGGCATCGCATTTTCTTCTCTGACTCTTTTAGGGCTCTTTTTGATTACATTGGACCCTTTAAAATCACTCAGGCCAGTCTCAATAGGTAAAGGTCCTCAATCATATCTGCAAAATGTTTTTGCCATGTGAAGTAATGTATTCACAGGTGTCAGTCATTAGGACATGGGCATTTTAGCAACTATCATTCTATCTACACAATCTTTTAGTGGATAACTGTGAGTGATATAAAAGCTTTTGATCGTTTTGTAAAATTATTTCCCTCTAAGTCTAGCATTGTTTACTAATGATATTATTTTGGCAACTCTTCTGGCATTCTATTGCTGAGAAATTTACAGTCAGACTAATTTTTGTCTTTTATTGGAAATCTGCTTTTTCTCTCTCATTGTTCTTAACATTCCACCCATCCCACCCCCCTTTTTTAAGATTTATTTATTTATGCTGGGGTACAGTCCAGAGGTTCAGGGGCTGTGAGAGGATTCATCAGAGACAGAGTGGGGAGCAGAACAGGCAAATCGATGGACAAGGTACACTGCTGAGGAGAACAGCGGGCAAGACAGGAGAGGTCTGTCATGCCATGTGAATCACCTCTGGGGCGGGGATCAAACTCATGTTGAACTGGCTTTAGCTTCTCAGTGTTGTGTTTTAACCTACTGCACCACCAGTGAAGGCCAGATTTTCCCTCTTATCATTTATCAATATTTTGCCACAGAAGTGTCTACATGTAGATATATTTAAACATATCCTGTGTAGGCCTATTTGTACTATTTAAATTTATGGATTCATGTTTTCAATTAAAAATAAATTGTCAGGCCCTCCCTGGTGGTGCAGCGGTTTAAAACACAACACTAAGAAACCGAAACCACTTCAGCATGAGCTCGATCCCTGCCTGCCCCGGAGGAGATCCACATGGTGTGGCAGACCTCTCCTGACCCGCCCACTGCTCCCCTCAGCAGTGTACTTCGTCAATCTGCCTGTTCTGCTTCCCACTCTGTTTCTGTTGAATCCTCTCACCCTCCGCATCTCTGGCCTGTACCCAGTTCTATACGAATAAATAAATAAATCTTTAAAAATAAAAATAAATAAATAAATAAATAAAATAAATTGTCCCCAAATTAATAACCTGTAAGAAAAATGTACTTCATTTATAAAAAAGTATAAAATATAACCTATCTATGGTTTCTTCACATTATAGACTACCACAAGTTTCTCCATTCTCCTTTTCTAGAACTTCTTTCTTACATAATCGTTGCTTTACCTTCTGTTCTTCAGTTCTCTCACCTGACTACCTTTTAATTCTTTGGGCTTTAGTTACTGAAGTTTCTTAAATTTGCTAATTTTCTTTACACAAAATTTTAAAATAGATATTTTTAGAGAGTCTTTGTTTTTCAAACAGGATTTCCTGTTTTAAACAATTATGTTCTTGACACCTATTTCTACTGTTACCACTTTAATTTATACTTTATTGCTTTCGTATTTTATAATCTCTGTAAGTAGTTTTAATGTTTTTGAATTATGTAATTCTCCATTTTATCAGTTGACTTTGGTTTTGTATATGCTTTATAATTTAATGCCTTCTGCATTTCAGTTTTCCTTCTCTACATATTGCCCATTGATTCCTTGGCACTTCTGCTCTATAATTTATAGACTCACAGTTCTTAGAAGCTTTACATTTTATGCACGGGTTTAGTTCTACTTTATTATCTGCTTTAGGTCTACAACCACATTTGGCCAAGATTGGGCTTTAACGCTTATTAATTAATCCTATTTTTAGATCCTATTTTCCTGGGTGATGCCTGGATTTGGGTTTATGCTGACCACTTTTATCTTCATTTTTCTTTCTTGTTTTGGTACAAGAAAGATAGTATTTTTGAGCTTATTACTTTTGAGCAGTATGTATGATATACTTATTGTTATTAAACCATTGTATTTGGTATTTTTACTTGCTTTAACAACAGAATTTTCCCTTCATACTTGATTTATTGAGGCATATTTCTAGTATTTCTTGAGTTCTTTTTCCAGTATCTCAGAGAAATTTAATTTTTGTATTTTTTTCTTTTATAATAACAAGAAACACATTAAAGGTGGTAACTTAAGGTTGATTATATTGTGATTATGATGAAGCGCTGTTATATGTTATAGATTTGTCAGTTGCAGTGGTCCTCAACTGTATTAAAAAATGAAACACGGCCCTCCCTCCTGGCGCAGCTGGTTAAAGTACTGCACTAAGAAGCTTAAGCCAATTCCTCATGAGTTCGATCCCCACCTGCCCCGGAGGAGATCCACATGGTGTGGCAGACCTCTCCTGACCCGCCCGCTGCTCCCCTCAGCAGTGCACTTCGTCGATCTGCCTGTTCTGCTCCCCACTGTGTCCCTGGTGAATCCTCTCACCCTCCACATCTCTGGTCTGTACCCCAGTTCTGTATGAATAAATAAAATAAATCTTTAAAAAAAACAAACATAAACACGTTCTAGAAAGTTGATTTTCATATATTTGACTCAAAATGCTTTATAGTTAGCATTATAAATTTATATATATATTAGATATTAAATTGTATGACTAATGCAGAATTATCCTAATCATTCTGCAAAATTGATTTGGCACCTGGAAAGTAAATTTTATAAGAAGTATCTATTGCATTATAAATGAAAAGTATCGTGATGTTCTGTAACATTTTATTTTTTTAATATGTGATTTTAAAATATCATTGCATTTTTTTTTTTTAATAAACCAGTTTCCAGGCATTTGCGTAGGAGATTGATAGTCCTTTTGGCCTTTCCTTTCTCCATCTGCTGTAAATGAGTTGAAATGTCTCTAAATGACCATTTGGGAATGGAAAAACAAAACAAAACAAAACAAAACAAAACAAAACAAAACAAAACAAAACAAAACAAAACTGGATGTTTCTGACTAGGAGCTGGTCAAAATGACCTGTAGCCAAACTGATATATTTTTTTTTAAAGATTTATTTATTTGCCCACAGAGCTGGGATACAGGCCAGAGGTACAGGGGCGGTGAGAGGATTCACCAGACACAGAGTGGGGAGCAGAACAGGCAGATGAACGAACTACACTGCTGAGGCGAGCAGCGGACGGACCAGGAGAGGTTTGCCACGCCATGTGGATCTCCTCCGGGGCAGGCAGGGATCGAACTCATGCGGAAGTGGCTTTAGCTTCTCAAGGCTGTGCATTAACCCGCTGTGCCTCCAGGGAGGCCCCAAACTGATAATTTAATAGATTTCTAAAATATTCAGTCATAAAGTTACAGAAAATCTTTCCCCCCTGATGAAATTAAGAATAGGGCCTCACATATATATAATTGATGTAATAAAAAAACATAATTTTGTTAAAGACAAGTTAGAAGTACTCTTGTGTTCTCTTTGTTTTTCAGCTTCAAATACTATACATTTAGTTCTCACTCTTTAACAGTCAAATGTAGGAGTTTATCGTTAGTGAGTGGGTTTTCTCCTTGCAGTATTTGAGATCTGCATTCCTTTCATCCCATGACTGCTGACTCTAGAGCAGTGGTTCTCATCTTGGCCCATCAGTAGAATCACTTGTGAATCTTTAACAACCCATATTTGGTTCCCCTTCCTCATTCTAATTTAACTAGTTTCTGGTGTGTCCCTCACAATGGTTTTGTTTGTTCAGAGGCTCAGTTGATTCCTGCAGGCTGAGAACAACCAGCTCATCTTTGTGCTCTCTATGTCTCACCTTCAGAAGGGGAAAGAAACATAGATGATGCATCTTCTCCTGGAAAACCTCAGCTTGTATTTGGAAGACATCACTTCTGCTCCGATCCCACTGACAAGAGTAACAAGAGCATGTCCCTGGCTGTAAGGTAGACTGTGAGATGTGTTTATGAACTTCGAGCACATTTGGTTACTTATCTGTGTGCTAGTAGGTGACAAGATAACTTCCTGAGGCCCATGAGGCCTGACCTGTGGAACAGGTGCTTGGTGATGTTGTCAATTAAGTGAGTCTTTCCTGATAGTTGTGATGTTTGTTTTGAGAGGTGCTGGATTCTGAGAATAGGGTTCTTGTTTTACCTCTGAGAGTTACCCTTTCAGTGGCATGTGGTGAGTTTTCCCAGGAGGCAGAGCTTTTTAGTTCCATCCAAAAGAGGAGTTTTGTTTTAAAAGATGAAAGGAAAGAAAATGTCTCTTGCATAGATAGAAGTGGGCAGAAAGTGTTTTGTGAGAAGAAAACACCTTCATAGACACAATCAAGTAATTAAGAGTTGCATTTGGAAGTGATGGGTTTAAGAAAGATGCCTGCATAAACAAGGGGGCAGGAGAGCTGCATATGGAGGGGACAGACTTGTTCTGTTATCTTCTTTCTGTGGGGAGAAATTCATTTCTTTGTGGAATTGTTAACTATTATTTCTAGGGTGTGACTAGACAGATTTGAAAGGACTGGTGATTCTCTCCAGTGGCACTGAATTGCTACATCCCTACCTCTGCTCTGTGCCTCTGCTTACTTAGCAGTCTGATACTTGTTATAGTGTTATAGTGGTTTGCCCTAGGATTTTCCATTTTTTTTTTGTAGCTATTTTTAACAACTCTGTTAAATATTTCCCCACTTTATGGGCTTGTGAAGCCAGTTTCTGGTTTTGTGATGCCTCCTTTTCAGATTATCTACTCTTAATCTCCATCAGTTGGAAGAGAAATGGCTGTCACCTAATTACACTGGATTGGAGGCCATGGTCACTTGCATTTTTTACTTCTTGGTATTAGAAAACGTTTTTTATTTGTATAGAGTGCTACCTTTTCAGGCAGGTGAACTTGGTTAAGGTCCACACTTGCTGCTTACTGAATTTGTGATTTGGGACATGCTTATTAATATCCATACCCTTCACTTTTCACCAGTATCAAATATTTATAATTATACCTTTTGTTGAAATGTTTCATAATAATTATGAAGTGTTATTATCTTGAGATAAAACCTGCTATGGTGCTGAAAATGAGAGGTATGGGGTAGGAGTTGGATCACTGTAATATGTTTTCTAATATTGAATAGAGAAGAAAGGATTCTCAATTGTGCTTTGGAGGGGTCGAGGAAGGGGGTGGTATTTCACTGCTACACTGAGAAAGACCTTCAGGCCACACTTCTCTTATGAGATTGGAACAATGCAACTGACTGTCCCAACAATCTGGAAGTGCTGCAAAGCTACGGATCAGGCTACTCTTTCAGTCCAGAGCCTTGGAAGAGATATCTTTCTCCGCAAACGTATATGGAATTTACCTATGGTCTTCACATTACTTTGAGTTATTTAGATGGTGAAAGATGTGAGGTGATTGTAAAACTGAAAACAACTTGGTAGAATTTATTATATATATTTTTTGAAGGCTATATGTTTTTATTACACATTGTCTGGGCAAATATAAATGAAAAAAAATATCGATTTTAAAAATATTGTTTTATCACTTGGGAATATTAGTAAGATTAGAGTACATATTATATGTGGATTTCTAAACTCAGATTCTGACTCAGCCAAAATGTGCTGTTTCTTGTCTTTTTATATAGTCCTTTCTCACTGTTGCAAGGTGGTATCATATTGTAGTCACATTATAGAATTTGATTTACTTGTGCCTGATTATAAGGGATGATAAGCATTTTTTTTTACTGTGCATGTTGGCTATATATATATATATATTTATATTTCCCCCTTGGAAAACTATTTAGCTTTTCTGAATAATTTTTTTCCTTTTTTTAATTTTATAACAGTTTATTTTTACATCATTTTGTACATTTTTTTCCCCCCATCTTAATTGTAATCCCGCGGGTTTCCCATCACCATAATCCCGTGCATTTCCCTCCC
>NW_004567112.1:48136195-48141820 GCF_000260355.1 Condylura cristata
AGCTTGAAGTTTGGGATTGTAATGCCTCCATTTTGATTTTTCTTCGACATGAGGGTTTTGGCTATTCGAGGTTTTTTGTTGTTCCATATGAATCTCATCAACATTTTTTCTATTTCATTGAATTGTCTCAGTTTATCTCCAGGGTTGTTGCAGGGCTGGGACAAGCTACAGCCTCAGGCAGTTTTCCTCTGCAGAGCTTCCTGGGGTCAGGGAGCCTAGTTTTTTAAAGGAGCCAAAGGAGTAGGAAGCCTCTGGCATTCCTGATCAGAGTTTCAGGGTTTAGCTAATTCTGCCTGTGAGGCTTCACTCTTGGGAACTCCCCAATCACTGGTTCTCCCTTGGTTATTTTCCTTCTAGTGAGTCCAGGGCGTTCTCATTTGGGTTGAAACTCGTAGCTTGAAAGTCTATAGTCTGTTTTTATATAATCCCGTGTGAGTTTGCATGTAGTCGTCTAGGCGTCTTTATTTTGCCATCATCTTGTGGGTTCCCGAGCTGGTTGAGCTGATCAGTAGCTTTGTGTGGAGCCCAGGTGCTCTTGATCGGGTCTGCAGTTTCAGCGGTTTTTCCTTCACCCAGGTATTGAGGATCAGATTTGCAGTCTTTCTGCAGCCTGGGCTCCACTGACTGAGCTGAGCCATCCCTCTTCACCTCCAGGGTTTAGCATGGGGCAAAGTGGCTCCTGCAGCCTGCAGAACTTCCAGGTGCCTGGGTTTTCCTGGGAGTTCCCAGAAGGGAACTCACCAATCACCGATTCCCCCTTAGTTATCTACCTTCTAGTGAGTCCAGGGTGTTTTTGTTTGGGTTGAAATTTACAGTAAGTAAGCCTATAGTCCGTTTTCATTCCTCAATTCCTATGCAAGCCTGAACACAGTGATCTCGGCATCTTTACCCTGCCGCCATCTTCCAGTCTGAATAATTTTTGATTGAGTTGTTTTCTTTTGTTGAGTTGTATGATTTTTTTTTTGTAGATATTGGATACTAACCCACATGGGATATAGAATATTCAGTTATAGAACCCCATTATGTGTATGTGACAGAGACCTTAAATGAATGTCAAAACTTTATAATCTAATTGTTTATATGAGTGTGCCAACCTATGTTTTTGAATATTCATGACATTTTCTTTTTTTTGTATGTTAAGAAAATTTGAAGTTATCCAGTACATTGTGACTGACAGATGATGGGTTGTGTTATATTCTTTTGAAGAGGTGTTTATTGATTATTATTGTTTCAATAATCAATAATTTAATTGTACTTTAACTGCAAATTTTGTGTGCTGAGCAGCAGCTCAAATGTCATTTCAGCTGATTTTAACTGAATATTTCATGCATAATTGGAAGTTTTCTTGCCAGTAGAATTTGTGCTGCGTTACTACACAAAATTTAGAAATTTCTCTTTCTGAGTAACTTCTTTGTAGAATTTCAGCTACTTTTCTGTGATACAAACTGACTTATGCTTTCTTCATATCTGGAAAAAAATCATTTTTATTTGAGATTTACCCAATTTGTAAACCTACCTATCATATCATGCGTTTAGACAAAAGGTACAACTAAAGGGGATACCCAGTAGTGACATTTTCTCCTTTTAAGTTTGACTCTTCCAGAATCTGCCTTTCTTATCTACAAAGTTTCCATTTAGATTTAAAAAAATCAGCATTTTTAACAATTTTAATCTCATATTCATCTAAATTTTATCTTGAGTTAATCTTCTTTCATGTCCTATTCATACATTATTTTTAGCTATGTTTTCTTTTGTATGTATGGTGTTTTCAGTGTGATATTACTCCCTGGTTTGCTGAAAACAATTGCATTTTACCATTATCCTAACATAATTATCATTATTCTCTCCTCTCACTTCTAATTTTTTTGATTTTGTGATAAGATATTTTGTCACTCTAAGCATGATTACAAAATAATGCATTTTGTTGGTGTTTACTACTTGAAGCAGTTTGAGAATGAAATTATAAATCTTCAAAGCAAAATACTACTTTTTCCATAATATTTAACAATAATACTGTTTATTTTGAAGTGAATTTTAATGAAATTGTATTGATTTTTCTATGGAATGTGGATTTCTTAGTACTTGACATTAAGGTTTTCCTTCTTCATGTTAAGGTAGTACAGTAAGATCCTCTTTCTCAGGTTTGTTTTTTTATAAATAGTTTTAAAAAATCATTCCTGGGGAAAAGATATCACCTCAGGTATAGTCACGTACAATAAAAGTGGATATTGCATATTGGTAAAATGCATCTTATCATTTGTTGCTTTGTTTCTCTACACTTAGAGTAATATTCTTCCATGGCACTCAGCATTTTAGTTTAAAAATAGATATTCTAATATTTTGAAAAACTATCTTGTTTTCATTTATGTTTATTATAAATGGAAGCTGAAACCTGAATATGGTTTATATGATATTAGCTTTCAGGCTAGTAATATTCTGCTACATGCGAACTTTAAGCAGTTGGATTTTGATATTACATAGGTTTTGGTCAAAAATCTCAGCTCCTCCAGTTTATAACTAAGTAACTGGGTAATTTATATGTCAGAGTTGAAGTTTCATTCTTTTGAAAGTTTGCTATGAGAATAAAATATGGTAAAATAAATGTTGACTTTATTACTATATCCATTACAAATAAAGTTTTAAGAAATGGAAACTAATATCAATGTATATTTTAATGGGAATATAAAAGATGGAATTCCTGGAATATTTTCTCATACCAATGTCTTCCCAGAAGTCCCCAATGAATTTCCACTTTTCTAAAATAAAATGAACATATGGTTCACTTAAAAATGATTTATGATGGCAGAATATTATTTATTCTAGGTCATGAGTAGAAGGGTAAAATAATTGTAAGGCTTTAAAACAGTTTTATTCTTCTTCAAGCGACAGCCAACATTTATTAAAAAGGAACATCTGTGCTTATGCAGTGGCATTAGGTATTCTAAGGAGGTATCATGGGAAAGGTTATCAATGAAGACAGACTGATCAAAGATTAGGTGCTGAAGTGTTATAGAATATACTACTTATAATGCAAAATGGTATTTGCCAGAAGAGTTTTTTGCAGTTTTAAGAAGACATGGAATTTACACGTGTCCCTCTGGGGAGATAGTGAATTACAAAGAGAATTTGACATTTTTTTCAACTATCTCCGCAATCACCATGCCTTCTCAACTCATTTTAGAATGATGCTTGGTCTACATTGTAGAAAGTTAAGCAATACTGGTGACTGTATAACTTATAATAATATGTAAATGTACATTTATATTTCAATTTTTGAATTTTCATAAACATTGGATAATAAAACATCTTACACAAAATATTTTTTCTGATAAGCTTTATAGAGCAGTTACTTAGATTTGTGATCTGATTAAATGATTTAAAACAATAACTTTAGTTTATATATAAATATATATGTGTATATATATATAATTTTTTTAACTAGAGAATTTAAGAAAAGTCATTGGTGAACTGAATTACAGGAAAAATTGTGGTAGTCTTACATATCATACATTAAAGAATACTTATCAGTTATTAGAAACAAAGTACCCACATTTGAAATGTACATGTTAACAACAGCTTTGTCTAGAGATTTATGTTGATTAATATTATTACATGTCTTTTCTAGAAATTTCTAGTCAAAATGTTCATGTTTAATTATTTCATCATTATTACTAATCACTATAGTGTAATATCTGAGTTTTTCTATATAGGGGAATTATATAAACCCCAAGCCTATCAAGAAATTATTTTTACTTATTTGAAGATTATAGTAATTAAACCAAGCCAAACCAACTGTTAATGTAGATACTAATTTTTTAGAGGTGCCATATACTTATGTTCCATATCTTTATGTCCTTATGGTAGGCTGAATAATGACCTATAACATATGTTCATAGTGTAATTCCTACAGTCTGTGATTATGATACCTTATATAGTAATGTATCTAAGGATCTTAAAGGAGAAGTTATCTAGTGGACTCAGTGTAATCACCAGGGAGAAGCAGAATCATAGAGAAGATCAGAGATTAGATGATATTTGGGTGTACTTGCTAAAAAATGTAATTTCTTCTAGAAGACAATAGGCAAAATAATGTATTTTTCTCTAGATCCTCTCGGAGAAGCATAGCCCTATAGTATGTGACTTGAGACATATTTTCATAATTAACAGAATCAGCCTATATTGTGTTAAGCCAATGAGTTTATATTAACTTAGTAGAGTAATGATAGGAAACTAATGCAGTGTTGATCTATAAAAGTATTTGTTTTTTTCCACTGCAAATACAGGTCTTTTGAGTTTGCATAGTAGAGTCTGAGAAGACATTCAATACATGTAATGTTTCTGTGTTTGAATATAAAAATCATTGCAGATATCTTGGTTTGCGGGAGTGTTTTGAAGATAAAGTTAGTGAGCTTAAATAATGTGTAAGCATCTTTTTTGTATGTCAGTAAAAATCTTTAATGAAATATATAAAAAATTGAAATCTGGGAATGATGTACAGATTTTTAATGACAATTTTAGTTTGTGTGATGACTTGAAATACTTGTTTTCTTTATATCATTATATGTAACACAGAGTGTTCCTACGTGTGCTTCGTCCAATGTCCTGGTAATTTTTACAGTCTTTAATGATCTTGTTTTACCACTCATGTACTTGAAGGTATATTGGCATTTCATGACTTCTGTGCCATCCCACATTCCACAAATTAAAACAAACAAACAAACAAAAATACAAAAAGCAAACCTCAAGGGTGTTTTATTACTTTAGACAAGAACCAATGAATTTATAGGACCCATGAAATGAGAATATGTTAGACAAGTATTGCTAAATGAGTTTGATATCACAGCTATATCAAGTTGACAAATTTTGGTGTTTGTGCATTTTCTTCATTATGTTGGGATCTAGGATATTAAATCTCAGGAACTATGTTCACAGAAACTTTACCTTAGTCTTCAGCACTCTAGTGAAGTCATCGCTAATTTGGTTCAGAAATAACTTTTAATATACAAGCAAATAATGCATTTATAAAGCAGTGTGTAATGAAATATAACAGTTAGAACTTTTTAGTTGAAACTAAATTTTATTGTTTATATTAAAAGCCAACTATTCATTTATTTTGCATGTTTGTATTTTTGAAGTAGGCAAATTAAATTATCTCAAATGAACAAAATAAGTCCAATAAAAAGTGAATCTTCCTTAGATTGTGGGCATAAGTCATAATTCAGTGCTGATAACTTATTTTTTAATTGACTATTGCTTAAATTATTGTCTGGTGTGATAACAACACATGTCTATATAGAAATAAGAGACAATTAAGGAGTTGTAAGTGAAAATCAACTAGGAAGAAGAGCTAAGAAAAGTAGAGTTGGGTGTTATATTTTAGATAAAACTTACCATTTTCCTGTACTGTTAACATTAAGTGATAACTAGTCACTTTGAAAGAAGTGGTGTTTTTTAAGAGTATATGCTATTGAGGCCCTCCCTGGTGGGGCAGCAAGTTAAAGCACAGCACTGAGAAGCTAAAGCCACTTCTGCATGAGTTTGATTCCCACCTGCCCCGGAGGTGACCACATGGCGTGGCAGACCTCTCCTGACCTGCCCGCTGCTCCCCTCAGCAGTGTACTTCAG
>NW_004567112.1:48141938-48143412 GCF_000260355.1 Condylura cristata
TATTTTATACATGTCTAATAGGATGGGGGCAATTATTTAAAAGTAGGATATTGTTTTAAATTTCACAGAATAAAATTAGAGGAAAATTCAATAAATACACACTTAATTTGAGTATTTACTTTTTTTTTAATCAAGACAATTTTTGTTGTATGATCTCTCAAAGTTTTTTTTTATACACTAGAGAGAATTTCTCAGATAGAACACACACACACACATATACACTCATACGCACTTTTATATCCTACATTACCTTAATATATTACAACTATATCAAAGGGATATTTTCATAGTGCCATTTTTATGGAGTATCACTCCACTTCTTTAATATTTCACCTTGAGATAAAAAGTTTACTCAGTAGTCTGTTCTAAAAAAGTTTATTGTGGTCCATGGCCTGACTTATTCTCCTACTTGAGTATATTCCAGAGACTTGAGCATGCCCCTTGAAATGCACAGTCATCAACAAAATGCTTTGTATCTTTAACTTCTACATTACCAGTATGATTTTTTTTCTGAGATAGAGCTGGTATTCATTATCATCATTACCTTTCTATGACCATTCCCCTCCCATCTTCAAAAAGCCAAACCCCTATGAAACATATGCCTCATGCAATTTAAAGCTGGTCAGTAGCAATCTCACCTGGAGTCTTTTTAAAAAGATTTTACCCTCATGTTCAGTATCTGTTCTTCCATCATTTATTAGGACTTCTACATCCATTTTACTCCCTGGATTTCCCCCTCATGTTTCATAAAACTTTTGTTTGATTCCTCAGTCTTCCTCTCCAACAATCATAGCTTAGATTTCAACATTCTCAAAATCTATACCAGCTCTGAAATCTCGTTTTTAAATAGTTCATTTTCTAACCATTTCCTTAAGACTGTCCCAGTTTACGTGCTGTAACATTATGATCATTAATAACCATGATCTTATCAAGACCCAGCAGTCATCGATCCAATAGCTTTTATTTTATCCATAGTCTGTTTTCACTTTTTTATTCACTCAGCTTAAAGATTGTAACCTATTATATCAATCACTGTAAAGCATACACCGTTAGCTTTCTGGGCAGTTTCTCCCTCATCAGTTGCAATTCCAGAATTTGAGTTATGCAACATTTTTTTTTTACTGCTCCACATTTTCACATATGTGGAAATAAGAGGAGAATAGTTGGTACATATATTTAGGTTGAATGGCAATAAGAACAAGAAATCTTACTGTCTATTATAATTAGTCTTTTTCATACTTGGAGACAACTATTTCATATTTCATCCTGCTTCTCAAACCATCTCTGCTTTCTAAGTCCCAGGAAAATTTTGTTTCTGTTTCCTCAGTGAAATATAAACTATCAACTGGATTTATTTCTCTATCCTACTATTCACTATTTGCATAACTGACTCAAAGCTTAAGTGCTTGGCTCCCCTACTCAAGAATGTTCCTTTTGCCATTTTCTTTCTTTCTGTCTTTCTTTCTTTCTGTCT
>NW_004567112.1:48143512-48154401 GCF_000260355.1 Condylura cristata
TTAAGATTTATTTATTTGTGCATACAGAATTGGGGTACAGGCCAGAGGTGCAGGGGCAGTAAGAGGATTCACCAGAGACAGAGTGGGGAGCAGAACAGACAGATTGTCGAAGTACACTGCTGAGGGGAGCAGCAGGCAGGTCAGGAGATGTCTGCCACACCATGTGGGTCACCTCCGGGGCAGGCAGGGATAGAACTCATGTGGAAGAGGGCTTTAGCTTCTTAATACTGTGCTTTAACCCGCTGTGCCACCAGGGAGGCCCCTTCTTTCTTTTTTTAACTCATATTTTCTTCCTTTGCTGCATCATTTCCACCAAACTAGAAATTTGTTTTTTATTATCTGTCTTAAACACAAACATTTAGTTTATTACCAATCTCTCCCCCATGGGCTAGCATGTTGTCGGTTTCCCTTTACAGGAAAATGTCTTTATTTTTTTAAAGATTTATTTATGTATGCATACAGACCTGGGGTACAGGCCAGAGGTGCAGAGGTGGTGAGAGGATTCACTAAAGACAGTGTGGGGAGCAGAACAGGCAGATCGACCAAGTACACTGCTGAGGAGAGCAGTGGGTGAGACAGGAAATGTCTACTGTGCCATGTGGATCACCTCTACGCTGGGATTGACCTCATACTGAAGTGGCCTTGGTTAGCTTGGCTAGCTGCAACCCAGCAATCCCATTGCTAGGTATCTACCCAAAAGACACAAAAACACTGATTCAAAAAGACACCTGCACCCCCATGTTTATTGCTGCTTTATTCACAATTGGAAGGACATGGAAACAGCCCAAATGCCCAAAAATGGATGACTCGATTAAAAAGATGTGATACATATACACAATGGAATATTACTCAGCAACCAGAAAAAAACAAAACAAAACAAAACAAAAAAATCAAGCCAGAAAGAAAAGGAAAAATACCTGATGGTTTCTCTCATAGCAGGAATATAACAGAGCAGGTGAGAAAATAATAATATTGATGAATAGCTATATACCAGAGACATTTTGTGGGGGTGGAGTGAGGAATGGGATCAAAAACAGTGGGGGGAGGGAAATGCACTGGACTATGGTGATGGCACGTGGGTTATTTGGTGATGGGAAACCCAAGGGGATTGCAATTGTGCTGAAAAAAATGAAAAAAAAATATGTAAAAATAAACTGTTATAGAATTAGAATTAAAAAACAACAATAATAAAAAAACTCTTCATTTGGATAGAAACACCCTGTAAACAAAGTAAAGTATAATTTGAACATATTTTTTTTTCTTTAGAAAGACCTGGGAATATAATTATCCTAGATACCTATTAGATGATTAAGAACAAGTGCTGTTACTTTTAAAAGCTTCATAGTCTATCACTATCCTCTAAGAATCAACTTTCTTTAAAGACTCTTTTGAGAAAGACTTTTTAAATTTTATAATGGCACATGTTGCTTTCAGTCTTTTCAGATAATGTGCAGGGATGACTAATTCACAAATGTACATTGATCTCTGGTCCAAATAAATGCTGACTGGGAATTGAAGGCTTTTTACATCAAATAAACCTCATTCAAAGTGACTTGCTGGTATATAACTAGTGAATTTCCTTAGTCTATTTGAATATTGTCTTTCAAATACCAACTTTCTTATAATAAAAAAGACATTTAATTCTTTCTCATGCATACTTTCACACCATTGCCCTTGTTTCAAGGAGGAAATGAGAGTTCATGGACTTTGCATATTGAGAAAAGAGGAATTTAGAATGCAGTAGTTATAGACCAGCATTCGCTCCATTATTTAGCTAGAACTATACATTCTATCCTTTTCTCCACCCACTGTCTAGCTTAAGCAACAAATATCTGAAAAATCTGGAGGCACTAAAGTTACACACAATTATTGAGTCAAGAGCAGGCACCAGATTTTTATCTTCATAAAAAAAATAGAAGTACTTTTAAATGAAATGATAAACACCAATAATCTGGATACCAAGAGACAATGTGATTAGTAATAGATGATGATGGTGGGCACCTAAAATTGTGAATCACTGCAGAAATTATTTCAAACCCAAAGTAAGGAGGCACAGTTTGCATTTGGAAGTACTATACATACAGAAGTGCCTTTTTCTATTAGTTAAAACCTTCCTTCTTCTAGAATGAGAGGAGATTTTCTATTAAAGCTAGTCCATCTGATAACTATATTACTCAACTTGAGCTGCTTAAACAAAATACCATAATACCATAGATTGAGTGGTTTAAATAACATAGTTTTTTTTTTTTTTTCCTTCCCCCTCACACTTCTAGAAGCTGGGGAATCCATGATCAAGGTGCCAGTAAAGTGTTTCTGGTTTATTGTTTTTTTGACTTGTAACCTTCTCACTATGTCCTGATAAATTGATCTTTGGATCGAAGAAATCCAACTATCAGATTAGGATCCAAAACTGAGACCTCACTTAACCTTAATTACATCCAGAGAGCCCTGTTTCCAAATATACTCACATTAAAGGTGAAGGTTTTGACACAGGAAGTAGGAAAGGGGCTCACAATTCTACTACTTATACATCTAATACTGTTACTTCTGCTTCATTTCTTTTACTTCTACCTCCTCCACCTTCTACTGAGAGCCAAGATCTCCCTCTAACAAACAGTTATTCAACATAACCCAAAGTACTAGGTAATTTTAGAAAGGCTCTTCTAATTTTGAATATAATCCTGTCACTTCATTACTTAAAATCATTCCATGACTGCTCATCACCAAACTCCTTGAAAGGAACTCTACTATCTTACTATGTTAAATGATTTGACAGTATTTCTGGCTCTGTTTCTTGTTTACATTGTTTAACATGGCATTTTAAGCAGAATATAGATATTTTCAAATGAACACTTTTGAGGCAGACTTTAAAAAGATTGAATTTGGAAAAACATCACTTGAGTTTTTTATGTAAATATCTGCTTCTGCATTAATGTATGTGTATTTAATAATTAAAACTTAATGCAGAAAGTAAAATCATTACTACTTACCATACTGTGATGACCTTCTGAATACATTAATTTTGAAAAGATTACACAATATTTTACTATTTATCTAAAGGGCTATACTGATATATGCGTGCATTCACTCATATTCTTGAAAATTACAGAACTTAAAATCAGTATTTATTGTTAGATATAGAAATGGAACAGACTGGAAGAATAGTATTTTGTATGTTTTTTCCTAGCCTCAAATTGGAAACATTGTCTTTTTTTTTTTTTTTTTTAAGATTTATTTATTTGTGCATACAGAACTGGGGTTCAGGCCAGAGACTCAGGGGTGGCGAAAGACTTCACCAGAGACAGAGTGGGGAGCAGAACAGGCAGATCGACGAAGTACACTGCTGAGGGGAGCAGCGGGCGGGTCAGGAGAGGTCTGCCACGCCATGCGGTCACCTCCGGGGCAGGCGGGAATCGAACTCACGCGGAAGTGGTTTCAGCTTCTTAGTGCAGTGCTTTAACCCACTGCGCCACCAGGGAGGGCCAGAAACATTGTCTTTTTATATAAGTTTAATACAAAGTTAAGCAAAGCAACAACAAAACTTGAAAACAATACAAAATGAATGATTCCATGCAGAAATCAAGAATTTTAACTCATAGGTAGTGATTATCTGAAATAGAGATTTGATTATTTGTCTATGCTTTACTAGTAGTTAAAAAGGACAAAAGTCAAAAATAAGACTTAACAATATTAGTGCAAGTATATATGCTGAGACACTTATATATCTATTTGAAATATATATGTTAATATGCTGTGTATTTGTATTGATTATTGTGGAAGATCTATTTTTAAGCATGAGAAAAGATGATACAATTGTAAAATTGAAAAGACTAAGTAAAAATCCTGCAGTTATCAATTTAACTGGGAATATTAGTATTAACTCCTGATTTTTTTATTCCTTTAGGTAGATTTACTGTAAGTTCTAAGCATTTCCATTGAATATAATTAATTGACTATAAGACAGCTTTACTGTAAAAGATGAAATATTGGTTGACAATTTTGTTTTCAACTTTTTTATTTCTCCAGTAACTTCTCTGGAATTCAATGATACTTGAGTCTTTGCATCTTAAAAAAAAAAAAAAGCCACAGAAACTAACTTGATCCATCATCCTAGCCTATCTTCTTATTTCTCTCCTTCAGTTTGTAGTTGTTTCTCCAAAGAGGAGTCTACTTATTCTGTCCTCTACTTTTTTTACCTCTGAATTCACTTAGTGGCTGTCTTTATTTCATTTTATTTTAAAATATGCCAAAAAATAAGAATGATATATTTCCCATATATTTCTCTCTTTTATCAAATATTGACATCATCACATTTGCCTTAGAACTTATTTCCCTAAGAATAAAACATTACAGTAGAGTGATGCTTTGTAATCCTTTCCCCTGTTCCATTTCTCCTGTTCCTCTTTTCTGCCCAGAGAAAGCCAGTCATGGGCATAACTTCCATGCACACTTTCATTCATTTACAACACATTTATGTATCCATAAGCATTGAACTATATATCATTTGAATGTATTCCAATTTGGGAAATCATAGTTGTTTTTCTTAACAACTGAACTTTATATTTACAGGAATACCTTGTTTTATTTTTGTTTCACTTTTTAGCTTTGCAGATATTGTGTTTTTTTTTAAAGTATTATTATTTTAATTGTGATGACATTAAGATTATCCATCATGCCTGTATGATATCTGGGCTATCATATCATAAAGTTCTGACCATTGGATTACTCACAGTTCACCATAATAGGTCGTTGTGTTTCCTTCCCTCATTCTTTTTAGCGCCCTCACCCCCACTTTCTTTCCCTTATGGCTGCTCAAGTTTTGTAGTTTTAAAGGGTTAGCGTTTAAAGTTGTCTTTCTCTGGTTCTTAATTTGGTTTATTTATATTCCTTTATTAATAACAACATCCAGTATTTATCTCTCTCCCTCTGACTTATTTTACCTGGCATATCTCTTCCAACTCCATCCATGTTGCTGCAAATGAATTGTTTATCTTTTTTGACTGCTGAGTATTTCATTGTACATTTTACCATATATTCGTAGTCTATATCTATTTTTTTGGCATTGAGACTATTTCCATAACCTGGCTATTGTAAACATTGCTGCAGTGAACATGGGAGTGCAAGTTTCCTTTTGAATTAGTGTTTTTGTGTGCCTAAAAGTGGAATTGCTGGGTTATGTGGCAAATCCATTTGAAGTCTTTTGAGAAACCTACATACTGTTTTCCATAGGGCTTTGACCAGTTTACATTCCCACCAACAGCATACTAGAATTCCTTTTCTATGCATCCTTGCCAACATGTATTATTTCTGGTCTTTTTGACATGGGCCCTTCCCATATGTGTGAGATGTTATCCCATTGTGGTTTTGATTTGCATTTTTCTGATAAGTAGTGATACACTTTCATGTCCCTGTTGGCTATTTGGATGCCTTCTTTGGAGAAGAGCATATTTAGTTTTGCTCACTTTTAATGGTATTATTTGTCATTGTAGATATACATGAGTTCTTTGTAATCTTTAATATCAGCCCCATGTCAGATGTATGATGTACCAATATTTTTTCCCTTAGTTGGGTGTTGTTTTGTTTTTGTTATACTTTGTTTTGCTATGCAGATGTTTTTTTGTTTGTTTGTTTGTTTGTATTATGCAGCGCCATTTGTTTATATTCTCCCTTGTTTTCCTTGGGGCCAGAGATGAATTGCATTTGATGGCAATTTAATGGCAAATGTTCATGTGATACAGTACTCCCATTTTGTATTTTAAAAATATGGTGATAAAACTTAAAGTAGGTAATAGATTATAAAATAAGATTTTATACTATACTAGTAAATTATAACAATAGTTTGTTAATCCTTCAGTGAGCAAAGTTATTTCTCTCACACATCAAAGTGAAAAAAAATCAAGATATGGTAGAAAAAGAGATCGATAATAATTCACGAGTTTCCAGAGTGTTAATTATCAATCCCTTAGCTACATTAGACTCAACTGTTTTTTCATAATGTCACATTTACCAAATTTATCATGTAATAGAAGTTAGTGCAAATTAGGAATAATCACACTCCTAAGAAAAAATGGTATGTGATACCTGATGAGTATAAGTGTCTTAAAAATGTGTTTTGTTTTGTTTTGTTTTGTTTTGTATTTGATAGTGGAAAATATTATGTAGATTGAATATTGGTTTGCCACAGTATTTGACTTAGATGAGTTGTGAAGTGTAAGATTGGGCAAGTGATGGAGTATTTAAATGTAATCCAAATATTTACTACCAGTATATACATTACATATAATGGTGATAAGCAGTGTCAAATAAGTGTAGGTAGCTTTCACACCACAATACAAGCTCAGTTACAGACATGCAGACTAGTATTTGAAACAGGTGCTTCTCTTAATGGAGGAGTAAAATGTAGCAAAAGAGAAAGTGTACCATCATTTCATTTTAAATCAGTGTTGCTCCTTTATTTATTTTTTAAAATTCTCACAGCCAGTTAGTTAATATAATTAACTATCAGATAATGCATTTTACCAGTTGAAGTAAATATTCATCTCTGTTTTTTGAAAAAAAAAAAAAATGTCCTAACACTAGATACCCTAGCCATCTATAGTATCTGTGTAACATTTTGCAATAAATGGAAGCATGCTCTCAGAAGAAGTGAGTCATTCCAAGTATGCGTTAGAATAATAAAAAAATCTTCAAGATAATCTTGGAACATATTATCATATCAAATAGTAAGGAAGTGGGCCCTCCCTGATGGTGCAGTGGGTTAAAGCACAGCACTAAGAAGCTAAAGCCACTTTCAGCATGAGTTCAATCCCCGCCTGGGAGGTGATCCACATGGCGAGGCAAACCTCTCCTGCACTGCTCCCCTCAGCAGTGTACTTCATCTGTTGGCCTGTTCTGCTCCCCACTCTGCCTCTAGTGAATCCTCTCACTGCCCCTGTACCTTTGGCTTGTACCCCAGTTCTTTATGCATAAATATGTATTAAAAAAACTGAAAAGAAATATTTTAAAAAATAGTAAGGAAGTTATCAAAGGATACTGCTAAATCATGTCAAAGTTATTTGAAGGAAATATCTCTTGTCTAACATGGGTAATTCAAGCATCAATAAGAATACTTGTAGTGGTTGGAGATTAAATGCAGTTCACACTGCATCAGATACTTTTGGATTATTCTAGGGAACCAAATTACTATTTTATTTATTTTCCAGGTTTATTGAGGTATAAATTAAAACTATAATTGTAATTAAGAATATGAAGTATTTAATGAGATGATCTGACATATGTATACATTAAGCAGTAATTACCAATGAATCAAGTTAAGTAATATATTGATCACCTCACCATCACCTTTTTAAGATCTGCTCTCATAGCAAATATGAAGCATATGATACAGTATTAAAGTATTACTTAGGTTCACTACTTTGTGTGTTGGATTTTCAAAAGTTGTTCATCTCTAAGTTATCTAGAAAACTGGAAGATAAAGGAACCAACCGTTATCCTGCTTTCCTTGTACAATCAATACATTATTAACATAACCATTGAATAACCTGAACAAATTATCTCAGAAAAAAAAATACAGCTAATAGTTAAATGAGAAACTTTAGATTTGTGATAGTAGTATCATTTAGCCTTTATGTCATAGTTAATTTTGGTAATTATGTCATTGGCAGTTAAAATTAGAAAAATACTGGGAACCTGATTTTATGTGCATCATCTGAAGACTATACAATGATGCCACTAAAGTATTACTGTAAAAAATGACATCATGTCTTCATATATAATTACAAATGTACAGGAAAATCAGTGGCTAAGAATCAGTACACTGGTAGATATTCTCAGAAAATCTAACTGGAAAACTGTAAGACAAATTATCTTACTCAACAACAAGGTAAATACAAAGCAAAATGAAGCAAGTTAAATAACAACATTCAGAATGTATGAGCCATATTTAAATCCTAATATAAATGAGCAACAGAATGTATGAGCCATATTTAAATCCTAATATAAAAGACATTCAGAGAAATTTAAACTTGAACTGGTATTTGAAGTCCAAAAAATATTTCGTAGGTGAGATAATAGGAATATGTAACATATTCATACACATACTGGAAGGGTCATGAATAGAATGACATGAATTGTATTTGCTGCAAAATTTGCGTGCTTTGGTTGTACATATCAATGAAACAATATTGGCTATTATTCTGGGAACTGTGTGAAGCAAATTTGAAAATACATTTTTGAAATTTCTCATAGTAAAAATTCAGTTTTTGATAAAATTTTCAAGCTTGGGAAGATGAAATTACATAGCATAGAAATATGCATAAGTAACTTTGAAGGGATATATGCTTTTATTATTTTGTCACTAGATTCTGTAAAGATGTTGTTTTAGAGATAGCTAAGTAACATACATTTATGTGCCAGTACTTAACACCTCTTTAATATTGAAACTGCCAGATTTATTATTTAATAACGAAGTTATTAGGCATAACCCTATATAGTTCTATAAAAAAAAAATGATTTACCTGTTTGTCAGTGATCCAAGTAGACAATTTACTAAAGACTGGAAATTTTCTTGTAATCCAGATTCAAACTAAGTGAAAATTTCAAGGCTGTGTAATAAAATGACTAATTTTGAATCAATAATAGATATAACATTATATTTGTTTGAAAAAATATAGAAAAAATGCATTTCTTCTAAGAAGCGTTAGTGAATTCCAATCATCCAAAACCTTGAAGTTTTATCATTTCAATTTTACATAGTTTTTGTAAGCAGACTTTTCTAAACCAGATGACAAAATTTACTAAATGATTTCAAAGGGGTTTATTTCATGGTTTACTCCCTGCTGTACTCTAAGAATGATAAATATCTTTTACAGCATTTTCACTTGGTTTGAACTTAATATTGTTTGTTTCAAGAATTTTGCACAGTGCCTGAAATGGAGTGTTTACTAGCAATTATTTATTAAATATCTGGTGAGTATTTATCAATCCATAGGTTTAATTTCTGTGTTTTTTTTTTTGTTTGTTTGTTTTTTAAGATTCATCCGCTTATGTGTACATAACTGGGGCACAGGCCAGAGGTGCAGGGGGATTCACCAGAGATAAAGTGGGGGGCAGAACAGGCAGATATACTGAAATAAACTGTTGAGAGGAGCAGTGGGCAGGTCAGGAGACATCTGCCAGGCCATGTGGTCACTTCCGGGGCTGGGATTGAACTCATGCTGCAGAGGCTATGATAGATTCATAGTGCTGTGCTCTAACCTGCTATGTCACCAGGGAGGGCCCTCTCTGTTTCTTTATTGGAAGCTATTGGACAATTTTGGCTGATAATTAATTCCAGGTATCAAAGCTTTTGGTGCAACTAATCTCATGCAAAGAATGAATCACTTATAATAAAATGTAGCTACTTGAGAGAGAATTTGTAGAGATACTTTCAGCAATTTCCAGAACCATTTAATAAGACTCTGTGGATGACTATTACTGTTAAGGTAATATTCTTAAGATTAAGACCAACCTCTTCATATTCATGCTGGTATCCCAGGTCCCTTATAAGACAACAAACAAAGATACGGGCCTAGAGTTCTGTGGCATACATACCAAATTATGTGTGTATAATTTCAGAAATGGTGGGTATCATTTGTATGAGGTATGGTAGTTCAAGAAAATGTCATCTATGTGTTTTACTCCCTCTGCACTCCATGTGATGAGTATAACTATGTTAGCTAGCTGAGATAGTTTTATTAAATGTTTCTTCTTCAGTGACACAGTAATTGTTTTCTTGAAAAAAGCATATACTGTATTCATATAGCAATGGAGGTGTACAATATCTGTGGTTTTTATTAAGCCACTGTCTTAATGGGTAAGACAGTATTAGTTTGATTTAACAAAAATTGTTTCAGAAGTATTATCCAAAGGTCCTGCATTACTTTATTTTATTCCTCTAGACAATGGATTTTGTGGACAAGACAAAGTAACATGAATGAAAGACCTATAGATTTTAGTCAAGGTAGGAAATGCATGATTGCAGTTCACCTAGATGACATTTTCCTGAACTGCTGTTACCTCACACAAAAATCCGAAGAGAAAGGACCTTGTACACCTGGTCACGAGGTGCAAAACCTGAGGGAAAAGGGCCCTTTGGAGGCCAGATTCTGTGGAGAAGTGTGGTCAAGGAAGCCAAGAACCCGAGGAGACATGACGTTGCAGACGTGGTGAAAGGACCCTGAAGACCTGGTGAAAGGACGGTGTAGACCCGGTGGACGAGATGAGAAACCTGAGGAAAAAGGGCCCTTTGGAGGCCAGATTCTGTGAAGAAGCTGGGTCTAGGAATAGAAATGGGGTCTAGGAAGCCAAAAACCCGAGGAGAAAGGAAGGTGTAGACGTGGTGAAAGGACGGTGTAGACCCGGTCGCCAAGATGAGAAACCTGAGGAAAAAGAGCCCTTTGGAGGCCGGATTCTGTGGAGAAGCGGGGTCTAGGGAGCCAAAAACACGAGGAGAAAGGACAGTGTAGACGTGGTGAAAGGACGGTATAGACCCGGTCGCCGAGGTGAGAAACCTGAGGCAAAAGGGCCCTTTGGAGACCGGATTCTGTGGAGAAGCGAGGTCTAGGAACCCAAAAACCCGAGGTGAAAGGACGGTGTAGACATGGTGAAAGGACCATGTAGACCTGGTGAACGGACAGTACAGACCCGGTCGCCGAGGTGAGAAACATGAGGAAAAAGGGCCCTTCGGAGGCCATATTCTTTGGAGAAGCGGGGTCTAGGAAGCCAAAAACCCGAGAAGAAAGGACGGTGTTGACATGGTGAAAGGACGGTGTAGACCCGGTCGCCGAGGTGAGAAACCTGAGGCAAAAGGGCCCTTGGGAGGCCGGATTCTGTGGAGAAGCGGGGTCTAG
>NW_004567112.1:48158206-48158758 GCF_000260355.1 Condylura cristata
AATGGGTAAAAAATGACCCTGCAGAAAATTTCTAATTTTTCACTAGGGTTTTCTTAATAAGTGAATCAATTAATGGCAAAAAAAAAAAATGACCCTTCATGAAATTTCTAATGTTTCTGCAGGCTGTGATTTTGAATAAATGAAATCATTTCAAGGTTCTGTATTCTAACAGCGACATAATAAGAAATGCAAATATTTACATGTAGAATTGTACATTATGAAATTTCACCGTTTTGTTAATTATATTTTATTGGTTAAGTACTCCAAAATAAATCAGTTATTTGAGTAAGGTTAACATTTTAATTCTAGATTGTTATGTATTCATTATGCTTATAGTATGCTGGTATGTAAAATATAACCAACATTGTATTATTCATAAATAATCATTTTATCATCATTTATATTTCAATGCATCTGTATCTTCATTGCTACAACATTGATCTATTGGGGGCTGAATTTTTCAGTCGTGTGGGTTTAAGTAGTGCTCTGTTCTTCAGATTGTAAAAAATTTTGGAGGATTCTTTATGGTTATGTTTGTGTGATTTTTTTTTT
>NW_004567112.1:48159693-48165387 GCF_000260355.1 Condylura cristata
CACTGTTCCCTTTCCCATCTACCCACTGTTCCCTTACGTGCATAGTAAAAGTTAAAGGAAGGTACAGAGCTTTCCCATCTACCCACTGTTCCCTTACGTGCATAGCTTTCCATATTATTAGCATCCCCACCAAAGTGATAAATGTGCCACAACTGAGAACCTACATTGACACATATAATCACTGATAGGTTACAATTTACATTAAGGTTCATGCTTGATGTTTTGTATTCTGTAAGTTTAGACTAATGTATAATGGCATACCTCCCATAACTGTATTATAGAGCAGTGCAATTCATTGTCTTACAAATCCTCTTTCTGTCTTTTATTCATCATCTTTTTCATAAAATTTAACTATAAACTCATCATACAGCTCAACAATTTAATTTCAAGGAGTCAGTCCATGAAAATATGTGCCAAAACAGATATATGTTAATGCTAATATCAGTCATTTTAATAATAGCCATAAACTAGAAATTATACAAATGGTCTACACATGATCAATGGATATATAAAATGTGGTCTATTTGCTGCACAGTGGAATAATACTCACCAATCAAAAATTTACAAATATATGCCAACATTTATGCTCTTCCAACATTTATGGTCTTCGAAGCTGAGTTACTGATAGATATTTTTCCATGGGTGCTTTATGTTTGTGAATGTTTTGCAAGTGATACTCTGGTTATTCTTTATTGAGAATTAGAGGTGTAAATAGCTACTTAGAAGTTACAAGGAAGAAATTTGGGAAATAAAGTTAAAAGAAAATTACCATTTTGGCATTTTGAGATGTAATCCAATCTGGGTCAAGTTTGGGTGGCTATTTGGAAAAAACAAATTGACTTCCTCTTTGGGTCTTAACACTATTTGGATTGGACTTAGAAGGTAGGACCTGGAGGGAAATCTAGAAACTGCTGATCATTTAACTACTTAGAGGTAGCCAAGAGTGAGTGAATCCAAGATCCTACCTTCCTGGGCCTAGAATTTATTCAGGGACTGAATTATTTTCTACTGATATTAACATCTTCACGGTAACAACAACACAATTTATGTAATAAAATAATCATGAAAACAATAACAAGGTAAATCTATAAACTAAATTTAAAAAATAACCAGCTGACAGAGTATTTAAAAAAATAAACTTTAGTTTAATGTAATCTCACTTGCTTATTTTTTTAAAGATTTATTTATGCATATAGAACTGGGGTACAAGTCAGAGGTGTAAGGGTGGTGAGAGGTTTCATTCGAGACAGAGTGGGGAGCAGAATAGGCTGATCAATGAAGTACAGTACTGAGGGGAGCAGCAGGCAGGTCAGGAGAGGTCTGCCCGGCTAGGTGGATCACCTCCAGGGCTGGGGATAGAACGCGCACTGAAGCGACTGTGGCTAGCTTGTAATGGTGCGTCCTTATCTGTTGCACCACTAGGGAGGGACCTGAGAGAAGTATTTTTAAGATACATAAGACAATATATTTTTTAAAACAAAATGCAGACAAAATATAAATTGGTAAAATACATGACTTACAATGTGTGTTTTGAAACATGTCTTATAAACATTAACATTTTTTTTCTCTCCATGTTCACTCTAGAGTGATATAAATATGTCATTTAGGATAATGAAAGATGGCTAAAAGAAACATGGGACATTTATAAGGAACTTTTCCTCCAAGTTGAAGGTCACTCCTCAACAGGGGTATAGCAGATTCCATTAAATTATTAAAAAGATTTAGGGATATGGGGACTACTGGTGTGTTGGTAGCATGAGAGAGATGATGGTCAATAGGTGCAGATCGTATAGGATGACAATGTTGAGTATAGAGTTTTATTTGGGAATTTTTTTTTTTAAATAAAGGCAAAGAAGCAGCAGAAGAAAAGCTATTACTTAGAAAATGTGACTGGAAGGGAATAGGGCTCACAAGACCAAAAGGGCCCCAGAATGCTCTGCAGTAGAGCAATTATATTATAAATTGATGGAATGAGATTAAAAGAAACACTCTTGGCATCTTCAAGGATAGTAAGTGACACACTTACCAAGTATCTCATTAAAGATATTGGTCCAGTTTTCTATATATTTCAGCACAAAAAATAAATAATTCTCATTGAAAGTTATAAAAATGGATTTAAATTTCAAATTATTCCTATAGAAACTTCAGAGTCACTAGTAATTCAGAATATTATCAACTTTGAATAAGATAATACATTAAACCTTCAGACCTAAATGCAAAGTATGAAAACATTTTATAATACAGAAAATGCCTATTTTGAGGTCTGATTATCTCTTTCTCCCATTATTGAGCCTCTTTTTGTTACTTAATCTCATATTTCAATTGACTATAACCTAATGGAGACCCATTGTTTACCTTATATTCCTATAATGCTTTTTTTTTTCAGGACTTCTTAAATTTAGGTTCATAGACAAATTAATTGATTTGATTTTATCACTCACAACTTGAAACAATATAGAAAGATAAAATAGTATAGAAGAGAAATAGTATAGAGGAAAATAAGAGTGAGGAAAATATTTTGAGGATTTGGTGACTCTAGAGCTCTGATTTTTACATAATGGAAATTAACCTTTATAAGACAAAGATAATCTTATACTTTTATAAGACTAAAAATATATGACTATATAGCTTTATAGTTTTATAATAGCAAACATACATGTATAATGTTTGCCATTTGTAGCACTTTTTCAAATGCGTAGGTAAATGGCTAAGACATCAGATAAATACAAATTAAAGCATCAATGTATATCAAATAAAAGAGACAAAGTAGTAGGCAAAGATGTGGAATAATACAATTCTTAAGCACTTTCGGTCGAATTATAAATTGGTAAATCACTTTGAAAGAGTAATTGGCAATATCTTCTAGAGCTGAATACCAATATTCCCTATAACAACAAAATCACAATTATAGGTATAGGCTCAAGTGAATGAGCATGAAAAGAAATCTATAACAATATTTGTAGCAGCATTATTTGAAATGGCCATAGACTAGAAACAGTCTGAAAGTTAATCTTAGTAAAACTACATTTTAGTCAAATAATGGGATGTTGTATGCATTGAAAAATAGTTGCTACACATTACAAATACAGATGAATCTCAGATTTAATATGAGCAAAATAAATTAGCAACAAAATGGTATGTGTTATTTTGTGATACTATTTACAATTAGTTTAAAATATACAAAAAGTATTTAATATAAAAATATTTCCTCTTGAAAAAATAATGGTAATTACTAAGAATGGAATAGGAGTATTTGGGGAGTAATGGTAATGATATTTTATAGAATACTTAAAGGGTTCATTTTGTGAAAATTAAATTCTTTTCCCATAATCTACATGATCCTATATGCATTTCTATTTAAATAAAGAGTATTTTTATTTTTTTTTAGATATATTTATTTGTGCATACAGAACTGGGGTACAGGCCATGAGGCTCAGGGGCGGTGAGAGGCTTCACCAGAGACAGAGTGGGAAGCAGAACAGGCAGATGGACAAAGTACACTGCTGAGGAGAGCAGCAGGCGGGTCAGGAGAGGTCTGCCACGCCATATGGTCACCTCCGGGGCAGGCGGGGATCAAACTCATGCGGAAGCTGCTTTAGATTCTCAGTGCTGTGCTTTAACCCACTGCGCCACCAGGGAGGGCCTAAAGAGTATTTTTAAATATGTAACATTTTCTGGAAATATGTCAGTTACAGGTTCATGCATTTGCATATTAATAAGCTGAGAGGAAATATGAAATAGACAGCAAAAAGTCATAGGTTTGTAATCGTAGAAAGGATCTTGCTAAGGCACTAAATTCAGGGAAAAATATATTTTAAGGATTTTAAGACATGCTCTTAAGATATTTGTCAATATCTTAATGTCTTTATTGTAATTATTAATATACATGCTTTTCTTCATCTGATTTTCCATCTTTTTTTTAATTTAGATTTACTATATGGAAGAGACTTAGAAACACAATCCTTGTAATTTCCACTTCTAGAACAGCCCATTCAACTGCCAGTAAGTCTCACAACATAAAATGTAGTTTTTAATATCCACTTAAATAGCAAAGGTATTGTTTTCATATTTTATTGCAAAAATGCCTTGTCCTATTAGTTGTTTATGTATCACATCATAAATATCTGGTGAATTTTCTCCAAAATACAACCTGCCTTCCCAATAAACTGTGCTAATATAACATTTCAGAATCTTTTCCCAAGTACAACACAGTAACTGCTTCAAAATAAACTAGACATTCTGCTTTCTCAAAGAACAGATGTTTTATTTTGATTTTTCATTTGTTCAATGATTGTGAATGATGTTTCCATCTTAATAATGGAAAAATAATATACATATCAATTATCTGCTTAAAGGAATTCTCTTTCCTCACTGGTTGTGCCATTTTCTGCATCACAGGAAGATTGGTTGAGCAACATAGAACTATTGCATTTGATATATGGGGCCATTAGAGCTTGATGAGTTGCGAACAAATACCCTTTTTTCCTTTTTGAGTTACACACTTAACAACTTTAGTACAAATGTGATTATTCTTAAACCTTTGAGATCTTTGAGGCAGAACGATTAATATGTAAATTTTAAGTTTGTGTACTTAAAATTACCATAAAATAACTAGAACAACTAAAAGCATTTGGAGGAAAAGGAAACTTAAAGGCATATTTTTGGAAATTTGTGCTTGAATAATAATAATTTTCATTAAAAAGCAAATAAACAAGCAAACATACTTTCTCTGCAAGTCAGCTCCTTGCAGAAGCTTATGCAGTGGTGGCACACTTACATAATTTAGGGCCTAAAGTCCTATCTAACAATGTCATCATGAAACCCTTTACTTTCATTGCTTTATTTATGGTCTAGCTTTTTTCTTTGTATTACTCCAAATTTAAATTTAAATGTCAATTATGAGATGGTTTCATATTCTTTGAAGCATTGTAAATGTGGCAGAATTTCCACAAAATTTGTAATGAATGGAGATTGTCAGTGGAGGTCATAAAGGAGAATGAAATGTAACCTCACTTAATAGGAACTTAGATCTCTTCTCGCTCAGCTGCAGAGAATACTAGCAAACACTTCAAAGCCAAATATGTCTCTGATGGTCCTTGTTCTACTAACTTGGTTACGGATCCAAAGAATAAAGAACTGTTGCTCTAGGTAACTAAGAAACTGAAAAAGAAAAAAGAAAAAAGAAAACAACACAAAATAACAAATTGCTTCTATCTGCGCTCATAAAAATCCCTTACTGTGAGCAACTGTGAATTCATTATAGCTATGTTCAGGTTTCCAGGTTTGAAACCCTTCTCTAAACTCATCTTTCTGCTTTCTTTTGGTTGATGTACAAGTTTGTTTCTTTACATACCTTTAAATGTACTGGTATAAAATTATGAACTAATGAAATAAAGAGAAGTGAAAGCAGGATTTAGACCTATATTAGGATGGATACTAATAGCTCCCAAGATTTCTTGCCCTGATGCCTGTAGCTATAGTTAGAGATATTTGAGGCCCATGCTGATGTCACCTTAGAAGGCAAAAAGAATTTTGAAGATACAGTGAAGGTTTTGGTGACTAGTTATTTTAGAATCCCCTATTGGGTTTATTTAATTAGGGCCTTTAAAAGCAGGGGTTTTCTTTCTTTCTTTCTTTCTTTCTTTCTTTCTTTCTTTCTTTCTTTCTTTCTTTCTTTCTTTCTTTCTTTCTTTC
>NW_004567112.1:48165697-48167858 GCF_000260355.1 Condylura cristata
CCTAAAATATTTTATTTTTGCACAGAAGAACAGGGGTGCAGGTCAGAGGTGCAGGGGGGATGAGAGTATTCACCAGAGTAGGGAGTAGAACAGGCAGATCTGGTGGCCTAGATGTTAACCATCAGCCCTGTCATCTGTATAGCCTGAATTCGATCCCTGGCTAGGGAGCTAACCCAACATGTGGGACTGCAAGCCTCTCCTGTCTCGCCTGCTGCGCCCTTTAGCAGTGTTTTTGTTTTTTTTCCACCTATTAGATTCTTACATTACTAATCCAGTGAGAATTCAGTATGTCCTTGCTAGCTCTGAAATAGAAGTGCCTCCTAGTACTAGTGGTCAGAGGCTAAAAGCTAGATGACATCAATACTACCACCTTAGGAACTGAATTCTGCCCAAAATCTCAATAAGATTAAAAGCAGATTCTTTAATCTCCAGATTATCTTGATTATCTTGATTTGTGCTACCCAGAGCACAGAACCTAAACAAGCTTTGGATATCAGGCCTATAGAACTGTAAGATAAATAGTATTAGTTTTTAGCTTATCATTTTGGATAATTATAAATTCATATTCAGTTGTGGGAAATAATACATACAAAATGTTTTCCACAATAACATTTTACAATGCTATGTATTATCATAATGGGGGTTTTGAAACTGACACGATTGATTGATCATTATTTCTTTATTTTACTTATACTTCTGTATGATCATCAGTGAAGTTAACAGGATATTTCTGACACCGTGAGAATCCCTCATGTAGTACCTTTATAACTATAGCCACCTATCTCCTTTAACCCTCTCTCCCACACATTTGGTAACTAATAAAATGTTATCATTTTTGAGAATATTGCATAAATAAAATAGTATACTGTGTAACCTTTTTTCCCCCACTTCTTCTTCTTAATCCTTTAATACATACCAATATGTTATCAAACCTTACCCCAGCAAGTGTTCTCAGATCTTCTAAAAATAATCAGTAGTTTTCATTTTCCTTGACTGCTCACATCTGACCATGAGAACAGTCCTTTTTTAAAAACAGCCTTGAAGCATCTCCAGCACATTACATGTCAGTTTTTGTTTTTTAGCACCCTAAACTTCTTTTTGTGGGCATATCCTGCCCCACATATTTCATGCTTTGAATCCCTCTACCCCAGAGACCATATAATTCACATCTTCTTTCTCCCAAACCCCATACAAACACAGTAAGTAGGTTTTTAATATCTGCACTTGAATAACACCTCTGTGGAATTCAGTCTCCTTAGAAGGTCAGACATGCAATTGCCAAAATGTTGAGAGCAGAACTTTTCCTTGTAAGTGTCATTTTGACATGGGAAATAAGGTAAAAGTCTGCGGGCTATGGGAAATCTGTTACTAAACAGATGCAGACTAAATTGAGAGCAGTGAAGACCCAAATGTAAGTCTCCTTGTCTTTATCCTTTACCCTTTTGCTAATTGAAGAAACAATGTCTACTCCTTCTTTCTGACTTAGGAGATGTATGTTCATATTATCATCCAGGTATATGCCATCACTGTGTTCTGATTTGTGAATCTCACCTTTTTATTATTAAGGTAAAAGATTAAATTATCCTCTTCTTATCATGTGAATTCACCCCTTCCTCTTTCCTAGCTGCATCAGGTACCTCAATTTGAGATTTATACCATTTTCTTCCTAGCTGAAAACAGAATTTACATAATCTCTATAACTCCCATTCCCTACCGATGAATGATATTAAATTGCTTTTTCCTCTACTAACCTATCCAATACATTTTGATTATTCCTTCACAATCTCAATCCTGGTTATCTAAAACTCACTGGGACCTGGAAAAATGGAAACTAGCTCTGTCATTTACAGAGCTGTAACCTTGGGTATATCATTGGTACATTGTCTCCCCAATGCATGCATTGATACATGCATTTGTATTCTGTTACTAAATTTTGGGAATATTAACAACATAATTTTTTTTTAAAGATTTATTTATTTATTTGTACATACAGAACTGGGGTCAGGCCAGAGGTGCAGGGGCGGCGAGAGGCTTCACCAGAGACAGAGTGGGGAGAAGAACAGGCAGATTGATGAAATACACTGCTGAGGGGAGCAGCGGGAGGGTCAGGAGAGGTCTGCCACGCCATGTGGTCACCTCTGGGGCAGGCGGGAATCGAACT
>NW_004567112.1:48168588-48182793 GCF_000260355.1 Condylura cristata
GCTGAGGGGAGCAGCGGGCGGGTCAGGAGAGGTCTGCCACACCATGTGGTCACCTCTGGGGCAGGCAGGAATTGAACTCATGCAGAAGTGGCTTTAGATTCTCAGTGCTGTGCTTTAACCCGCTGCGCCACCAGGGAGGGCCAGGGTCATTTTTTAATACTGAAACATGGCCTTCCAGCTATATGGAAGTACTTTTGATTAGCTTTCTTATAAGAAGAAAACCAACACTCTTATTCTCGCCTGCAGGATCAGGAATAGTCTTTGGATTGTGCCACTAAAATGAGTATTTTAGTGTTTACCAAAAGTCATGCCATAGTGAGCAAAAACACATCTTAGAACTTGAAAATTAGTCGGAAACAGACATTAATTAAATCATTTTATAGTCAAATGTTAATTGCAGATAGGTCAAGTTTTACAAAAGCACACAGGCCTATGAGGCAGAAAAACCTTATTTTGTTTTTTTATATTTTGCCATGCTATTAATTTTGATTATATTTACATCATATGTAAAACTATAAAATGAATGTGTTGCTTAATAATAATAATACAAATGCTCATATATTTGTAAAAAAAGCAAAAAAAGTTCCTAGTTCCTTAGATGTCTCCTTTCAGTCTTACTCACTTGCATCCTACTTGAGATAACTCCTTGAGTAGCTAATTGCTTGTACTACTTTCTAGTTTCTGTAGTTTTGCCACCTATATGTATTTCTAAAAATTGGCTACTTAGTTGTGGCTGGCTTGATCTTTCCATAGTATAGAAATAATATGGAGTATCTTCCTGTGACATATGCTTCTTTATTTTCCAGTTTCAAGATACAACATCTTGGTATTCGTGGCTATATTTGCTTCCACATATATGGACGTACCCAATTTGTTTCCAGTTTTTTATCTATAATGAAGTATAATGCTTCAAATATTCTTATACTTAGAACAGATATTTTAAAGATTTTTCTCAAGGTCATATATCTAACTTGGATTCACAGTAGAATATAATATGTTCAAAATAATTTTGAGAGTCATTGTGTAACAGAGGCATCTCCATAAAAAGGGAGATTCCATGTTCCCTGCCCTAGCTAATGAGGGACACAGCTGAATGGCTAGGGGAAGCTTGAGACACAGAGGAGAGACTTGAAGAAAGACAGACACATGGAGAAGAAAGATGTGCTCATTTCTCAGCTTTGGACTTGTACCAGGGATTGGGGAGACTTGGAGTAGGCACATGGGACACTCAGACAGACAACTTGTGGAGGCTGACAATGGCATCTTTATCTTGCTTTGTACTTTAATTTTATTCCTTTCATCCCTGGCTAGTGATATCCCTTCTGCTCCTTTCCTGTGGTTCCCTGCCAGAAGGTGCCATAGACTTGTGGAAAACTTTGGGCCTCAATGATCCTACTTTGGGCTAACCCAGTTTGGATGAGCATTTACCTATAAGCAGAAGGGTAACTTTGAACATTTCATTGGGAAAGTATATCCTTTCTCTTCTCTCTCTGCACACTCATTCTATGATCATTACAGATCTTATACTCTAAGAATAACCTTTTTCTTTTTTTTTTTTTTTTTTAAAGATTTATTTATTTATTCATACAGAACTGGGGTACAGGCCAGAGGCTCAGGGGCGGTGAGAGGCTTCACCAGAGACAGAGTGGGGAGCAGAACAGGCAGATCGACGAAGTACACTGCTGAGGGGAGCAGTGGGCGGGCCAGGAGAGGTCTGGCTCGCCATGTGGTCTCCTCCGGGGCAGGCGGCAGGCAGGAATTGAACTCATGCGGAAGTGGCTTCAGATTCTCAGTGCTGTGCTTTAACCCGCTGCGCCACCAGGGAGGGCCATAACCTTTTTCTTTATGTGCAGATAGCAGGATGCCTCTAGAGCATACAAGTTCAAGATTCCCTGGGTAGCCCTCAGTCTACCCACTAACAGTTGTGTCAATTTCTTCTTCAAAAAGAAAAGTATGACAGTTTTTGCTTTTCTACAACATCATAAGATTCTTAGAACTATGTTGCCAAACTACTAGATGAATGTTTCTTTGTGGCTTCATTTTGATTCAATTTAAAACCCTACATTTATTTCTGAGATTATTTAAAATAAAATCAAAATTTATATATGCTGTTTTGTTTTAGACTAGGTTTATATTTCTCCTTTCTTGTCACTCTGTTTGGTCTTGAGTTTACTACTTCCTTTGTCAACTACACCCTGATTTTATAGGACTGGGCCCTTTTTAATGATTTTTCTCTTAAATATTCTGTCCTCAGTGAGTCTTTGCATACACCTAGTAACATAAATAGTATATCACTCTGATGTTTTCACATTATCATAATATATGTTTCATCTAACTTAGTCATTATTCCAAAATAATGTCATTTGCTTTTTATATTTTTCTTTTTGAAAAGAGGTCCTGGAAGAATAACCTTATTCATTTTATCAAGTCTCTATCCCTAACTAGTACATTTTATGATGCATAGTAGGCATTTGGCAACTACTTGCTGAATAAATGAAAACAATTTTGAGGCTTGATTTGACATAACTGATTAAAATAGAGTAATAAATAGGGTGGAGGAGAGGTAGATCTCTGAGATGCATGACAGGTTGAATTGGTGAGGTAATATATGAGTTAATTTTGTGGATATATATGAAATTTTAGGGGCAATATTCATGTAAAATGTTACTTCATGCCTTCTGTATTGGACAACGTTATGGCTTTAAGTAACAGGAAATGGAGGTCTCCTGAAAGTCAGTTACCTGTTCTCTCTACTTAAACCTTTTGCTTTCACTTTAAGTAGACTTTACTTTTGTTTAAAATGTTGTTTTATGTTAACCATTCTTTTTAAAAGACAAAAACACATTACTAAGAAGAAATAAAATCAATAAATGTGCTCTTTTAATGAACTACTTTGTACAGATACTTAATTTCAAGTTTCCTCTCAAAGTATTGATCATTTTTTTTTTCATCAATGGAAATCATTTCAATAAAACAAGATATAGATATAGCTGGATGGAGAGAAAGACAGAGAAAGAGAGTATATGTCTATACCTGGAACCTCCCACAGTCACCCCTGTTCTAGCTTGAAGTCAGGAGAGGCTCTTCCTTGTTCATGAAGTAGCCATATCAAATTCAGAACCTGATGCCTGTGGGTAAACCAGCCTTTCACTCTCTACTAACAGTTAGCTAAATATTTTAAAAATGAATACCTGGCTTTTGTGTCCCCACAATGCATTTTTAGAGCCAGGAAAATGATTAAGCCCTCCTCTGCAAATAGATAGTATCAACATTTCTTTAGGTCAGGATAACTTAGGAAATTGAAAAACAGAGTATAGATGAGAACCAGAACCTTCTTGTCAAGAATAATTCCTTTTTTTAAGATCAGTGACTTATTGTTCCTCTTCTTCTTCTACACACATGCTACTCTAAAACAGATTGTACAGACTGAACTTAAATGTGTGATTGTTGAAACAATTTCTACAGAGTAAAATCTGTTTAACTGTTTCACAGATTCAAATCTTTGCTTTGATTGTTTAGTGATCACTGAGATTCGAAGTGTGTACCTGTGTACTCATGTGTATGTGTGTGTGCTTGGCTATGGTAATTTGGTTATAGGCAGGAAAGAAGTACACAATTCAAGTGTTACCACTGACTATTTAATAGGTACCTTTCAACTTATTCTTACTGAAATGTATTAATAGGTACCTTTCAACTTATTCTTACTGAAATGTATGTCCTAAGAAAGGTTGTGAAATGCATAACTCATGAAAGAACATGGAAAATACTTCTGGTGATAACATGTGTTGTAAGAAAACAACTTGCTGGCCCTCCCTGGTGGCACAGCGGGTTAAAACATAGCACTGAGAAGCTAAAGCCACTTCCGCATGAGTTCGATTGCCGCCTGCCCAGAAGGAAATCCACATGGCATGGCAGACCTCTCCTGACCCTCCCACTGCTCCTCTCAGCAGTGTACTTCCTCCATCTGCCTGTTCTCCTCACTCTGTCTCTGGTGAATCCTCTTGCCACCCCTGAGCCTCTGGCCTGTACCCCAGTTCTGTATGCACAAATAAATAAATCTTAAAAAAAAAAAAAGAAAACAACTTGCTTATAATAAAGGTAAAACATACATTTATGAATTTTTTTAATAGAAGGTCAGTGTCATTTTTTTTTTAACTCTAAGACTGGGTACATTTTTATTATTATTTTTAAAGATTTATTGTTTCATTTATGCACACAGAGCTGGGGTAGAGGCCAGAGGTGCAGGGGCAATGAAGGGATTCAAAAGAGAGAGAGTGGGGAGCAGAACAGTCAGACTGACAGTCTGACTGACAAAGAACACTGCTGGGGGGAGCAGCGAGTAGGTCAGGAGAGGTCCGTCTGCTGTGCCATGTGGATCACCTCAGGGCCAGGGATGGAACTCACACTAAAGCGTCTGTGTCTAGCTTACAGTGCTGTATCCTAACTCTTTGTGTCACCAGAAAGGGCCCTGGGTACCTTTTAAATTGATGATTTACTCTAAAGACTATAAAATACATTTTTAAAGAAAAAACCCACAAGTATGGCAATTGACAGAACTCTAAAGACAAAAGGAGTTAACATCTGAACACTAGCTTGAGAGTGTGCAGTGATACAAAGCATGTGAGTTTTAATAGTTTATAATTCCTGAAATTTTTTTTATTATTAGTTTATTTTTGTGGAGGGCTTTGACCAGCAAGGCAAGGGGGTTTAGAGCCCCAGGGACAGCTGAGGAAAAACACGGACACGTCTTTCTCTGAGGAGAGCTTTTATTCTTCTTCTTTCTTGTTACAGTCATAGATAGAGCATGAGGGCGGTACAGAAAGTACCGGTGGGGGGTGGTCTTGATGGTTTGATATCTAAAAGGCCAATGGGGTTGAGGGGAGGGAGCCGTCGTCATCTTAAGGGAGTGTACACTTGGAGCCAGAGATAAAACCTATCTCAGGCGCTGGCACTTGTTGGGCTCCAAGGGAGAGGGAGTGGGGGGAAGGGATTCCGGTGTGCTGTTTTCTCAACCAGGATGTTAACCCTAAGTTCTGATCAAGTGTTGTTTTGTGCATAGGAGGCAAGGTCCTGGTCTCGGTCCCCGACATATTTTTACATCATTTTACATCATTTTTTACATCATTGTGTTCATTTTTCCATCTTAGTTGTAATCCTGTGGGAGTCCCATCACCAAATCACCCATGTAACATCACCATAGTCCAATGCCTTTCTTTCCCCCAGCTGTTTTTGATCTTTGATCCCATTCCCCAATCCATGCCCATGTCTCTGGTATATAGCTGTTCATTATTATTATTATTATTATTGTTGTTGTTGTTGTTATTGCTATTGTTATTATTATTTTCTCACCTGGTCTGTTATACACCTGCTATGAATGAAACCATCTGGTATTTTTCCTTTTCCTTTTCTTTCTGGCTTATTTCACTAAGCATGGCCTTTTCCAGCTCCATCCATGTTGCTGCAAAAGGCATGTATTTATTTATTTATTTATTTATTTTGGTTGCTGAGTAATATCCCATTGTGTATATGTATTACATCCATTTTTGGGCATTTGGGCTGTTTCCATGTCTTTCTAATTGTAAATAAAGCAGCAATAAGCATGGAGATGCAGTATCTTTTTGAATCAGTGCTTTTGTGTCTTTTGGATAGATACCTAGGAGTGAGATTGCTGGATCATAGGGAATCTCCATGTTAAGCAGTTTGAGGAAACTCCAAACAGTATTCCATAGTGTTTGTACTAGTTTGCACTCCCACTAGCAGTGCAGGAGAGTTCTGTTTTCTCCACATCTTCACCAGTATTTGTTGTTGCTAGTTGTTTGAGGATGTTCCATTCTTACTGGTGTGAGGTGTTATCTCATTGTGTTTTTAATTTGCATCTCCCTTATTACAAGTGATGTTGAACATTTTTTTCATATGCTTATTGGCCATCTGCATTTCCTCTTTGGAGAAGTGCCTTTTTAGCCCATTTTTGTTGAGTTTCATCAGTTCTCTGTATATTTTTGTGATCATTCCTTTATCGCTAGTTTTGTGTGAGAAAATGCTTTCCCAATCAGTGGAATGTTTGTTTGTTTTTTGTAATGTCTCTTTTTCTTTAACTTGATGCAGTCCCATCTATTTATCCTAAATCAATGTCATTTTAAAGCAATGGTTTTCAACAGTAGGGGGTCATGAATTTGCTCCTAAGGAATTTTGCCAACATCCAGACTATTTTTGTTTGTTTGATTGTTTATCACAACTGTAAGTGGGTGGACTGTGGACAGGTAATGTTACTAGCATAGAATGGAGACAGGTCAGGGATGCTGTTAATAATTCCATCATTCATATGGTATTACTCAACCCAAAATGTCAATAACTGTCCAGGTTAAAGAAACTCTGGTCTATATTTGCTGACATTCACTGATAATGCTGACTTCAAATTAGTTAGTTAGGTATTTCCTCAACAAACAGGGTTAATTTGAGAACAAATAACAGAAGAGAGGGTATATTAGAAAACTGCCTTCCTAATGAAAACCACTTGCACTTCCCTGAAACTAAGACTAACAATACCCTCTTGTAAACTCTGGAAGATCACCTTCCCAGTTATATAGAGGCAGGAACAATGGAGATGAAAGGCTGGTTAGGTCCTATAGACCTTTGACTTAGGAGGCTATGGACTAGTAATAGAAATTGGATATGTTTGTGCGTTCTTAGAATCTTCTAATAAATAATTTATGAATAAGGTATATGGATCAAAATAAGATTGACAGTATTAGGAGATATTAGTATATGACTAATATATATCCAGGGATCCAGACTACTAAGGGGTGCATGGTCCAAGGATTCAGCCATTTGCATGCACAAAGACACAAGATGCAGATATTAGAGTGATAAACCTTTCATGGAATTAGTGTGCACAGAGGAAATAAAAGAAAGGATTTCAAATAATAGCTTCCCCAAAACACTCAAAATAACCCATCTCCAGGTGGGTATATGCCAAGCCAAACAGGCTTGGCCCAAAGCAGGGCCACTGAGGCTTGGAAGTTTTCCCAAGATATCTTCTAGTGGGAAACTACAAAGAAAAGGGTTAAACAGGTCCCAGAAATTTGGGACAGGAGAGATTCAAAACCCAAAATAAACCACATTAAGATTAAAGCTGCCATTACCTCTCCAAAGACCAGAAATAGCTTCTCCACTGGTCTCTTCTGAAATCTCTTCTAAGAATGTCTATTTGTATCTCTTCAATTTATCTCTCTCAAGTACCTCCTGCCCCTTTCAGTAGTACCAGGGTGCAAGACAGAGCTGTCAAAGCAAGAGAGTCCAAGCAAGCATGTGTTCAATTATAAGCTAAGCATTGTTGACCCCTAGTTCCCAGAAGCTCTTCAGGAAGGCAGGTTTATGACATGCTGGGAGCTGTAATTTTCAGTGCCTGGGATCTCTTCAGTATAGAAATGGAGGCAGTGATGTTTATAAAACATTAGGGGTTGATATGTTCCTGTAACAGAGACATTTTTTAAAATTGAGCAATAATTTTATATTACATATACTTATTTTTTGGTTAAAAAGCACCAAATGAAATTATTTGTGTCAAAACACAGCAAAGAACATAATACCTCACCAAATTGCACCTTTAGCTTCTCTCAAAAATAGAATAGTAATCTGGAATTTCCTGGTCAGCACTTTTGAGATAATCATCCTGGTATATCCCCTTGCCTTCCCTAAACAAAGGTGACTTTGCTTGAGATAACTCTTACTGTTCCTTGTTCTAATCTTTCTGACTATAAAACCTTTCCATTTTTTAAAAACTTCTTCCTACTGGCAAGATGGGATTCTGCCTTATTTATGAATTGTTCAATAGTCATTTGAAAAGAGAAGATTACAAAGAAAAGTCAATATAGCTCTTCATTGAGATATATATTCCCAGTTTCTCATGGAAGGGCAGGGAAGAAAATTAAATTTTTTTTTAGTAAAATACAAGAACATTTATTGAGCACTATTCCTGTAAACACAGTACACTTGTTTTACATTATAAGAAGTAATTAGTAGTGTACCTCCACTTTTTAATTTATTTTTAAAGATTTATTTATGCATACAGAATTTGGGTACAGACCAGAGGTGCAGGGGTGGTGAGAGGATTCACCAGACACAGAGTGGGGAGCAGAACAGTCAGATCAATGAAGTACAATGCTGAGTAGAGCAGCGGGCAGGCCAGGAGAGGTCTGCCCCCGGTGTGGATACCTCCTAGGCGGGGATCGAACTCATGCTAAAGTGGCTTTACCTTCTTAATGCTGTACTTTGACCTGCTGCACCACCAGGGAGGGCCCAGTTTTTTATTTTTTAAGAAGATTGATGTAGTGAAGGAAGATAAATATGTATCAAAGTGGAAAAACCATATTAAAATTATCTAAAGATATTATTTTCAATATATTATTCAGAGGGAAAGATAGTATGCCTTTAAGAGAATTCAACTCTGCAATAGATGATGTGAATATCATATTTTATTTTTTCCTGAAATTGGCTAGAATACTTCAGTGCACATGTATTCTGAAAGAGGTGAGATTATCCTGAATAAAACCTGAGTTAGCTGAATGGCTAACAGTGAGAATAACAAAAGATTTATTGGACTAGTCAGATGTGTGTGCCCACTGTGGAGAAGGAACACATACAAAAAAGAAAAGAAATTCTATAGATCAGCCTCCCAAACAAGTTCCAAGGACCTTGTAGTAGTTGGCAGACAGCAGTGAATTTTGTATAGGGCAAAATTTAAGTTATAAAGATAAAATATCTGAGCTGCAATTATTTCAGGAAACACTGACTGAAAATCTCTAGTTTACACATTTAAAAACTAGAAAAAATCTTTTATAAGTTGCCTTTTAATGTTTATGGTATTTTTATTTTTTTGTTAACTTATAATATTTGAGTACCTGCTGTCTGACAGAACTGTGACCATAATGTAATAAAAATAGATACAAAACTATTGCAAAAAACAAATCTACTGGGTAAGTAATATAAAGAAACAAACAAAAAAATGAAAACTCTCTTGGCTTACAAGGAAAATAAAGACTAAAATTACAATTATTACAGAAATTATATTGATGCTATATTTTTAAATGTATGAGATGTTTTCAGCATAAAGAAAATTACAGTTACAAATTAAGTTCTAGAATACATGATATGTTGAACATAAATTCATTAAACATAACTTATTATGCTAAAAATATTTCAAAGCAAGCCCAAGAAAGTAAACTGAAATAACTGGATATAATTAAAAAAATAACAGGATAGAAGCAAAAGAGAAATACTTGAAGTTATTTGGAACATTAATATTAAAACCTTTGGAAATAATTTTATAATAGAAGAAAGTTTGACAAATATGAATTTAAATAAGGAAAGGATGAGAAAAAGGAAGCTGAAGGAGAGGTAAAATAGTGGGGAAGGTAGAGGGAGAAAGAACAAAGAATGTGAAAAGTCACATCAGTAGACTGACATTGAAAATATTTTGTATGTGCTTAAAGAAGGATGACTTGAGATGTCACAAAATTTTGGATCCTAAAATCTGCACCAATATGACAGTTCTCTGAATCCCTGCACAGTTTGTGTTGTATATTCTGGCACATATTTGTCATAGGAAGACACCATTTCTTGCCACGTCAAGAACTGACCAGTTGATGTTCTGCAGAATATGGTGACAGTGATCGAGAATTAAAGAGCTGTGTATTGCTTTCAGATGTTATCAAAGTATTTGTCATTATCTTTACTGATTGAAAGAATATATATTTCGATCAGTACTCTTAGCAATTATCAGAGACTAGTAAACTCTTTGGACATGTGGTTGTAATTGGAGTGATCACTTAAATAAATTTTGCATAATTGTCCATTGTCCACCTTGATCCATCTCATATTTGCTGGAGCATATTGGTCAATTAAAAAATGATAGCATGGAATCACTAACCACATATCCTTAAATCTTTGAGGATTATTCTTAATAGCTATTCTACATGTGTTTAGGAATGCTCTCAGTTTTCTAACTTTGTCTCAGGGACAGGTGGTGACTACTAAGGGCTTCTACTTGACACTATTATAATGTCTCTTACAGTTCAGTGAATCTAGTCTTCTGTCAACACTTTAGAATATCTTCCCTGGTTATGTAGTCAGTGTTTGGGAAAAATGAGCACAGTGAAACCCATTGGACTCATTGTAGAAACTGAATGGACTAATACTTCATTTATGATTTGACAACTTAATTATATATTTTAGAGAGGTACTCTGTGACACCAAGAGCAGGGTCATCTCTAATGCTATCTCACTGTATTAGATCCTTAAATTATCTTGGTATTGCTCTTTTCTCATGATAGTTACTCTTAAATAGATTACAAGAACTAGACTCTGTATATTCTTGCTCTAGAACCGTAGGTTACATTTTCATCAGAAACTTTTAATCTTGTTCAAGAGACACCTTCTAATCCACTGTATTTGAGTCTTAGGTCTGGTAACTGAACAAGGACAAGACCCAGACCTTATCAACTCTTTAGTCATGTGAGAAGTTTGGATTTTCTCCTGAGTGTTTTGGGAAGCCATGTGACACTGCTGAACAGGAAAGCTAAGTGATCTGACTTATAGTAATACATCACACTCTGAGTCCTGCAAAGAAGGAGCATAAGGCTGATGATTAGGAATGGTTCTGATAGACACGGCATCATTCTTGGTGAGAGATTACAGGAGTTTGGATTTTTGTGGTTATCAAACAGGTGCAGAGAAACAGTAAGGTTATGGATGTATTTTGAGAGTAGAACTGACAGGATGTACTTCACCCAGATTACTCATTCACATAACCACATTAAGGTTCCCTGGTGAAGTAAGAGGCTGTTGTGACACTGTCTAATTTGACAAAATTTACTTAACAAGGACCTTGATTTTCTTCCAATACCTCATGACATCAAGTTGAATATACAAAGTAATAAATATGATGCGATAAAAGAGCTGACAAGAACAAAGAGGATAGAGGTAATCTCTATCAAGAACCTTATAGAAGATGAGAATAAAATTTATACAACTTAGAAAAAAGTAGGCTGTGACTGCTAAAACCACTTTTCTTTTCATGTGCTAGTGAGTCCCCCACTCTCTCCAGGAGAGAATAGTTGTTGGGCCTTTTCCTGACTTTGGAGCTAAAGGTTCACAAAAGAGGACTAGTGAGGAATACAAATGAAAAACCATTTAGCTGGGGTTCGGTGGAGAGGAGGGGTCAGCCCCCACAAATGACTCATGAGTGTGAAAGCAGTGATTCTTTTTCTCAAACCCTATGCGTCAAGAGCTATCTGAATATGACACAGGATTTCTAAGACCTACAAGATTACAGCATTTTATAATTAAAAGCTAGGAGATATCTTTAATGGTATCTTAATTTGTGGGCTAAAAATCTGAGCCAGAGAAGATGATTGCTTTTTCTCTATACAACTGAATAGTGGCAAAACAGAACTGCATTCATTAATTTGTTCCTGACAAGATTTGGGAATGAAGACTTATTACAACTGTTTATCTTCTATAGTGTTTATGAATATGTTTTTTTATTCTGTAGAATTTATATTGCTAAGGATGAGTAAAGAGCCTTTATTTCTCAGATTTGAAAAAGTAGATAAAATATAATGAGAAATTTCTGCTGAAATTGCTCCTAAACATGGATCTTTATAGATTACTTATCACAATTTCAAGTGTTGCTTGAATAGTCCATAACTGATCAGGATGTTTACAATTTCCAATTTTTGCAAGAACTTGACATCCCCAGAAAAATTTAGTACATCCATTAACAAATTGTTCCATGTACTACATAATTTTTTTAAGGTTGGAAAGGAGAAGGCAATGTGTGTGTGTGTGTGTGTGTGTGAATGTGTGTGTGTGTATTCACACACACACACACACACATATATAATTGTAGTTGCAATTATTTTGGCCAGGTAAATTTCTGCAGTCAACATGATAAATGAAAGAATTAGCATATTAGAACTATTTTACCATTTTATATCTTTATATCTTTAAATTAGCAGCAGCAAAAATATCCAAGAACCAATAGAAACTTCAGGATAGGATATATTTCAAGAGTTGTATGTATAAAAGATATAAAAGAAGTATTTTAGGATTTCTCTTGGCTTGTTTGTTTGTTTTTTAATTTTGATTCACTCCCATTTGGATTAGCTGTTCTGTGAACCTTCAGTTGTATCATAACATGTTACATATATCCAAAAATTTGGTCCTTTGATTATATTTTTTTTCATTTGACTTTTTTTTTTATCATATTTGTTGGCACCCAAGGACTTGATTTTATCTTTTTAATGCTTGAAAATTTTTAATTTGGAACTTATACCCCAAACTGGTGTCTAGTGTTGTGCTGGTTTTGACTGATTAATGATGCCCTGTTTAATAATATAGTTTACTACTCTATATTCTTTTGGGGGTGGTTGAATAATGGATACATGTAAACCCTCAGATCCAATTGAAATGAAACAAAGAACATATATTTTCTATACAAACTAGGTTTTATAATATTCTTGTAAACCTAAAGTTTATGCTTTTAATTCATATAGCCTGTTGTTGACAAATACCTGAGCAATAATATTTCCACAGGGAGCCTATCCACTCCTTAGTTGCACTAAGATCCACCTTTGCTCATTCTCTTCTTACTTCTCATTGGCATTCATAAAAACAAACCAAAACCAAAACAAAACAAACAAACAAAAAAAAAAACAGCAACCACTATTACAACCTAGCACTTCTGATGCTGGTGTAATCTCAAGAAAACTGGCTAGATTATTCTCTTGGATTTTTGTTTTTGTTTCTCAGTTCCCAGTTCATAACACCAACCCAGAACACAGGAACAAGTCATCTCTTGGTTGGGCAGACTGATCACATCTCTGCATAATTTCAAATGTTTCACGTGCTTTTCCCAGAGATAAGGCGCACAACAGTTGATTCCTATTACTCTTCACTTGTAATCTTGGATGCCTAACTTGTCAATGATTTGTATATTCATTGCTTCTGATGTAAGAACTCAAAGAGGTTTTTATGTTTGTCTCTACAACAGACTTTTAAGGATTACCCAGAAATAATTTTGTTATTCATATCTCTAGTATCTAATGTATCATTATTAATCTAAGACATAGGAGAGGCATTTGGAAGGAAATATATATATTGACTATGGTTTGTACCACTTATTTTACATATCTTAATTAATAGCAAACTGAAGCTTTAGGGAGATTTAGTGGTAACTCTTGTGCTGTTTCTGTATCTTTATATATTTTTTCAAAGATATTTATGTAGTATCAGCCATAGGTCAGTCTTTTTTATACATACAAAATCAATAAAAAAAAATCTCTACCAGCATGGAGCTCACATTACAGTTGAACAGTGCAAAGATTAAAGCAACAAACTCAGGAAGTACATAGCATTTTAAGTGGTAACAACCGCTACAAATCAGGACACAGCAGGGAGGTTGGGATAGTAGTAACTTTTAGAAAGTAAGACTGTAAGTTGTATGCAGCATGGCAGTTTTTAGATATTTTATGGAAAAGACAACTGTGGGAATGTGACATTTGAACAAAGTCTTGAAGTTTAGGTTGTGAGACGTGGCATTCAGAGAAGAGGCCTCCAAGCTACACATATAATTTGAGGATCTCAGTATATAAGCAGAATTTCATTTCATGATAATGCATAAGATTGCCATGGAAGAAAATATAGGTAGAAAAGAAGCAAAGAACAGTGGTAACAGGGCATTCTATATCCTAACAGTTGTGGAGCAGGGGAGAAATCAACAAAAGAGAAGCATAAAGGGAGACTATCTAGTGAAGTAGCCAATAGCAAGGGATTTAATTTAGAAAGGAAAAATGATGCAATAAAAAAAGGGAGAAAATTGGCAAGGAAAATAGAAGAGTCTGTAGATAGAAATTATCAAACAATTAAATCAAATTTAAGGAACTAGTAGAAGATAAATCCTTAAAAAGTACAAAAACAGTTGCTAGATGGTACAGAAAGGAACTAAGATTGTATAAAGAAAAGTGAACATTACAACTTTTTTTGTTTCTATGCCTATGATGTTTTCCACAAAATATCATTAAAGGAAACTAAATTATTGCTTTGGGGCATGGGATCTCACCTAAATGAAAATAAATACTGGATAGGAAGGTTTGAGGAGAATTTTTTTTTTTATTACAAAGTTTATTTTTACATCATTTTGCACAT
>NW_004567112.1:48184049-48239807 GCF_000260355.1 Condylura cristata
GCGGAAGTGGCTTCAGATTCTCAGTGCTGCGCTCTAACCCGCTGCGCCACCAGGGAGGGCCGAGACCTCAAGTAATTTTTAAAAATGTTTATTTAAAGACTTGGGATGTTGGCCAGAGGTATAGGGGGTGAGAGGATTCACCAGAGTTAGAATGGGGAACAGAACAGGTGTACTTACTGAAATACACTGCTGAAGGGAAAAAGGGAAGACAGAAAGGGTCTTCTGCACCATATATGGGTTGCCTTCCTGGCTGGGAGGTAGTGGTAATAATGCTAAGGCTTAATGCCTAGGCCATCAAGGAGACCCTCAAGTAATTCTTATAATTCAGGAGCCATAAATTCACAGGTTAAACAGTAATATAAAAAAACATGAGGCAGGCATGAAAAAGAGTTTGAACAATAGGTGGCTGTTCCTGATGAAAATGAAAAAACAGTTAAGGAAGTAGGAGTAAGTTGGTAGATAAAAATTTGTATCAGAGGATGAACTATTTAATAATGAAATTGGGAATGGAATGTACTTATGAAGAAAAATAAGTTCAAGTGTGTGACAAATGCTTGTGCACACCAGTATTTCCTGATTTCTTCTATTTCTGACCATATTGGGATATTTCACTGTCATGTTTCTTGAGTTTTTTTTGTTTTTGTTTTTTCATTTAACTTAACATTGATCAATGAAATGAGAGAATATTCCACTGTGGGTTCATTTAAAAGCCAATTTTCTTCATTTTTAAAATTCTCTTTGCTCAGACAGATCATAAATATGATCTGAAATGATCATAAATATGGTAACAAATGATATGTAATAAATACCCCAGATTTTCTATGACCCAAGTAGGTTTTAGCTCTCACCCAAAGATGGACTGAACCAGGCTTATAGGGCACCGTTAGATCTCTGTAAGGTTTGAACATCCTCAAATGTTTAATGACCACTTGGAAGTCAATTGCCCTGAATGGAGTGTACACATTTAGATTAGACCTGCTATCACAGGATCTTTAAAGGATGAGAAATATGTCTTATGTTAACCGACTGAGAGTGTAATAATCTTTGTTACTGAAGCATAATCTTGACTATCTGGCTCAGCATTGAAGTTTGCTTAGTGAAGTGAATGGCTGACCAGTTGAATGGCAAGGTCACAGGAAAAGAGGTCAAATAAGTCAAAGTATAGAAGGATTGTCTATATGAAAACTGTCACCATAAATTGGATAGGATAAATTTAAAGAGAATGGCTGCGAACCAAGAGTTAAAACTTTCAAGGAATGGCATGGAGGTCTTAAAAGACTGAGAAAAGCAGATAATATAGATGGTATAGTATGTAAACATGAAATCCAAATTGAGATATTTATGAAGGAGAATGAGGAAAAGTTTATAAGTAGCTGTAAAAAGAATAATCAAGAATCATTGAATTCTTCAAATAAAATATAGTCTACTGAAATATCCCTTCTTTCTCAGAACTTTAAAATCTACAAATTATTTTATATAGACCCTTTTTGAGTTTTTTTAATGGAAATTACATTAAACTATTAAAATTTCACTTATTATGGAACATTAGGATGTTATGTATACTTTATAATGTTCTCATATAATTTATAAGTCAGACCTTTATTAATTTTCCTTTTATTTTTAAATCCCACAGTTCAGTCCAATATTTGCCTTTGCTATTAATGAATTATGAAATGTTAATTATTTCTATATTTGGAATAAAATTTACCATTTTCTTTTCTGAGGCTATGATTTAGTGAACTTAAGTAGTTTGCTTGCTCAGATGTTGGATGCTGTGGTTCCTATCTTTGATAACCCAGATACAAAGGCTTAGAACTACTTTGGCATATAGTACTTGCACTCAATTAATACTGTTAAAGATAATGTACTCCATTTTATTAAGAAACTATGTTCTTTAATCAAAGTGGTTACAAATACAAGAAAGATTATCCACATTGAAGCAGATTTCCCAGCTTCATCTTTATGTTCACCTTATCTTTTCCCAGGAAAAGTTTCATATGTAAACAAGTGGAAGAAAATGAAGGAAGAGATAGATGCTCCTCAGTGGAGAAGTTAGGCTCTCAAAATTTCCCCAATTCTTTTAATAGCCTTAATTAAGAATGTCAGGGGGTGGGAAGTATTAACATCATCAGCAACTCTTTCAGCTAAATACATTTCTTTCTATGCATTTGTCCTAAATTTTATCATTATAGATTTCTATATTGAAGAATATAATTCATTTAATTACTTTTTCCCAACTGCTATTGGAGAAATATGTGACAATACACAGTGAGGTATGATGTCCTTTCTTTATATAACTATCAGTCATGAATAATGATTTACAAACTTACAGAAAGTCATCCCAATTAATGATCCTATTTCTTTCTAGGCTTATAAATTATTCACAAAGTCATGCTAATTAATTCAACCTGAGTGATCATCAGAAATCAAATCTTGAGTCTGCTTATGGGGTTCCTTAATATGTTTTATTCATTCTATTGACAAGGTCTGAGAACCAACATTAATGAAGCAAAAAAGAGACATACATAATATGAGGAAGCTGTGAGAAGGAAGAAAATACATGATAAAAACAGATGGCAAAATAATTGCAAAGGAAATAGTGTTCATTATTACCTATAGAATTTCTGGCTATTTGAAAGACAGCGAGCAATAAACAGAAATAGAGGCTTATATCAAAAGTTGATAATTTCTCACTGTATTTCATTATTGAAATATCTAAGTTTTCAGAACATTTTTCCCACTTGAATTAAATTCTGGGAAGGATTTTTTTCCTACCCTGTATCTTTTTAAATACATTTTATGGAGTATTTAGGAAAAAGATGTTGCAACGATGGAATCTCCAAACATAGGCCATTAGACATTTTGAATATTTAAGTATCTAAAAATGTACTTGTATCATGTTTACATCAAACTGACACAACCTGAGATCAATTACATTTTAAGTTCCAATATGTGGAAATTTAACTTATAGCAGTTGGCATCCAGTAGAGGACAGAAATCAGATTTTCTACAGATAACTAAGACAAACTTGTGGCAGCACTTCCACTTCTTGATGGAGTAAGATTGTAAAGATAATTATACCCTTCTAAATCAAATCAGGATTTGGTTTAAGCAGAGCCTATAAATGGAGGAAATCAGTGGAATAGCTTATTTGGAAATTAAATCCTACTCAGAAAATGGTGTACTGGTTCAGATGGCTTTCTTTTTCAATGTAAATGGATAAACCACTGAGTTTGTATACACATCTATAAAATCTTCAGAATTATGTCCTCCATTTTAATTCTATTAGAGGTGTTTTAGTTTGCATTAAAAACTGGAATTTATAATCTCTAGAACAGATGGATATAGAATTACTCATCCCTACTCTTGGTCATTTGGGACTTCCATAATGCCATTTTGACCTAAAGTCCAAATCTACTTCCTGGTTACAGATATGAAATAGCTAGGTAAGCTAGCATTGAAACATGCATTATCCTAAGTATTTATGATGATAAATGCCAAGTTCTTATTTATGTGTCTGTGTTCATAGACTGTCTTTTATACAAGCCTTACAGACTGCAGCAGATAATCTTTATTGACATAAATATGTCAGTATTAAGCAACATATATTGAATATTGCATAAGATAGAATACCTAGACCATTATCTCAGTAATGTCAGGATGCTGACTATAGGCCATATTCTTTTCTAAGCACTTTACATATATTATTTTTCATACAACCTTATCATTTATTTGTAATTACATGTTTATTTAAGATCAGGGAACTGAGATTTAGAGAGTTAGCTAACGTGTTCAAAATCACACAACTTGTGAGTATTTTTGTTTGCTTGTTTGTTTTAATGTTCAATATTACTTTTAGGTACAGATTTTTTTTATAATTTAATTCATTTGTTTTTAACTGAAGCATTATTGGCATACCCATGTCAAGCAGTACCACCATAGTGTACCTTCCATCAGCTCACCCAAACCCACCACAATAAGCTGATATGCTTTCTTCCCTCTGTTCTGTCCCCTGTTCCCCCTCAGCCCCATTCTTGGTGCTTGTAAATACTGTTCCAGTATTTATTATTCCGAAACTCTTATTATTTGCCGTTATACTTGTCTGTTTTAAGCATCCTGCTTAATAATTTTTTGCCAGTTTTTATACATTATTAAGAGACCTTGTACTTATTCACATCTCCCATGGAAATTTGAAATCATTCATGGATGTCTATACTTACCCACTTGGATGTCTATACTTACCCACTCATATTTTTCTGATGCTTTGAGAGATTCATTTTCAGTGCTCTTTACTTACTCATAAGAGAATTTTTACTTGAAATTTTTAATGCAGTGTGTTTTGGGGGTAAGCACATTAAATTATAGATCATTTCTGGCCATTTCAGCTCTTGAGAGTATGGTTCTCAAAATAAAAATATTTGAACAGGTTTAATGAATAAATGAAATGACTCTTATTCTTAATATGTGTGACATAATTTATTTGAATGTAAGCCTGGAGAACAATACTTGTAATTGGTTGCTATTTATCTGCAGCATAATTTTAAATATGTTGTAAGACCAATATCTAAAGGGAATAATAAGCAATAGCCACTGCCTAGCATCCCTTGCGCAATTTAGACAAAGAAATTATGCTACATAATGACGTTATGGTAACTTTACTAGATGCCAAAAATATTAGGATTTGCAGAAAAAATATAGAGTCCAAGAATATCAGAGTCTCTATGAGTTTTTTTCATGGGAAACAACTTAAAATTTAATAATTGATGCTTAAAAGGTTGAAATTAGTTAATAAACTGGAAGACAGCTGATTAAGTGAACCCACTTTTGAAAGTGTTCATATAAAGTAGGAATAGGAGTTAAATCTCACACTATTTTGTTATTTTTTTATATTTCACAGACTATTACAGTACAGCAAATGGTTATGGAATCTTAGATTTACTAAAAACTAAAAGCTGAAGGCAGTGAGATTGCCCACAAACTTAATCATACATTTTCATCTTAAATATTGAATAATATCCAAAGAAAGTAAAATAGTAAATAATCTGTATCAATTCCACAGCAAACCCAAAATAGTTTCTCCTCCCATTCATATGTATTTTGATGCATGTCTGTGAATGCTCTGTTATTCAGATGCAGTATGTCTTATAGTTGAATGTAAAGCTCTCTTGACAGGCTGGTTGATTCTAGGAAGCAGATGATGGGATGAATTAACTTAGAAAGTCACTATTATTGTACATATCAGGTCTGTCAGCTCTAAAATATGGGAGAGTGTTTTTTCCTCAAAGAAGATAATTTTTACTGAGTTAAATGAAATAGCACACCAATATCCTGGAGTTCTCATTATCATTCATTCTGACATCTGAAGATCCTTGTTTTCAAGTTTAGTTCATAGGTACTAGACACCACTTCCATAACAGCCCAATCCACCCAATTCTGTTCTCTCTGAAAATAGTACTTATCCATTTCATACTGGATATAATATTTACATTTCTTTAGTTATCTTTGAGAAATTTTCAGTTCTAATTTGCTAAGCAAATGAAGGGATGGAATTTGAGTTTTGTTTTCTTTTTAAATGAACTACTTATTGGAGTACCTGGAAATTATGGTGTTTCAATCATTGATGATGCTTTCCTATCACCTTAGGTCTCAGAGATAACATGTTAGCTATACAGTAAGAGGTCCCATAATCTTGGTCAGTAATGGAATGAGCCATTGTGAGCACATGATAAAGAGTTAGAGAACTGACTATAAACTTGATACTGACTGCCTAATATACTGTTCTTTGACAGCCAACTCTTCCATCAACATCACAGAGAACTATTTTCTCACTTATTAAATGAAAGTGTCAAGCAAAAAGCTTCTAAGGACAATCTTAATTTAAACAAATATATAAATCACTACATTATAGTTGTTTTTGCAGATGGAGTGCAAGGACATTATGTATTTATGTCTCCTTTATTGAATAACATGTTGAATAAGAGTTTATGGGATAATTAATCCTTAATCCGTACTTGCTAGTTAACTCACTAATATAGTTCTGAGACACTGAAAACAGACACAAAACCTCTCTCCTCCCTTTTTTTTTCTTTCATTTCTCTCTTCCTTAGAAAAAGTTGAATTATATATATATATATATATATATATATATTTTTATATATATATATATATATATATCCTAAAGTTGAAGTGAACTCTCAATTTTCCATGCTCTAACCAAAAAGAAGAGTGACTCCATGACAAAGGATCCACCCTCAGAGATACAGAATTTTTTTAAAAGATTTATTTTTATTTATTTATACAAGAACTGGGATGTAGGCCAGAGGTTTGAGGGATTGGAGGATTCACCAGAGACAGTGGGGAGCAATTGGATCTACCATGATATACTGCTGAATGGCACAACTGTTGAGACTGGAGAGGTCTGCCACATGGATCACCTCCCTGGCCAGGGATCTAATTCATGTTACAGTAGCTGGTAATAGCTTGAAAGCACTGAGACTTTAACCCCTACACTACCAGAGAGGCCCTAGAGAACTGTTTTTGTTTTTTCTGATATTGAGGAGACTGTGGATTTTTATTTTAAAGAATTTTAAGCTCCTTCAAAGCATTTCTCTCTTTTGGATATCTCTGAAAGTTTCCCTACTTCCTGAGCCTAGTACAGATCTTTGTTACATAACGAAACTCATTAATTTTGTTAGCTTGACTTTTTATTTGATTGGATTATATATTCGATTATGTAAATAAAACAATAATTAATTTAGGAATGAGTGCTGTATTGCACAACATATTTCAATATATTGAAGCAAATTCCAACCAAAATCATATACAAATAAAATTTCACTGTCATTTGTTGGCTCTTGGTTTTTGCTTATCTACAATTGTGTTTTAAACAATGATAGCAGTCATGAAAGAAGTTTGAAAATCAAATACTTTATTAACCACGAAACAGATCTACCACATTTTCTTGTGTAGCTTTGAAGCAACAACTTTTCATCTTTACAACCTGCTAACAGCGCTGACAATTACATTTAAGTAGAATAAGTACAATGGTCGCCTACAGGGATAACAGAATGGAGGATGTAGGAACTATTTTTCAAACGTAATATAAACTACCGCTTTCAACACAAAACTTAGAGAATAGTTTTCATGAATCACAAATTTTCTCAGATTCATGCAATGTCATTTATCTGTAATATGAAGAAAGATGACCCTTTATGTAGCATATTTGTTATTATAGTGGTGATTATCCTTTATACAACTGATCTTATACCTAAAAAAGTTTGAAGTGCTTTTAGAACTTGTAAAAAAAAAAAAAAGGAATAAAGGTAGAAGTAGATTTATCCCATTTCTGAGTTAAGGGTGTTTATTGTATGTCAACATTGCTGTAAGTAGCATCTTCAGAATAGTGTTAAATAGGAAATGTTTATCGATTATCTTCTTTGTACAAGACAAAGTACAAGGAGTCTTGGAGTCCCAAAGTTAAAACAGATATTTTATCTTCCAATTTACCTATATTATATTAATGAGGATTTGTAATTTTTTCATGTATCTTTGAATTATATAATCTTAGCTATTTTAAAATGTAATTTAGTTGAATATTGCTAAAGTAATTTTCTGATGATGAAAAAATCCCTTAAGTTATATTCTTAAAACAATTTTAATCATATCACAAGGTAATCAAAATTATGTTGTATTTATTATTTATGATTTTTATTAAAGTAGCATTGTGTTAATAGGTTAATAAATATGTATAAAATTCATATACATTTGAAAGCTTCCATCTCTTCAGATGTATGCTAACCCTCCATACCCCACCAGCACAGACCACTATAGTCTGTTTTACCCTTTCCCTCCTTTGCTCACCCTTCTTCCCTTGCTCATCCCTCAGTTTTACAGAAAGATTTTTAGGATGTCTTTTGACTTTGGATTTATCCATTTAGTTCCTCTATATTACACCTTTGAGAAAAGCCGTTCAGTACTTGCCTTTTTTCTTGTGTTTATTTTGCTCCATCTAATACCCTCTAGCTCTATCCATGTTGTTGCAAAGGGCAAGAGGACAAGAAAAACCTTGAAAATTGACCATAATTCTAAGGCATCCTGGAGGGGAGAAGCAAGGAGAGTGGGGGTGGCAAAAGTTGGGTGGGTTGGGAGAACACAATGGACTATGGTGTTGGACAGGGGGTACTTTGGTGTTGGATAGCTGTGGTGAGAAACCCTATATTGTCAAAAAATGAACATGGATGTAAGTAAAAGGTACTTAATTAAAAATTAGTCTTAAAAAGATTACATTCTTTGTAGTGCAGTAATCAAAATTTATATGGCTTTCTACTGTTTTCATAATTATATACTTCCAGATGCATACTGAAGGCATTTAATTCCATGATCACAAACTGTTTTCCACCATTGTCTCTTGAGACTTCCTGTATAGATACATTATGAGTTTTCTTTTTCCCTGAATACTCTCTTGCCTTTAGTTTATGCTGTTTTTCAATTTTTGAGATTGTCCTACCTTCAAGTAAAACTGCAGTCAATTTTTTGCAGTACATTCATGAAAGTTATTCTGACCTCATTCTGCTTCCTTCCTAAAAATACTAACAATACTTTTCCTTAATTATCTCTGAGGGCACTAATTTTATTAAGTTAAAGCACTTTGTACTGTTTTTTGTTTGTTTCTTTAATTATTGTCATCCTAGTGGGTGTCAAGTAGCATCCTATTCTGGTTTTGATTTGCATTTCCCTAATGACTGTAAATCTGAGAGAGTTCCCCTCCTCTTCCATTTGAGCAGTACAGCTTGAGGCGAAAAACCTGTGTGTGATTTTTCACACTTGACAGTAGTAATTATAAGACTTTGCCTAGCCAACTTCACTGGGAAAGTGCATACACACACCATGCTTGGGACAGACACTGAAATCTTTGAAGGGAGTTACAGTCAAGGACTCAGACCAGTTGACCAGATCTTGCCTTGCTCATATCCCCTTTTCTGGATGCTTCCCTGGGAGGCCTCTTTATTTGGGACTTTCAGCAGAGGGCTTCCTTAGGTGTCTCTGCCAGGATCTTCTTGTGGAGGAATAAGAGGGAATGTGAAAAAATTTTCTCTACTCAGACTCAGTACTCAGAATTTTCTCTCTCTTGGGTCTTCTTTGTCACCCCTGCCCCATCCAGTGCTGACCTCCTTGATTCATTAAACTGCAGGAGTCTGATTTTCATGTCTTTTTTTGCAGTGAAATGATCCCTACCTTTGTGCTATTCCACTCAATCCTTTACCAGTGAGGTTCCAAAGGGAAAAAAATGGCAGTGAGGATAATCAGACCATTCCCTGAATGAGCCTCTTATACTATTGCAATAAGTGATTAGAAGTTTGACAATCACTTTTATTTTGGCTTGTTATTATTTAATAGTTTACTTCACTATCTGACAACTCAATATTTTCCAGTTCAAGTGAGCTCTATTTTTCACCTTTATTGAGTCTTTGAATATGTGGTAATTGACCACTGGGTGTGAAGCATATTATTTGTCCTAGTGTCATCATAGAACTCAGGGTTTTTATTAGAAATACTCTAATTAATATTTGCAGGTTAAAACAATAGGAACTATGACTGACAGTGCAAAGATAATAAAAAATATAATCAAATCAAACCCATGATCAAAAATGCCACCCTGAGTAATAAAATTTATCTATGAAGAATGAGCAGGTCTCATGAAGATGCTTAGAAAATCAAATCTCATCTATAGTAAACAATACAAGCAAAGGCACAAAGTTATGAAAGAGCATCATTGTAATGGCTTAATCTCCATAAAAAAGAGGAGGGCTCAGGTTCCCTGTCCTACCAAAGGAAGGGTAAAGAGGAGCAGTGAGGAAAAACTAGAAAGGACTGGGCTTTCTAAACTAAACTAAAGAGGACTAAAAAGGTAGGCTTGGAGGAGGCACATTAAAAAGAAAGAAATGTAAAGAAGCAGCCCCACTTGCTTCTCAGCCTTGAACTTGGACCAGGGGCTTGGGAGACAGTGAAGAAGATAGTAGGAAGAAACATGGGTGAGCTATCTGTTGGGAGGCTGGTGATGGCCTCCTAGATCTTGACTTGCACTTTGATTTTACTCCTTTCCTTCCTGACTTGTCTGGTTCCTTCTGCCCCTGTCTTTTGGTTCCCTGCCATAAGATACCTTAGCCTTGAGGCTAAGGGTATTTAGAAACAGACAAAAAGGTGGAATGAGATTAGTAGCCCCCTCCCAAAAAATATATATTTTTTTTTTTTGTAAAGGAACCTGCCGTCAGGGCAAAGAAGGAAAGAGTAGTACTTATCATGCAGACTACTACATTTGGTGCTGATTAGGAAAGTCCAGATGATTAATTTAGGATTATACTTTTGGAAGAGGTTGAAACTGCAATAGCTACTAAGTCTAGGTGGGTATTTGACATCAAAGTTGCCCTTTTTGATCTGTCTTATTCCCTCATAAACAGTGTATTCACATTATTATAGAACTATAAACACTATCCAATTTAATATTTCCACACCTTAAAGAGAAATTACACACTTCCAATTGGCCCCTTCTACAGGCCATATAAATCATAAATCTACTTTCTGCCCCAAGAGTTTGTCTGGGAATTTAATATATGTGGTTTCATCCCAATATGTGGCTATTTGTGATTGATTTAAGTTTTTAAGTTTTGCATTGTTTTTATATGCATTGTTACACACTCATAGTTCATTTATTTAAAAGAGCAAGTAGTGTTTTGTGCAGATAGAGCACATATTATACTTTCAGCAGTTGATGGGCATTTGGATCGTTTCCACTTTCTGGCTATTATGAATCATGCCACTATAAAATTTATATATATGTTTTTATATGGATATATTTTATCAATTTTTGGGAGTGCAAATTCTGGGACATGTGGTAACGCTATATTTAATTTTTGAATGATTGTAAAACTGTTTTCCAGCAGCTACACCATTTTACATTACTTTCAGTAGTATATGAGGATTCCACATGTTCCAATTTCTCCATATATGTATGGAAACATGTTATTTTCCTTCTTTTTAATTATTGGTGCAAGGTGGTTATACCTCTGTGTGAGGTAGTATACCACAGTAATTTTCATTTGTATTCCTCTAAGGAATAATGAGATTGAAGTACTTTTCACACATGTATTGACTTTTTTCAAATGGAATCTCTCCGCTAATCCTTTGTTCATTTTTAATTGGATTATTTCTGTTTATTATTGAGACTTCTTTATATTTTTTTTGATATGATTTAAGTGATTATGTCAGAACTGCTTTTCTATGTCTTTCTCCTTTCCTTACCCCTTGGGATCCTCACATTATGGGTATTACTTTTTAAGTTTTCCCAGAGAGCTCTAACAATTTCTTGAAATAAGAGTTGCATGAAGTTAACATGTCACCTTACTCTTTTTTATACACACACACACACATGCACATGTGTGCGCATAAACCAGTACATACACATTCCCAGTAGATTGCTTATTGATTGCATTTTTCTTTCTTTTTTGGAGATTTATTTATTTATTCATATAGAACTGGGGTACAGGCCAGTGTGGGGGACCTTGGCCAGCAAGGCCGAGGATTGGGGTCCCAGGGTCGACGAAAGGAGAAGGCAGAGAGTCGATCGATCGTGCAGTAGAGAGAGTTTTATTGTGTTGTACAGCTATATATATATATATGCATACAGAGAGGGCGGTGCAGTTAGTGCCGGTGGGGGGTGGTCTTGATGGTTTGATGTCTCAAAGGCCAATGGTGTTGAGGGGAGGGGGCCGTCGTCATCCTAAGGGATGGAGTTCTTAAATAATATATCTATAGAGACAAAAGGAATCCTTGGTCCAAGGACTGCAGAATGGATGTTGTCCTAGAAGGCATGAAAAAAATCAATCTCCAAGGATTTCAAACAATGCACTTTCACCTTCCTATGCTAATCTCCTCCCTAATTTGGTTGTTTTTATTCAAGATTATGATTAAAGCTATATAGGTCTCTAGGTAATTTAGTTTATATGTTTGTATAGCATCATCCACAACACTTTAATTAGAATGCAGTAGAAGGTTGCTAAGTAAACCTCAACATTAACTTAATTGTTAGCCCCTGACCCTAAGCTCTCTGTTTAGAATTGAGTATGGTTTATAAATTAACGAAAATATTAGAATCATTTCATTTTTTCCCTAACACTTCTGTGTTTTTAAAAAAGATTTATTTATTTGGCCCTCCCTGGTGGCACAGTGGGTTAAAGCACAGCACTGAGAATGTAAAATCGCTTCCTCATGAGTTCAATTCCCGCCTGCCACGGAGGTGACCACATGGTGTGGCAGACTCCTGACCTGCCTGCTGCTCCCCTCAGCAGTGTACTTCCTCGATCTGCCTTTTCTGTTCCCCACTCTGCCTCTGGTGAAGCCTCTCACCGCCCCTGAGCCTCTGGCCTGCACCCCAGTTCTGTGTGCACAAATAAATAAAATCTTAAAAAAAAAGAACTGGGTACAGGTGTACAGGTCAAAGGTGCAGGGACAGTGAGAGGATTCACCAGAGATAGAGTGGGGATAAGGACAGGTAGACTGACTGATGAAATGCTGCTGGGGGAACAGTGGATGAGACAGGAGAGATCTGCAGCTCCATGGGGATCACCTCCAAATCATGGGATTAAATTCAAACTAAGTGGCTGCAGTCCCTCTAGTGTGCAGAGCTTACAGTGCTGTGCTTTAACTTGCTCCGCTAATGAGCGGGCTGGTGGAGCTAGAATAATTTCTTAAAAATAGTAAATAAAATTATTTTTGAACAATATATGGGAAAATCACAGCACCATAGAAGAGTAATATATTTGACTAATATAGCTTTTTGGTTTATCTCAAGTAAGTGTTGCTATAGAAATTTTTAATGACTTTGAAGACTGTTAGATCAGTACATGAGATTTGATTGCCAGACCTTGAATTAAATCAACCAAAGAAATGAATACCAACTATTATAAACTTAAAATTATGAAAAAGAAAATCATTATATTGGTAAGCTATTTTAAGAAGAAACAACTATCATCAATTCATTATCTGTAGCTGGTGGGACTGAATAATTATTCTCTGACTGAAAGTTTTTATAAAATTATTGTATAATCTTTTCTTAATTTTATTTTTTAAAGATTTATTTATTTATGAATACAGGTTGGGGTACAGGCCAGAGGTGCAAGGGTGGAGAGAAGATTCACCAGAGACAGAGTGGGGAGCTGAACAGGCAGATCTACTGAAATACACTGCTGAAGGGATCAGCGGGCAGGTCAAAAGAGGCTGCAATGCCATGTGGGTCACCTCTGCAGTGGGGATTGAACTCATGCTGAAGTGGCTTTAGCTTCTTAGTGGTGTGCTTTAATTCACTGTGCCACCAGGGAGGGCTCCATTGTATAATCTTAAGAGATTGCACTCTTGACCATGGAAGCAGAGTGATATCAAATAATTTCTTAATTCCTTTTCACCAAAAAACATATATAATGGAAAAATTTAAAGACACTTCCTTCTAATCAAAAATTCTATTATAAAAATATCTACTCTTTGGAGAAAATTAAAACAACAGTAGTCTGGAGAAGGGGTTATGTTTTCTATTGAACCAATCCATAAGGGTTTGTATATTTCCTATAGACTTTAAGGAAGCAACAACATCAGTTTATGTTGTTTCTATTCATAGAATAAAAAGCAGTCCAGAGAGAACTACTTATGTATAGGAAAATAAATATGGACTTAAGAATCAGAGCAGACATAGGCTTGTTTCAGCCTTATGTTACCTTCAAGATATAAATGACTGATTCTGAGTTACCACTTTTTTTTTTTTAAACAGGGCAGTATAATAATTATACCTTGTAAAATGGTTAGAACATTAGGTGAAAGGACTTAGAATTTCATCTATGTTATGTTGTCACCTAATAAAGTACTTAAGGGAAAATAATCCAAGAATCGGAGTTTAAAATTGCTTCCCTAACTTTTTCTCAACCTATTTCTATGCCAACAAGCACCCAGAAGCATTGAAGGCTTAATAAATAAAGTACTTAATAATAGTACTTAAGGGAAATAAAGTACTTAATAAAGTACTTAAGGGAAAATAATCCAAGAATCGGAGTTTAAAATTGCTTCCCTAACTTTTTCTCAACCTATTTCTATGCCAACAAGCACCCAGAAGCATTGAAGGCAGTCATGATCCCTAAACCCACTGTTTTCTCTTTCCCAATTAGGCATTTCCTAAAGGAGGATAAAATTGCATTGACTTTATGATATTTGTCAAAATAGGGAGTCTCTTGGAAAGTGAAATAGGCATCATGAAAACAAAACGAAGCAAAACAACTGGAGAGACTGATAATTCTAGAAGGGATCTCTGTTACTGGTAATACCATGAAATGAATAGTATTAGCAGGTCTGACTTAGCTTATATTTAATGTAAGATCAGGAGAAGACAAACTGTAATTTTGCTTTCTCTAATGCCTTCTATTTTTTAGAAACGATTTTAAAAAAATATTTAAAGGTTTGCATTCTATTGAAATAATTTCTCAATCACACCCTTTTCTTGCTGCTATCTCTAGTCAATGTATCAAATTATTTTCATTTGTTACTTTGTTATTATCTATAATTAATGTATTTTATCTTTTCTCTAGATAGAAAACAGATAAAAATATTTACTTATTTGATTCACAGATAAATTGATTTGAAGTGGTGATGACCTAGGATTTAGTGAATGAATAAAGGGCTTACTTGACTCTGCCCAGTTATTCTATAGTTGGCCAACAGCTTTCGGGAAAGACACACAGAAATGGCCAATATATGATAATGGTTCTCTGTCAAACAAAATTATTGGAAGAATTGTGTATGACTTACAGTTATAGTCATCTTTTGAACATCCTGACATCGTAGACATTCATATTGGGCAGTAAAGTGGATTTCTTTCCCTTGAATATTTGACTCAAAAGTCATAAACATCCATGGTCATCATCTTTATTCTTGAACAGCTGACTCAGAAATTAACACTGATGATGATCTTCTTTATTCTATGGAGATGATTCAGATAATGGTATTTCTTAGTGAAGTTAATACATATCAGGACAGCAAAATAGAGCAATGAAAAATTTTAAGCCTATTAGTCAAATAAGTTTAGGTACACCTAAGTGGAAAAGGTGTGGGGATCAATATTTTGAAAACTTTTATAGAATAGCATATGCTGTAAATTTTTCTAAGGGGAAATTATATATGTAATATTCCCTCATTAGTGAGAAATAATATTTCTTTCCTTCTTGGGTAAATAACTATCCAGATAATTCTATGCAATGAAGTTTGATGTGTCTTGTAGGAAGGTGACATGGCAAAATGTGTAAATCATGGAGTTGAAGTGAGTCAGGAATGAGTTGAGCCTTTCTGTAATGCATAAAATCTGTATGAGAGCAATTTTTTTATAAGATTTATTTATTTATTCGTACAGAACTGAGGTACAGGCCAGAGATGTGGAGGGTGAGAGGATTCACCAGAGACAGAGTGGGGTACAGAACAGGCAGATCAAAGAAGTACACTGCTGATGGGAGCAGTGGGCAGTCAGGAGAGGTCTGCCATGCTATGTGGATCTCTTCCAGGGCAGGCTGGTATCCAACTCATGCGGAAGTGACTTAAGCTTCTTAGTGCTGTGCTTTAACCTGCTGTGCCACCAGGGAGGGCCAGATCTATGTTTTCTTAAGCTAATGTAAAAACAAAAAATTCAGAAGAAACATATATTAAATTATCCTTTGGAAAAATTTCAGTAGGTTTATATGTAAATATAGTCTGGTTTGAATAAAAATTTAGTGACTGAAAACTTGAAATTAATAGTATCAAACTTATATTATGAAATAATATTGGCATCTTTAGCTTAAGTGTAAATATCATTGCATAAGTATATCAAAAATAAGCAGGGAATATAAAAATACAATTATGACTAAAAGTCTGGACTCAACTTAGTCTGGTAATAAATTTATGAAATTTATATATATTTAATTTTCTTTTAAAGTATTTAACATTTCCTTTAAAGGCTACTCACCTTCTAATCAATGACTATTTGAATCTCATGTCATGTATTTTATCGTCAGAAGCAAATACTTTTCTAGAGTTCTAACTCTAATCAGTGCTAGAATTTACCTAAATGGTTTTGCAAGAGGAATAGAAATCAAGGTTGACATGTAAAGAGCTAGTGTAGCCAGGAATCTGAATCTTTTAGTAGTTAATTTACATAAGAGCAAAACATTCTTTTCATAATAAAAATATTTTTTTCTTTAGTCTTTTGGTTTGATTTTACATTAACAAAATTACATTGTCATCCAAAAATATAGAATTCATTTTCTCCAGTAAACATATCAATGAAATTATTCCTTTAACACAAACTTAAAAGTGATTAATTTTTATTGTTTGTTTGGGGTAATTAAAATTAATGTTTCAGGAAAATGAAAGGATATTTTGCTAATATTACCAGTATCTAAAATAAATTATTTACAATATATTTGCATGAATTTAATATTCTAAAAATAATATACAGAATGCAAAGAGAGATAATTTTAAGTAAAGGATTATCCCCAGGCTCCCACTTTTACAACATATATCACAGTCTGGTGTTCCTTAATGATTGGAAATTTATCTTATTTGCTCAGGTATTTGCCTTCATAACAAATAGTTACTGATTAGAATGTCAGAAATTACTTGTTCTGGAAGGACAATTTGTAAACAGATAGCCCTGGCATATCTAGTTCCTTGGCAAGATTATTATTTTGTTAAACATAAAAAATGGTAAAGGTTAACTTTTCTAAAACAAAAACAAAAACAAAAACAAAAACTTTCAGTAGTGATAAATTTGGTGATAATAATATTAGCATGAAAATATTGTTTATTTGGTATCTGCATATATCGGGTAAGTCTTTTTTTTTTTAACCTTTGAAAGTCCATGATTTATTTCTCTTCATTAGTCTATGTGCAGGAAAATGAAGAAACCACAAGTATTGTGCACTGGTAGTCAAATAATTCATATACCCTACATCCTTTCTATTGACGTTGTCATGCTTGTTTCTAAAGTGAATTTTCCATTATAATGATCTAAATCCCAATCAACCCTCTTTCTAAATATCTCAGACTTCACATAGAATGTCACTCATAAATATCATATATTACATATCTATTACATTAGTTTTTCCATATACATATATTTTTCTCCTGAAAGGAGAAATCAAACATATAAAAATTAGCAATGATGTTTTATGTATATATACAGATCTATATAAAACATTGTACACACACACATTTACACCTGAATGGAGAAAGCAAACTTTGTACAAAAATGAACAATGGCGTTTTATATATATAACATATAGATAGTCTTATATATATATATATATATATGCATTTATATACATATATGTTATATAATATAAACACAATATATATCATATATATATTATATAATATATATTTATGTTTGTGGGTTTATAAAATGCATTGTTTACTTTTGTGCAATGCTTGCTTTCTCCTTTCAGGTGTAGTCCATGTAAAACTTCCACCAATTCACCTGTGAACCATAACCTGAGTCCCTTGTGCTCTTCTCTACCCTGTTATGAACTCTCTCCTTCCCCTCCCCTGCAGAATTTCTTTAATTTGTAATTGCCTTTTAGTTATTTTTTTCTTGATCCATTATTTGGTTCCCCTAAATTCCTCTTATAAGTTAGACTATTTGATGTTTTTCTTTTCCTTCTGAATTAGTTCACCGAGCATAATACCTTCTAACTCCATCTATGTTATTGCAGATGACATTCGTTTATCTTTTTTGATTGCTAAATGGTATTTCATTGTGTGTGTGTGTGTGTGTGTGTGTAGCGCATGTGTGTATACACCAGATATTCTTGATCCACTCATCTATTTTGGGACATTTAGGTTGTTTCTATGCCTTGCCTATTGTAAATAGTGCAACAGCAATAACAGGGGTACAGATATTCTTCTGAATTAATGTTTTTGTTTCCTTTGGGTAGATCCCCCTAAGAATAGAGTTGCTGGATCACATGGTATTTCCAATTTTAGTAATTTGAGAAACCTCTACAGAGCTTTCCATAATGGTTTTACCAATTTGCAATAGGAACTCATTTATTACCTGAACATTTAACTAAATTATAACATAAAATAGAATACGCATTTATAGCTAGTGGAATAGATTCATCTTTTAAAGCACTTTTATCAAAATAAAGTCACATTCTTGGGTATGGGGGCTTAGCATTCAACATCTGAAATTGGAGGTGGGGGACACAACTGCCCAATACAACTGGCAAGTATATTAACACTTCATTGTGGTTTTCATACCTTAGAGCACAAACTGGTCTTTATTGACTTACAGAATATTAAATTATTTCATATAATTAGGAGTCTTGTGTCTGCTTTGTATAAAATATTTGTCTCATGCCTTACCTTCAAAGTCACTCTGTTGCTTTTATTTTCTTAAGATTTATTTATTTATACAAACAAGAACTGGGGTACAGGCCAGAGGTGCAGAGGATGAAAGGATTTACCAGAGACAGAGTAGGGAGCAGAACAAGCAGATATATTGAAATACATTGCTGAAGGGAGCAGTGAGAGGGACAAGAAAGGTCTGCCATGCCATGTGGGTCAAGTCATCTCTTTTGCTGGGAATTGAACTTATATTGCAATAGCTGAGGATACCTTCATAGTGCTATTCTTTAGCCCCTGTGCCATGGGGAAGGACCCTGTATTGTCTTTACAACCAGACTACTTCTTCTAATTACTGGCAATCTGGAGAATCAGATATTCAAGTTTCCTAAAAATTTTAGGTAAACTAAATACGAGTATTAACTTGATGTGTGGTCTTTCTGTTGTAAATGAATATGACCAAGCTAGACTAGATGAGTTCCTTTATTTTAATAACACCCTGGATTTTCACATTGTTCCAACAATGTAGGTTTGTTGGTAGCAGGACATACAGCCACACAATTACAGGTAGGAAATTTCAAATTAGGCTAAATTCCTCTGTGTTTATTTTGATGATATGAGATTTATGAACTGAAAGAAAAAGTTCTATGACTTGTTACAGCAAGGGAAACACTTTGTAGGTAGCTACAGAGGCTAGAAGTCAGCAAAAAGAAAAACTAGTATCTTAGCTGCATGCAGCAAAAAGAAAAACTAATATCTTATCTGCATGACGTGTCATGCAGCCAAATCAACAAGGCAGCCATTGTCAAATTGTTGCAAAGAAGAAATGAGAAATAAACTACACAGTTTGTCCGTGTCTGCAGAAGCATACTGTAGGTAGGATAGAGGTCAGTCTTTGTAAACTTCAGGTCTTGTGCTATTCCCACAAAGAGATAAAATCTGACTCTACAGAACAACAGACCAATTTGGCTATAATATATAACATTTTCCCTTTTTCATCAACCCAATGTAACTAGGTGCCTCCTTTATCTCCGCTGTAGAAGACTATGTATCTCCCTCTATGCATGTAGCTTGCTGCACAATCTGTACTTACATCTAAAGTATGGACTGACTATTGGAGTAATCTGGTGTTGTCCCCAGTTTTGAATCCTCAATTTTCTCTGAATAATCTCTTTGATAAGTTTTTCTTCCAATTGTTATGTTAGTTATTATTTCAGTTGACAGCCTTGGTTTTTATTTCTCAGCATCTAAAGGTATTACCTGCATTTAGCTTTTAGGGATTTTGAATACGACAAGTTAGTTCCCCCAATATAATATGTACATCTCAGAATTAAGAGAGTAAAAAACATGTTATTGATTACACATTAGGTAAGTGTTAGTATGTGCCACCAATGATATCTGATACCTACAATGTAGTAAAACTGTTTTAGAATATATTTTAAAACATGCAGCATATAGTATATGAAATGTGAATAAAAAAGCCTTGTGGGAAGCCTTGTTTAGGAAAGATATGTATTATGCACACTAATGAATGATGGGAAACACCATGTAAAATATTCACATTGACTGTTGAAGATTAACAAAATAAATTCAGTATTTATATATTCAAATTCCATTGTATTATAGCTTTCCTCTCAATCATAAGGCAGAGCACATAATTATAAAATCAAATGTAGTCACTTTCAAATAATGGCCCTAAACATTTACATACACAAAAATTCCACATGTAGATACTTTAAAATACACATCAGATAGACTGACTTCCACACATTTCTTTAAGAAGCCAAATACATGTGACATAATGTGATGTATGTGTGTGTATGTGTGTGTGCATATATAAATGTTGTACCTAAGAAACATTCTATGCTCATGTGGAAAGTCTTATATATTGTTTATTATACAGTAAACTGAAAATCCTAGTTTCATTTCCTGGCACTTGAGGCAAAATGATAAAATGGGCGCCAACCTTAAGCAAAGTGACATTAATATCATCACAAAGTAATTCTAATGTGATCATTTTAGAAGAAATTTGTTTTCTCATGACTTCACGGCCACTTGGGACTGATAGACGATGCATAATAGATCTAGTCAATAATGTAAGCAAAATTCTAAAAATAAAACAAAATTCTGAAAAGGAAAAGGTTATTATGAGGTATAAATAAGAAGGGAAAATAGCACAAAATGTCAATTGGATCTTGAGATTTGTGTAAAAAGTCATCAAGCTGTGGGTGCCCATGCATACTTGCTATTTGTGCTTATATTGATTAATTGCAATATAAATAAAATAGAGCATTTTAAATACAGAAAGGAAAATGCTGTTAACCTTCTGAAGACTGAATTTTACAAAGCTGTTTCTAAATGTGCAAACTTTGCTCAAATTAAGGGCAGAAAGTATTCTTTACACTTTTTTATTTTTTAAGAGATAAGGATCCTAGTCTGTCCCAGTTCCATTTTATGACTTGGGAATGTGTTAACAATGCCTCCATTATCTTGTCTGTAAAATGATAAGGGCCAAGGCCCTCCCTGGTGGTTCATGGGGTAAAAGTATAGCACTATGGTGCTATCTGCAGCCACTACAGCACAAGTTTTATCCGGATTAGGGAGCTAAACTAATGGCATGGCAGATCTCTTCTGTCTTGTCTGCTGCTCCCCTTGCAATGTATTTCAGTCAATCCACTTTTTCTGTTCCCCATTCTGTTTCTGGTGAATTATTGTATGCATAAATAAACAAATATTTAAAAAACAACAACAAACAATAGGGACTAGTGGATGGATGGATGTAGTTGAATGGGAGACTTTTTACTAATATAGGGCTTCCAAGGGTTCTCATTATGAATAATACTAAATGTTTAATCTGTATCATTTTATAATGTGACAAAACAACCATCTCCTTAAAAATGCTTCTGTCGGGCCCTCCCTGGTGGTGCAGTTGGTTAAAGCACAGCACTGAGAATCTGAGGCCACCTCCGCATGAGTTCGATCCCCGCCTGTCCCGTAGGTGACCACATGGCGTGGCAGACCTCTCCTGACCCGCCCGCTACTCCCCTCAGCAGTGTACTTCTTTACTTCTTCGATCTGCCTGTTCTGCTCCCCCCTCTGTCTCTGGTGAAGCCTCTCACCCTCCGCATCTCTGGCCTGTACCCCAGCTCTATATGAATAAATAAATAAATCTTTTAAAAAAAATGCTTCTGTCATTATCATTAAAAAATAAAAGTGTATTGTCACTATAGGACAAAGAAAAGGGTTCCAGTACAAAAACAAATATATTTGGGTTAAGAAGCACACACATATAGAATCTGAAGAAAGATCAAAACACAACTAAAAATACAAAAGAAGGCCCTTCCTAGTGGCGCAGTGGGTTAAAACATAGCACTGAGAAGCTAAAGCCACTTCCCCATGAGTTCGATTCCCGCCTGCCCCGGAGGTGACCACATGGCGTGGCAGACCTCTCCTGACCTGCCCGCTGCTCCCCTCAGCAGTGTACTTCGTTGATCTTGCCTGTTCTGCTCCCCACTCTGTCTCTGGTGAAGCCTCTTGCCGCCCCTGAGCCTCTGGCCTATACCCCACTTCTGTATGCACAAATAAATAGAAATCTTTAAAAAAAAATACAAAAGAAAAGCCTATGTAAGTTGGTCTTAACAATGGAAGGACATTGAAGTAAGGAAGGACATTGAAGTAAGGAAGGACATTGAAGTAAGGAAGGACATTTTCTGTTAACAGAAAAAAAAAAAGTAAAAATACAGGGAAGAGTGTTTATAGCATCTACCCTCTTCAAACGGAGTAATTAAATAGGAAGAACCACCTTTTGCTATATGGCTATAGTCCTTTAGAAGTAAATAATGCCATTTAGTGGCTAAACTTTTTTTAGATGAGTATAATCAAACAGTGAAAATGTATTTATTGTTTTTGTAAATGATAAGATTATGGCCAAACTGAGGGGAGCAAATCTTAAAAATATTAAATGGTTTTATATTAGATTATGATTTATAAGGCACAAATTAGAAAATACAACCAGTGGTTGTGCTGAGATATCTATTAACTTTTTTTTCTTAAACTTTTTTTTCTTGGTAAAGCTGCTATCTCTTATTTTCTAAAAAACGTAGTTAGCAGGTGTAATGTAGAATATTCTTGCTGTGCTTATCTATATGTTACTTACAGCTATACATAAAGATATGCAAAGATATAGATCTGTACTATATATGCCTGTATATATACCTGCATAAACAATATGTGTGTATACACAGACATATACCTATATATCTTCCTATTACTCTTTATATATAGTCTCATGAAATAGTTCTATGAAGGAAGATTTACCTTGTATTCTTTTTCTGTTTAACACACACACACATATATTTATGCTTTGTATTTTTATTTGTGTTTTGTCTTGTTCTGCTTGTTTTATATATATATAGGTGTGTGTGTGTGTGTGTGTTTTGCATCTATTTGTATATGCAAAAGATGCAGATGAAACAGCTTATATATTCCCTGACTTTGTAATTTTGAATTAGAAATAGGTTATGGCTACTTATTTATTCATTTAGCAATTTCTGCTTTTCACAATTGATATAATGCATGAAAAATTGCTCAGTATAGTACCTAGCAAAGATTAAATATTCATTAAGTTATCAAATTCCTATTACTTTAAGTAATTGTCTATTCTTTTCCTTCAAACCCCAGATCTTTCTATGGTAATACTGCAATCTGAGCCCTCACTTACTCTACATATAGCATTCCAATCCATAACATGAGCAGATGACATTAGCTGTTATCAGTAAGAGTTATGCTCTTGGATTGAAGTTAGTACCAAATGCTCTAACCATTACTCATTGGAAGATTTTCCTCTCCACTACCCCACAATTTAGTTCCTGGTTTACAGGTATTTACAGTGTAATGAGAAAATGTTAAACTTGTCTATAATTGTTATAGACCTGAAATTCTAACTGAAGACAAAGAATTGTATATAGCTTTTTGGTCACAAAATTTTGGACCACAAAGGAACTATGACAAACTTAGATTTTAGCAAACTTTTAGATGAGTAGGCAAAGTAGATTAAACAAGACTCAAGAAATGAACAGCAAGAAAGTTCATAGATTGTATAGAAAATCAAATCATCGTTTTGGTGGAGGACATGGTATGATGGATATGAAATTTCCAAAGTTGAAAGTGATTCTAATGAACAGCTATTAATGTATTATTGACTAGCAACCTATTAGTGACAAAGTCTATATGAAAAACTTTGTATTTTATAATAATGCCCTAAGGGAGGAATCAATTTCTAAAGAAAGAATAATTGTATATCTGTAATAATAGTGCAGTGAGAATATGATGATTGCAAATAATTGTGGGATGGAAGAAAGCATATATATTCAAGAATCATATTAAATAAAGAAAATTACAAAACAAAGATGTACAGGCAATAAAACAGTTGAACAGAATCAGGTTCTGCTTTGTGTTGCTAACCTGAACTTTGTGACTTCTTCTACTTCACAGTCTATTAGACAGGAATCAGTGAGACTGAGTATACAGTATAGTACTTTCAAAAAGTAAAGTTCTGCACATATTACTATTGCTATATATTTGTATGGACAATAGTTCTTTTTTTTTTGACAAAGCATTCATTTTTAATTTTACAGATTTAGTGACTCTAACTGCAGATTGTCCATTGGGTTTCAGCTTGTCCCAATGACGAGTTGAATTAATAAGAGAGACATCAAATATCCAGTAAGATATTTGCAGAGCAAAGACATTAAACTTGCTTCCTCCAGATACTCTCAACAAAATTGTTGCAGAACAGAGTCCAAAATCCTTGAGGGAAAAAAACTGTTTACACAATGTGAGTATGTCACAGCTGAAGGGGATGGGAAAAATCTTGAAGTATTTTGACTGACAGCCCAGAAGTTTTCTATAGAATCTGAGTATCCATAGTTAACATCTTGAGGTAAAGATAACTTTCCAATTAGAAATGCTGGAAAACAATTTTATTTTTTCTCTACTTTTTTCTTTTCCAACTCAAATGGAATTTACTTATATCTTTTTTTTTATAATGTAATAGCTTATTTTTACATCATTTTGTGCCTTTTTCCATCTCAGTTGTAATCCCCGTGGGCTTCCCATCACCATATCACCCATGTGCCATCACCATAGTCCAGTGCACTTCCCTCCCCCCACCGTTTTTTATCCCATTCCCCATTCCACGCCCGTGAAATGTCTCTGATAGATAGTTGTTCATTATTATTATTATTTTCTCCCCTAGTCCTTTATATTCCTGCTATGAGTGAAACCATCCGGTATTTATTTTTCCTTTTCTTTCTGGCTTACTTCACTAAGCATGATCTTTTCCAGCTCCATATCCCATTGTGTAGATGTACCACCTTTTTAATCCAGTCATCTATTTTTGGGCATTTGGGTTATTTCTGTGTCTTTCCAATTTTCCTTTACTTTTTATGTATCCTAAGAACTGTTACACAAAGATACCATATAATTATGTGCATTTTTGCACATAATTGGTACTTAAATTAAAATCTACCTTTTCCTTAAGAATTATAAGGAGAAAACTATAATAAATTAGAGAAATAATCTCCCCTTCTACATAAAATTATAGAGAACTTTCTAAACCTATAATATCCAGGAGTTTCTCACATCACACTATTCACTTTCAGACTTCAACATTTCAACAAATTTATCATTTAAATGTACTTGACCATTTATTCCTTCAGGGGCTTCTACTCCTGGTACAATCTTTGCTTAGATAGTCTACATTCATCTGTATTTTCAGGTTTGAGTGTGGCAATTTGAACAGCAAATTTAGTTCTTTACTAGACCCAAGAAAAGCTATTGGATTTTTTTAGATGGATAGGAGGACCTTAAACTAACTTCTAGGTTTGAGATTTTCAGAACTTTTACTAGAATGTGAGAAGTTAGATTGAAGATTGTTTGTTGGGTTGGAGGAATCCCAGGGTGTTGTGGATATGTTGATTTGAGATTCAGATATTTGACATATATATAAAGACATGTCTACAAGCTGAGTATATAAACCTGAAATTCAGGGAAGTGGATAGGGTTAGAAATATTAATTTGGTAACCAGAGTGTAGAAATAGCTTCAGGAAAAATCCAAAGAGAAAGTCTTCCTTGGTAAATACAAAAATATTGTTAAAATGGATGTGCCCTTCTTTTGAAAGAAAAGAAAGTAAAGAATCTCATGCATTAGCAGAAAGCATTTGGTGTGCAAGATTCTGCAGTGCAGAACAAACGGGAAGTTATAAGGTACAAAATATAGCTCAATACTGGGTAAAGTGTTTTAGGAAGAATTTTCTTCCCTCTAGTGAGTATATGTAATCTAACTACTTCTACAAAGAACATATTCCAGAGAATATAATTTCCACTCAATTATATTAAAATGGAAGAAAGGGCAAACAGGGAATTGAAATGCATGCACTTTAGAAAAGGCACATAAAGCAGAACAATTTTTAACTTTAAAAGAGCAATTCTCATCTGTGACACTAATGTTTATTCAATAATTTCCATTTTTACCACCTTCAAGACTGAGGTCACTCTATTTTAAAAGATTAGGAAATAAAGGATAATACAATAGCAAGAGAATAGGTATACCTATTGAAACCAGCAGAGAAAGCACAAGGAAATGTAAAGAAGACTTTTAAAAGTAGTTTTCTTTCTATGCCCCCTTTTTTTTTCTTTTAGTGAAATTCTTCCTTTATAAGAGTACTTTGGTTTGGCCTATTTATATAGAACAATATGTAAAATAATACTACAGTCTAATAGGTTCAAGTTGCTATGGTTTCTGACTTCATTCTTTGATTTTTCTGCCATTTCTGGAGTTATTTTAATCTTCTAAGCAAACTACTTACTTTGCCTATATGTTTGTGCTATAACCCATGGTGGTCTAGGTCAGTTTCAGTGAGCTTAAGAAAAAGGAAAAATAGTCTTTTTGACTGAGGAGTAGTAAGAAAGGTTAAGATGTTTAAGATTTGTGGTTTGTAATGAATAAAGGATCAATGATCTGAGGAGTTGTGATATTGATTTGCTTCACTCAAAATAATATGAAATGAGGAAAACCCATCCTTATGAATATATATCCTTGTACTGTCTAGACCTGGAATCTTAACTTGTGCAATAACAATCACCTCTGGATATTCACCAACTGCTTCATTATTTTATTGTCCTTTGTACAAAATCTATGCAACTACACACAGAAGAGATAAAGGAGAAAAACAAAAACACACATTTAGTTTGCCTTTGTACAGTCTAAATGAGTCTATGTGAGGATAATTTTCGAGAATAATTAGAATAGATCTGTAGGATTAGTAGGGTTTCAGTTCAGAACCATGTTTTCCAGATATAGAATCTGTTTTATTTCTTATTTTCTGCTTTGTGAAATTAGCAAGTTGTTTTTTTAAAGTGGCTCATGGTAAATATTAACTAATTTTACTATTTTTCTCAACTATTTGGTAAGGTAGGTTTGATAATTTTCTGTTGTTCTACCATATTTGTTTTTCACCTACAATTGATTGTAAAGACAATATTTGCTATAAAATAAATGTTTCTGAAATTACACAACACAATGAAAAAGTCAGGTGCTATATTGGGAACTATAGTGAATTAAATAAAGTTAATCAGATTTAAACTTCATATGTTCACAGGTAAAAATTATATGACTTTAGCAAATAATCTCTCCAAGCAGAAACTATATCATAGGGTTAGTAAAGCTGTTAAATAAATTTAATATATAAGGAATATAGCACAGAAACAACACACTGTTTCAACAAACTGTACTGTATGAATCACTATATAAATACATTATAGTCTAACATTACTTCACATGTTAATAACAAAATAGGATACTAGATTTTTTTAAAGATTTATTTATTACAAAATGATATAAAAATAAAATAATAAAAAAATTATTTATTTATACATACAGAACTGGGGTACAGACCAGAAGTGCAGGGGGTGAGAGAACTCACCAGAGACAGAGTGGGGATCAGAACAGGCAGATTGACCAAAATACACTGTTGAGGGGAGCAGCGAGCAAGTCATGAGAAATCTGCCACTCCATGTGGTTCACCTCTCCTGCCAGGGATCTAACTCGTGCTGCAGTAGCTGGGTTAGATTCATAGTGCTGTGCTTTAGCCTATTGCACCACCAGGGAGAGCCCAGGATAATAGACTTTAAAGATTGTAACACAAACACAAAACTATAATAGAAATTTACATCTATTTTAATAGTTTTTCTATTCTGCATAAGACATTTTTCCTGCTTGCCTCAGACCAGTTCAATCTCATCTATATTTAGCACTGTCACTGCAGAGAACATCTCTGCATAGGTTTTGACTAATACAGTAGCTATGATACTTGATATGAAGTTACTGACTAGTGGAATGTTTTTCAGTCCCCACTATTAGGGGAAATTAATTCCCTTTTATATGAGAAAGATAGCAGTGGTCATGTATTGTCTTGCTTTAAGTTATACTAACTTATGACTTTGGTCACAATCTATTCTACAAGTTCTTTATTTATTTATTTATTTTTACTTCCTGAAGAATTTCATGCTAGCTCATTGTATGGTAACTTTAAGTTAATTGACCCTAATGGTCAAGTATAATTTCATAATATGTGTGTTTTGGGGAGGATGGCTGCTACAGAGACTAAAGTCCTGTTGCAAAGACTAAAGAAAAACAAAACAAAACAAAAACATAAGGAATTAATGTTTTGAAGCATTAATCAGGACATTACTTTAAAGGTAAAGATGAGGTTTTGCACTTTGAGCCTTTAAGAAAAGTATACTACTAAGCATATTTCTTTGAATTTAGGGGATTACATATACATACATCATACATACACACAGTGTGTGTGTGTGTTTGTGAGTGCAAGAGTATATACACATATTGTGTATATAATATTTGAGTGTAATGCTGAAAACTATTAGATGATGCAGAAAGGTTATAGTTTTGAGTGGAACCTAGAAGCCTCTGCATCAGAATCAGGATAGAAGCATGATTCTGGACTTAAAATATACTACTGAGAATATCCACGGTATCTATGGTATCCATGGTAGATGTTTTGTGGAGACCTTATAGTGCCTCAAAAGGATTGCCAAGGAAAATCAGGTTACTTGTAGAAGAAAACTACTTGCCATAAAGAAGAATTCCCCTGATGAGCTTCTGGGAGCATTCTGAAGTTCAATAATGTTTAACCGTAGTTACCTGTAAAATGTTAGGAAACATCAGGTTCTCTAAGACTTAAGAACAAAAAGTTACAATAATCTCCAGTACAGTAGAAATTGTCTATTTTCTATTAGGTTTGAGCAAGAAACCTGTTTATAATGATGCAGTCCATTGACAGGTAGTCCAGACAAACACCTGTCTCTCCTTGTTGGCTTTCTCTTTCTCCATCTTTGTTCTCATAGGTTGTTATCCAAGACTCCCTAACAGAAATGAAAACTATCTTAGACTAGGAAACAGGTGGGGTTGCTTAGTATGTTGAGGAGAACTCAAACTGAATGTTGCACACTACTTGTCTTCTCAGAGTACCCCTAAAAGATAGCATGATGGGAGTGGATGGAGGTGATTTGTTCCAGTGAGTATTGCTGTGAGCAGTGTACTTAGTCTTTTTTATTGTCTAAGATAAGAATCTACATGTACAACAACCTGGTTATTATCAACTGCTAATATACCTCTGGCTTTGTGGAATAATTTAAGCTAAGACGGATTTTTTTTTAGTTTAATGTCAAAATACACATCATCTTGAAAATATTTCTATTTTAAGAAGGTTTACAGATGTCAAATAACATTAATTTTTTGGGAAATTTTCATGATCAGACTATAAACTTCCAAACAATAAAATTATTCTTTTGAAGTCATCTCATACTTAAGATAAGTTGCAAATTCTAATCAAGTTTAACTTCAGATTTTATTTTACTCATAACACAGGGGCCTTAGATGTAAGTAGATATTAGATAACCTAATTAACTCTAGTGAATTAACACTAATTTTTATTTGATAAGATGATGTTAGATTATTATCATTCACAGTAATATGGAATAGTAACATATTTTACCAGTAAATTAACCTGTTTCTATCCTAATAATCTAAATCTACATTTACATGTTTAAAACATGTAAATATGAGACATTTCTTTATATACCCCATACCTTTCTGCCTTGCAACTAGTAGGAGAAATCAGAAATAAACTGACTTGAAATTTCACTATCTAGTCATTGAGTTCCTTTCTAGTATTGAATCTAAAATTGTATATATTGCTCCCCTGCTATGAAAGAGAATTCATGTACATTAGAAAATTTAGAACCATTCTAGTGACCTGTGCTTCCAATTCCAAATATATATGTAACTTATTTTGGGGAAAAAAGTTCTTCTCAGTCAGTTACCAGAAAAACAGAACCAATAGGCATATAATTTTATAGAGATTTGTAAGAAGATAATTATTATAAGAATAGACTTACATGAATAGGGAGTCTGCCCACCACTGTCTGCAAGTTGGAGAATAAGGAAAGCTAGTAGTATCATTCAGTCTGATTCACAATGCCTAAAAACAGGGGAACTTAATCTCTCAGTTCCAAAAATGTAAGTCCAATCCAAGTAAGGAAAGCAGATTTGCCTTTCATCCATTTTTTAATATATGCAATGAACTGGATAATGCTCACCTGCACTGGTTAAGACAATTTTTTTTATTATGCAGCACCCAGTTTACCCTCTTCTAAAAACACTCATAGATAAAGCAGAAAGAATTAACAAATTCTTTGGGAATCACTTGGGCTAGTTGACACATAAAATTAGCCATCACACCCTCTAATATTTAACAGATATTTAGGTAGAAATTACTATATCACTTGTATGCTTTTTTTGGTAAGCTTGATTCTAATTTCACAAGTTAGCTAAATGTTTATGAAAAGAATGTCTTTATAATTTGAAATTCTTACAGCTACTTTTATTAGCAGCTTTCAGCTATGATCCACTTATTGTATACATATATAGATTATTGTGCTAATGTTTCTTAAGTAATTTTAAGGCAAATTTGTGAACAATGTCCCTACTTAGCCACATCTCCTTTAAGAAGTTGCCAACTTGCGTGTACATTTTAGTTACCTCTAGAAAATCTCACTAATGTACTACTTATAAACATATATAAATACATATAAATTTCTTCCAATTTTATTTTCTTGCATTTAATTTTCTATCTTGAAATTGATTTTTGTATGTCTTCTTAACTAAAACTTGAATTCATATTATATATTTGTCATTCCTTAATTTTCATGTGGTGATCTAATATGAACAGGCAGTTATTATATATTACCTAAATAGAAATCATTCAGAGAATAAATAAATGAAAGAACTGGATTATCTTATTGATGCACTCAATCTAACAAATTATAGAAATTAGCGTAGGGTGTTTTCCCCAATTCTTCTGAGCAAAGAAGGAAAAAGCAAATTTATTAATAATGAATCAATATTTAATTCTTTTAATCTGTGAGTATTAACACAAGTATGTGTTAAGAAGTTATGACCCTCCCCATAAGTTTTGTTAATTATATATATTTTAATATAGGAATAGTTTTATAAATTAGAATTGTAGCACAGACTAGAATTGTAGCACAGATTAGAACTGTAGCACAGACTAGAATTGGACCACAGTGTATATTCTGAGAAATATCCCATCTTTGTCCCTATTGTTTCCACTCTCCATTCTTCTACCCAATGCCAGCAAGTCACTCTCCTAAGTGATTAATTTCATTAAAATTTTAATTTATTTTACCTATGTGTTTATGCATTTACATATTTTTATGCAAAATGAGCATCATCTAAATATTCCATTGCACTTTGCTTATTTCCGTTAATGATGTAGTCTGGTAGACAGTCTGTGTAAGTTCATAATCTTGCTTATTTTATAGTGAGACAGTACTCCAATATGTGGATGTGTCAAAATCTTTATATGTGGAATTAGAATTAAGTATTTAGGTTGTTTACAGTATGTTGAAATCACAAAATTTACTGTTATGAGTAATTTTTTTCTAGAACTGTTTTCATATTATTAATATTTGAGTTGTATCTTATATGAGCCATAAACTAAGCTTATATGTACAAATTATCAGAAAATTCAAAATGTCCCTTTCTGAGGGTTTTCAAATTTATATTACAAGCAGGAACATATGAATATTTTATTCCTTAATTTCACCACTTGTATTTTACTTTTTAACCAATTTTAGAGGTAAGAAATAATATATCTGTAATTGAAGTTTGTGTTTCTCTTCTTTTTTTTTTTTTAAAGATTTATTTATTTATTCATATAGAACTGGGGTACAGGCCAGAGATGCAGAGAGTGAGAGGATTCACCAGAGACAGCGTGGGGATTAGAACAGGCAAATCGATGCAGTGCACTGCTAAGGGGAGCAGTGGGTGGGTCAGGAGAGGTCTGCCATGCCATGTGGATCTCCTCCAGGGCAGGCGGGACTCGAACTCATGCGGAAGTGGCTTAAGCTTCTGAGTGCTGTGCTTTAAACCGCTGGCCACTAGGGAGGGCCACCGTGTTTCTCTTCTTATGTGAATGTTTTTTAGTACCATATTTATATCCCTTTTTTCTAACATGAACCCATAAATTAAAAGTTTTCTGAGCATACATCATACATGTCATCCATATAAAGTGTATACCCACTTAAATGTTTTTTAGTGATTCACATTAACTATTCCCATAGTCAACTCGGTACTCATTATCCGTTATTCTTCTAAATATATTTCATGTACCTTCAATCATATAATATATGCCTTTGACAACCTATTTTGTACACATAAGATAGTGTTTTCCTGGTTCATCTTTGTTGTAGTTTGTATCAATACTTCTTTTTTCATTGCATAATAACATTTCACATTGTCAATGTAATTTACTAACTTATGGATGCTTGGGCTGTTCTTTTTGGCTGTTATGAGCAATGCTGCTATGGATATTTGCATACAAGTTTGGAGTATATGCATATTTTCATTTCTTTTGAATATATACTTAGGAGAAGAATTGTTGGATCATATGATAAATCATATTATCATATAATTTTTTGAGGAATGGTAAATGTTTTCCAAGTGACTGTCCCATTTTGCATTTCCACCAGCAGCAGTTTCCTCTTATTCTCATCACTTATTATCTGTCTTCTTATGTGCAGGATCCTATGTGAAGGATGTGGTATCTTATTATGATTTTGATTTTCCATTTCTTTATATCCAATGATGTTGAAAATCTTTTCATATTGGCCATTATATCTTATTTAGTGAAATATCTTTTCAAGTACTTTAACCCATTTAAAAAAAATAGACTTTTTTTACTAGTTTTGTAGGTTTACAGCTAATTGAGAAGGTAGAGAAGGTTTCCATATATCCTTTATACCACACATTTACTATAATCTCCCCTAGATCAAAATCCTCCATCAGAATTGACTTACTGTATCAGTAAACCTTCACTGATACCTCATAATCAACCAAAGTCCATATGTTCTATACATTTGGAAAAATGTCTAATCAAATATACCCACAATTCTATTATCATACAGAGTAGGTTCACCACCCTTAAATTTTCTGTGCTCAGCCTATTCATCCTCCCCCATGAGCCTCTGATAAGTCTTGTCTTTGGTTTTGTCTTTCCGCAATGTCAAATATTTCTAAGCAAACGAGAGGTTGCATTTTCAGGTTGACCTCTTTCACTTAGTAAGATGCATTTAAATTTCCTCCATGCTTATTTATTTATTTTGGCTTGAGGACATATTTTTTTTTTAATAAAATGCCATTGACTGGGTGTTCCACAGTTATTCTGTCAACTATAAAATGGCATTTTTATATATCCCTAGTTTTGGCAATTGTGGGAAAAACCTGCTATAAATACCTATGTTTAGGTTTTTGGTATAGGCATCTGTTTTTGGCTCCTTTTGTTAAATACTGCAGAGTGAAATAACTGAAATTTTTATTTATCTCTGTAGGAAATTGCTATCTTCCAAAGTGGTAATACCAGTTTGCAAATCTACCAGCAATGGATAAAAGTTCCTATTGCTACATATATTTGCCAGAAACATTAATTTTTTTTAAAGATTTATTTGTGCATACACAACTGGGGTACAGGCCAGAGGCTCAGGGGCGGCGAGAGGCTTCACCAGAGACAGAGTGGAGAGCAGAACAGGCAGATCAATGAAGTACACTGCTGAGGGGAGCAGCTGGCGGGCCAGGAGAGGTCTGCCACGCCATGTGGTCACCTCCAGGGCAGGTGGGAATTGAACTCATGAGGAAGTGGCTTTAGCTTCTTAGTGCTGTGCTTTAACCTGCTGTGCCACCAGGGAGGGCCAGATCATTAATTTTTAAGGAATAAATATTTAGTTATACAAATAGCTTCTTATTGTTTTTTCCAAAAACAGTTTGTCATTGTTATATCATTTCCAAAAGTATCTAATATAGTAATTTGAATAAAATTAGGATTGTAGATTCTTTACAAGCTGTATAAATTGTGTAAGTTATGCAACTAGTGTACAACTCAGAGGAGCCAAAGACCACATTCAATCTATATTCAAATTTTGAGTTCTCCCAAATATGAAATACTCATGTTACACATAATCATTCTTTGAGTTGACTAAGCTATTAATACATTGTCTCTTTTAGAACGACAATAAGATGTCCGTTTTCCGTTAATTCTGCATGAATTATTTAATATAATAATAATGAATCAATATAATAAATACATTTATGTGAAATTTCTATAATTGTGGTCATATTAGAGAGTTGCAGTACATAGATGAAATTAATTTTATCATTTGAAAGTCTAATTAATGTTTTGAATGATGCCACTTATGCTGTCATTTACAGTGTAAGATTAGTGCCATAACCTTTGATTATGTTCGGATACTAATGAAATATAGAAGAAAATATATTTTATGACATTCTAAGGTGATTTCCTATTTACTACCTTAAGACAAAATGAGAATATGTGGTTTATGTCTGGGAATGTCTGAACTTTTTCATTATTAGTAAAGATATGTATATATATTTTCCCCAGAATTGAAAAAGGTGAAATACTAGACCTCTTAATAATCACCAGTCTGAAAGTTGCTCTAAGACCTAAGCAAATAATACTACTAGAACATAAATGTACATGTATTTATCTTATTAGATAGTGATTAGTCTTATTCATTTTATAACTATATATTGAAGAAAGTTAATTCTAATTTTAGAAAAGAGGAAGTGTGGTTTACTGATCAAGGGTCTCTTATTGATAGCTGAATTTCATGGAAATATCACTAGATTTAAAGTTGTTAAATCTGATATATCTGATTCTGTTGATAAGAAAATATGTTGCTTAGTAGTATTTTGACACTGATTCTTTAAGTTATACATTCTTTAGGTATTAAAATATGATTATAGAAATATTAACTTTGATTAATTGCATTATTAAATCACATTTTTAGTTGCCAGAGGGTGGGATTTAAATGTAAGACTTTGGAGGGAAATCAGACTAATTTAATTTTATTTGGTAGCTATAAATATTCAGAGTTTTGGAAAGATTAATTCAGATAATGTGTTTAATATGACAGACACTTAGTGAAATAAATGGGAGTGGTTATTATCATTCTAAATATCAAGATCATTATTATAGTCTATATATTTTTTTAAAGATTTATTTATTTGTGCATACAGAACTGGGGTACAGGCCAGAGGCTCAGGGGCGGCGAGAGGCTTCACCAGAGGCAGAGTGGGGAGCAGAACAGGCAGATCAACGAAGTACACTGCTGAAGGGAGCAGCGGGCGGGTCAGGAGAGGTCTGCCTCACCATGTGGTCACCTCCGGGGCAGGTGGGAATCGAACTCATGTGGAAGTGGCTTTAGATTCTCAGTGCTATGCTTTAACCTGCTGCGCCACCAGGGAGGGCCTATAGTCTATTTTTTTAATCATTGCTCTATAAAGAATTTGACCTCTATGGAAAAGCAAGTAAAGTTTCAATATCAGTAAATATTATCCTAATATATATTAACTTATCCCAACAATATATAATAATTTATCCCAATATATAATTAGTATACCCCAATATATAATAATATAAATTAGTTTATCCCCAAATATTAATACTTATGAAACATTAATATATTAAATATGCATATAAATATATATAAAATCAACTTTTTACCCTATAGAAAATAACTTTAAGGGCATCTTTTTCTTTTCTGTAATAGAAGTATAGTTATAAATAATGATAATAAATAGATGTATAGCTTCAAATAATCAGTTGAAGTGCTTATACACAGTTTTAGGTACCTGCCCATTATCATTTTTGTTTTCCAAATTGTAATTATCAGATGTCTTCATATAAAATTTAATTTATGAGGAAGCACAGCTGTTCAGTATGTGTTTCTGTGGTGTAGTGAGGTCACACAAGTTTAAACTCACTTCTCTTAGGACAGAAGTTTAATAAGGAAGTCTGCTGACTGTCAGCAAGTCTGGGCTTCCCACAGGGCAGACTGCTTTCTCTGTGAGCATTCCTTTGGGTGCAAGGTGGCCTTGAGGTCTATGTGGCCTGCTAAGCTAGTCTCTGAGGCACCATCTTTCTGACCCTACTCAACCCCATTAAACAATTCACTTCCATCTAAGCTAAGTAAGGTGGCCTCTATAGAAAAACATCCTCCGGAGACTCAGTGCTGATTGAACTGTCCTCAGAACTACTTTCATTTCCTCACTGCTTACCTTCCTAAATCTTCTATTAAGTATTTCCTGTTTTCTGCACCATCTCCCTCAAATCCCTTCTCGACAATATATAAATGGATGACATTTCTGATTCAGATATAATCTCTCCTTTACGGCATGGCATCATTAAGGCCTAATCAGTCATAAGCAACAATGCCCTTAAGCAGATGTTCAGGGCAGTTATAGCAACAGGTTAATGCAGCCACAAATGGGCATGTTTGACCCCTGTGGTAGAGTTTGGACACAATAAAACTTGCAGAAGAAATGATCTCTCTGTCAGACTTGTTTGTCACCCATCAAATCACCCCTTCCTCCCACACAGACATTGTAACAAGTAAAATGATATATTTCTGTCTAAAAATAAAATGTTAAAATGTTAGATATGAAAGGAAACATTTGCTAAATTTCATAAATGTTTAAACTGTTAATAGATGCCTATTATTTTGAGTGTAGGGGAAATTTTTTAATAACACAGTCACATTTTGATAGAAAAATTCATAATTTTTAAATTTACTATTCTACAGACAATGCAATTAACATACTATAAATTTCATATATTATTTTGTGATCTACATATTAGATTACATAATTTTAGACTTTCTAGGAGGGAATTTACAGTTCAGAAAGTCCTGGAATAAAAAAAGAAGACTTGTATAAATTTGGCATAAAATGACAAAGAGTAAGAGCAACCTAGACAAAGAGTCTAGGTTTTATAAACTCAGTCATGTGAATTTTTAATCCTACCTACATATTCCTCCACAAAGGAAGATGAAAAACTACTTTCTGGAACTTAATAAATACTTTAGTTAAAGGATGAACACCCCACCTATCTAAATATATTTGAAATGACCTCAGATTTTAAATTTTCTTAACACTTAAGAACAACCACATTTCAGATCTTGAAATAAACCATGACAAAGGTTTAGGCTATCATTTACAAGATCACTGAGTACCTGTTACTGTTTGCTGTGTTACATGTTTCAAACTAATGGTGGGAGTATAGATTGGCCCAGCCTTTATAGAAAACAAACTGAAAGTTTTTCCAAATATTAAAAATATGATACAGCAATCTTATTTGTAGATAATTAACTGAAAAATACAAAAATGCCAATTCAAAGGAATACAGGCACTTCTATGTCCATTTCAGTTATTTATCTCTTCTCATCATTGCAGTAATAATTATTTTATACACAGGCTTGAAGATTGTTTTAAAAGGGGACTATATTTAAAACAGGGGTGAGTGAACAATATAAAGATACAGATAACAAACAACTTAGGGTCTGAAGGCCTTCTGTCACTGTTGTAACTGATTAAAAACCTAAGTATTATAGTTGCTAACAGGCAACCAGCAAGTTCGCTGTGTTTTAATAAAATTATATTTACAAAAACAGATGGTGTGCCAGATTTGGTAGACTGATTTATATACCCCTGATTTATATAGTTCTTTACTTTGTGGAAAGTTGATTTTACTAAACAGTAAAAACTGAGATGATATACCTAGATGATAGACCTAAGAAACTAAATTTGTGTTAAAGCTGTTATTCTTAAATTTCAATGCTTATTTGAAGAAATTAGTCCCTGTTTCTTGACTTTTACAGTACTATGAAGAAAAGGACCTACAATTGAGTCCTCAGAAACCGCTTATTTTTCTAGCATTTACATTTATGACATCCTACTAAGGTGGTTATTTAAAATCGAACCAATTTCTAAGATTCTCCTAACTGCTATTCCAGTTCAAGGGTAAAGAAGGATTTGGGATATTAACTATAAGTACTTGTTAATAAAGCCTCAGTGAAATCCAAAACCAGGGAGTAGTCCAATAATCTTTACTATGTGAGAGTTGTTCCATGAAATACAATTCGGATTTAGTTTGTATAAGTAAGATGAATGAGTTACTGATACTAAAAATGTAATTAATATTGAGAGGTGGGGCTTCTGGTTCTTAATTGTTCCACCCTAAAGATAGGCTAGTGCTATAGAGTGAAGTAATACAGGATTTAATCTCTTTCTTTCTAAAAAATGAGCTGAAAAGTTCTAAAGGTTTGTGGCCTATTATATTTTTATCTGACTGCTTGATCATCAGAGGATGTGAAAAAATTGAGTTTCTCTTCAAATAGCAGAACTCCTGCATAAACTGCAAGAGGGAGCTTATTCACACATTATGTCTCTAAAGATGGGTTTGTTACCTTGCCCACTAGACCATGGGAGGAGGATCCCTAGAATACTTTACAGTATATTCAAATAACTAATAAGTTAATTAATTTTCTCTTTCTGACCATTTTATATGCATAACCCATTGGTCATTTGCATGAATTCCATCATGGTTCCAGACTAATTTACTTTAATTCTCAGGAAGGACTATTCTTTTACATTGGGATGAAAATAAAGAAATAATGGGTACAAGAAAAGAGACAAAGAATAAATGTCTTTCTTGAGTCTTCCAGAAAATATAAAGAGAAACAGCAAAAATTTAGGAAGATAGTATGAGGGGAATGGGGAACTGTTTGAAGAATTGCCAGGGGAGAAAAAAAGATTTGTGCACTTCATGTATCTATATTTATCTCAGAAATACTGAGGCAATGTAAGACTCATGAGTTAAGAACATGGTCAGAGACTGATGAGCACAATAATAGTAAGTGACAATGGACTGAAAAATAGCTCCTCAGCAGTAGAGAATTTGTAGGTAACAGTACTGCCTCATAATACTAATTCTGTGATATTTAATTCTTAAAGTCAGCTAAATCTTTAACCTATGACAACTGTGCTATGATTTACATATATAGATGATTTGTAAGAATGCATTGGCTATTTAAAATCTTAACGTGCACTTTGTCTATAACACTAATACATTCTAAATTCGAATATAGGGGTGTTAGTTTATAATACTGTACTTAAATATGTTGCCAGGTGATTCTTAAGCACAGTAAAGTTGGCAAAACACTGAAGATCATTTCATTAAATCTTTAGGATATAAAACACAAACTTTAGCAAAAAAAAACAAAAACAAACAAACAAAAAACAGACATAATGGGGGCTATGTAAATTGTATGTTACTTTAATGGTAAGTTTAAAGCAACATATTCTGGGGCCTCCTTGGTGGTGCAGGGAGTTAAGCACAGCATTATGAAGCTGTCCACAGCTATTGCAGCATGAGTTTGATCCCCAGGCAGGGAGGTAACCCACATTTCCTAGCAGATCTCCCTCTCTCACCAGCTGCTTCCCTCAGCATTTTCAGTCAATCTGCCTGCTAGTTCACCTTTCTCTGGTGAATATTCTCATCCCCCACTTCTCTGACCTGTACCCCAGTTCTTGTATGCATGAATAAATAAATCTTAATAAATAAAACATATACTTATTTGAATGTAAAATGTGGATTGTGAATTTTCAAAGCTAATTTTAACTTATCTGTACATTTTCTGTGTTTAACATGTGTGTTTATCTTCTTAACATGTGTTTAACATGTGTGTTTGTTGACTTAATAAGTTTTAAACTAAATCTTTCCAATCAGGTATTACTAAATAGATATTCTTTTTTTTTTAATCCATACAGAATGGGGTACAGGCCAGAGGTGTAGGGGTGGGGCGGTGCAAAGATTCACCCAAGACAGAGTGGGGAGCAGAACAGGCAGATTGATAAATTACACTGTTTAGGGAAGCAAGAAGCAGGACAGGAGAGGTCTGCTGCAGCATGTGGGTCACCTCTGGCGCCAGGGATCAAACTCATGCTGAAATTTCTGAGCTATGTGCGGCTAACGTGCAGTGTTGTGCCCTAACCCCTAGAGCCACCAGGAGGGCCTAAATAGAGATTCTTAAAGGGATACCATTTTAAGATACTCTTAAAGTCACGCATTTGTGCCCAACAATATGATTTCAAAACAGATCATTGGTAGAGATGAAGAAAATACACCAGAAGCATTTTTTTACTTCATTCCCAGGAGGATTATCTGAAAGGAATTTAATGGACTCAGGACCCTGAGCACCATGTATCTTGGAGTAAAACTAGAGTGTCTCTCAGATATTGGTGACTAGCACAGACTGCCCCAGAGGTAGCAGGGAGGAAATTCAACTACATACAGCAACAGGTAGATCAATAGTGATACCTAGAGAATCTGGCTGAGGCTGGAGTCTGAAATCTCAGAGCAGTGCCCCCATGTTTGGCTGGCCCCCGTGGGAGGGGAGAGTCAAGAGGTGAGGAACATACCCTTGAGTGAAAACAGATAAATTCAGAGGAGCTGGGGTGTTCCAGGAGGGCCAGGTCAGTAGTGAAGAGGACAGGTTGCGGGAATTCTCATCTGGACTGACGTGTGTGTAGTGTATATTCAGTTGAGTTTTTGACAGTTTTAATTGATAATGGTACTGTGGAAAGAAAGAAATTGCCTAGCAAAGTAATTATGCATCTAGTTCATTTTGAAAAACACATAATGTATCCTTTAAAGTCTAATTTACAACATGCACGGAATAAGGCATTTTAATGTATGATCTTTATTTTACTTTCAATTTTAATATGAGAGTAGATTTACTTAATAATCCTTTTCTATGATTCATTTAATCATGTATTTCTCAAGAGAAACACATTCTGATAAATGTATCCCCACATATATAATACTTAATATGCAATAAAATATTTTCTATCATTAACTGCTTTCACTAGTAAAATATTTCTTGTAGTGAATCGTAACTAGAAAATCTCTTTATCTGGAGTGTGACACCTTTTGTATGGATGAATAAAAACAACACATGATAATATATTATTCTGTATGTTTATAGGGCCATCTTTTCCTCTCCCTCTCTTACTGTTTGAAAATTATATAAATATAGTCCTCTGAGGTCTACATTATTAGTTCTAATCCTTTAGGGGAAGAAGTCACAATTTCATAAAATATAGCAAGTCACAAGATGATAGGTCATATCGTTTGTAAAACACACTACAGACTCATTTATCTTTGCCCATGAGACTACAGGCAAGGAGTTACTTTAGTTGGTTACCTGTGCTCAGAAGTTGTGGTCTAGATTCCATAGAAGGCAGCATCCCTCATACATGACACATGATTTATGTGGAAAATAAAATGAAATGGAATTGCAGACAAATATGTTTCTAACTTCAGAAGACAACCAGAGCATATTATTGTCTTCACCTGTGCAACATTTTATTTTATGTGCTTTAAGAATCAAACATAATAAATAAATAAATTGCATTTCATACCGGTAGGGTCCAGGTTTCTGATTATTCATCTATTTTTCTAGAAGTTGTTTAGCCACAAACTCTTACCTTCCCTTACATGAATTTGTATCTGTTAACATTATGATCTAAAAATTCTAATTTTTTCTATGTATGCCAATACACATCATTGTTGATATTTGAAAATACTTTTAGAATGTTTGTTGGCATCCATTTTTCAACTAAAATTTTAAATAAGATATGCTTTTAAAATTTAAAGTGATTATAACATTTATTAGAAATATAAAATACAAGAAATATATATACCTACCATCCAGATGAAGAATAAAATAAATCAGATTTACTGGAAATTCTTATTTCTTTGGATCACATTTGCTTTGTAGGATTGATTTTTCAACCCTTTACTCTGAGACTGTGGCTATCTTTAGACCTCAGATGCATTCTGGAAATAGCAGAAAGTTGTTTTTTTTTCTGGTACATATTGATGGCCAACAATTATATAAAAAAATAGCATATCATCATGTGTCATCAGAGAAATGTAAATCAAAACCACATGTTATGATACTTCATACCTGAGATAATAAGATCAGTGCTGGCAAGGTTAATGAAGGAAAAGTAATCCTTGGTACATTGTGGGAGCAGCATATAGACTGGTCCAACCCCAGTGGCAAACAATATGGTCATTTCTCAGTTATATATATATTAAAGATTTATTTATTCATACAGAACTGGGGTATAGGCCAGAGGTGCGGAGGGTGAGAGGATTCACCAGAGACAGAGTGGGGAGCAAAACAGGCAGATGGACAAAGTACACTGCTGAGGGGAGCAGCGGGTGGGTCAGGAGAGGTCTGCCGTACCATGTGGATCTCCTCCCGGGCAGACGAGATTTGAACTCATGCAGAAGTGGCTTAAACTTCTTTGTGCTGTGCTTTAACCTGCTATGCCACCAGGGAGGGCCCATCTCAGTTATATTTTTAAAACGATCTACCATATGATCTGGTGCTCCTGTCCCAGAAAAGAAAACATATTCTGCTGTGTTCATTGTAGCACTATTTACAATAGCCAAGCTATGTAAATCCTAAATGCCCACAGGCAGATTACTGGATTAAGAAGACCTGGTGTACACACACACAATAGGATACTAATCAGCCATTAAAATGATACACTCCTGATTTTTGCAACAAAATGAATAGAACTGGAGGGAATTAGGCTAAAGAGTATAACAAGAAGGAGAAGGAGAATGATATATGATAGGTGGTATCAGTAAAAAGTAGACTCTAGAGAAACAAAAGGGTGAGTTGAGCCAAACCAATAGCAGACCCTAGAAATCTGGCTGTAGAATTGAGGCTATGCGGAGACAAATAGTAAGGAAAAAAGCTAAGTGGGGAAGGAGCATAATAGATAACAGTGGGGGACTATGTGTGTCTTGGTGGTGGGTGTGGCATGGTCAACTACAGGTGAAGAGTCCTATAACTTTAAATCATATACAACAATGTAAACTAATGTTACTTAAAAAAAAATAAAAATAAGTTTTCTAAAATCTATCTAGAAAAATATAATTGTCTGCTTTTCTTAGTGTTCACAATTCCTTGATCTTTGTAATATGAAAAGTGTTTTATAGAGTATTGGTCATATTTTATATGATTGTTTGGTTTTTCATTTATTTAATATTAATATTTTATGCAAGAGTGAGTAATATTGTTTATGTTGTGATAGATATGAATTTTGCTCTATATAAATAGATATTTATTAGCAAAACATTTATGGCCAACATTTTTGATATTGCTTATTTCTTTATACACTAAATTCTCATCAATCAGTAAAGCCTGACAATTGTGCAACAAAATGAATAGAACTGGAGGGAACTATGCTAATTATAAGAAGTAGAAGGAGAAGGAATATTCTTGTAATATTCTTCAAGTTCAGCTATTTATTTCTTTTCCCACTAAGAGCTCCTTCACAACCTAGTTATTTCTCATCAGCACTACTGAAAGTCTCCAAACTAATTGCTGACTATATGAAAAATAACCCTGCCAGTAGAGAGACTGATGGAGAAACTTGGAACTGAATCTAAACCCAACTTGAAAATATTATTATGAGTCACAGAGTAAATAAACTGAACTAAACCAGGGCATGCAATTAAGCACAATCTTTTATAACTCCATATATTTATTTGTTATAATTTAAATGTCAGTTCATTTAAATCAATATACTAGCAACATTGTTATCTAAAGCTAAGGACACTGAATATTGCAGAAAATTAACTTAGTTTACAAATGTTGGTGGCACCCTCCAAAACTGTCTTATTACTGTACTCAAAATTTTCTAAATTTACTCTCTTAACTCTCCCCTTCAAGGATGTTTACAGTCCTGCTTGCTATTCTCTGATAGTGTTGAATCAAGCTATTAAAACCAACTCACTGCTTTCAATGTGTCCCTGGTAATTTTGGTCAGTGGGCTTGAACAGTAAAGAGACAACAAAAATTGAAAATTGGCAACTTGCTCTGTGGACCAGAACTCTTGACTTGGTAATATCTTGCAAATATGAGAGTACTTGAGATGTTATTCTTTGAAACCACTCTATCTGGAAAACTATGATTAAATTATAAATATGGATTAAGGTAATAGAAATAATAGTTAATTATTATCGAGCACTTGATACATGCCAAACTTTGTCCAAGGGACTTTGCATATAAAAACTATTTAACTAGTACAATGAGCCTGTGAAATAGATACTATAACTAATTTCACTTTTCAAAAAGGAAGTGGAGATAAAGAGAGATTAGCTAACTTGCTCAAGGTCATACATCATTTTATCTTTTATTCTCAAGGGAAACAGTGGTGCAAAATGCTCATGAACATGGGATTGCAGCTTTACAGATATGGCATGAAGTCTTATTCTAACTCTTGGCATAAGAACTGTTGTTGATAAAGAGTTGCATAAGGGATAGAGAAACAGAAACTAAAAGGGACACATAGCTCTTGCAACAAATAATGATAGTCACTTTCCATTCTAGAAACAGTGAGATAATAGAAGTTTAAGGAGTAGTAGATAGATAAACATACAGACATATGGTAGATGGATAAATAATCGGAAATAGACTTCCCCTACACCTCTCCCCCTCTTGCTAGTTGAATAACACATTTAAGTGCCTAAACAAATATTTAAATATTTTAAAAAATACTCCCTGGAGGGATCACATTTAGTGAAATAAGCCAGAAAGAAAAGAAAATTACCAGACGGTTTCACTTATAGCAAGAGTATAAAGGACCAGGGTTGGGGAGGAATAGTAATAATGAACAATTACATACCAGAGACATTTCATAGGGTAGAGTGGGGAATGGGATCAAAAATGGAGGGGGAGTACATTGGACTATGGTGATGGTTGGTGATGGGGATTACAACTGAGATGGAAAAAGGCACAAAAAAGTTTAAAAAGTTTATTTTTATTTTATAAAAATAAACTATTATATTATTTTTTAAAAAATGTCTTAGACATAGAAAAACTATCATGATCTTGAACCTTGAAGCATAACAAGGAATTTCTTTAAATTCTATTAAAAAATACTAATTAAATAAACAGGTTACTAGTAAAGGAATCTGACACATAACAGAACTTTTCATCTGAGTTTCTTGATGCCAGAAGAAAATAGAACAAATCCATCAAAGTGACAAAAACAATGAAAATATCATCTAGACAATAATACCACTGCTAGGTACATATCTAAAAAAATATGAAATCACTGATTTGAAAATATATATGCAGATCCCAGATACTTTACTCAAATAGATAAGACACAGAATCAGTCTTAATGCCTATGGGCAGATGATGAGGTAAAAATATGGTGATGTATGTAGTCAGTGGAATACTATTCAGCTGTTTAAAAGATGGACCCTTGCCTTTTGTGAAAACTTGGATGTACTTGAGGTGATTATGCTGCGTGAAGTATGTCAGAAAGTGAAAGACAATCACTGGGTGGTTTCATTCAAATATGGAATACAAATAAGGAAATCAAATTGACAAACTACAACAACTCTTGAATACTGAGAAAAGATATGGTCGTTATCAAAGGGAAGGGGAAGGGGAGACGGGGATGAGAGGTTTGAGGAGGTCAATTTGATAGTGAGATGACCTTAGAACTTTGGTGGTGGGTAAGTGAAGCACACATATTGATGTGTCAAACTGTACTCCTGAAATCATATAGTTTTGAAAACAAATGACAAATTAATAAAATTTGATTTAAACATATATGTGTGTGTGTATGTGTGTAATTTATTTTAGGCAAGAATTTCTAACAACTTACTTCTGCTTTTTTATCATTGTAATTCTAGTACATTGGTTGCAAATGCAGCTAGAAAGAAAAATAATCCTTCCTGGAAGGCAAGCAGCAACTAATCCTAGCTTGTAGGGATTACTGAAGACCACATAGAAATTATGATTTGATTTTATTTCTTATCTTCTATTCTTTCTCTAACTTTCATTCTCTTCAAGTAGCTTTTTAATTTTTTATGTGCACTTTTCTATCAATTGCTATTAAATCTTATTTTTATCGAAGAGTAATATGGTAAATTGAATTTTCTAAAAATTTCTTATCCCAAAGTTATTTAGGCTAGATTTAATTGTACATGTGTTTTAAAATATTTTCAAAGATTATTGTTGAATTTGGATATTAAACTTAATTTCTTCTTTGCTTAAAATCAATGTGAAAAACACATAAAGGAATGAAATGTTAACAGTTAGCTTATCTTCTACAGAATATGTCTATGCCTGTGTTTTAGGTGAATTTATAAATAGATATTGTAATCTCTTTACTTTTTTCATTTTGAATAAAATTGCAGACAAATTGAGAAATATGAGTATAACAAGGGAGTAAACTATACTTAGCTGGAAAAATATATAAAGAGAACATGACCTCTTCTCTTGAATTTATATATATCCTGGTTGCAAGCATTTGGTCCTTTATAGATTCAAGGCTATTGCTTGGGGACTGTGCTTGCCCATTGCAGAGAGTTAATTTGTTTTCCCCCAATAAATGGATTTCATTTTCCTTTGTGCATCATCAGCACATTTAAAAAATTCTGATGGTAAATTTTATAGTGGCAATGTGCACAAAAATATAATTTAATTTTGAGTTCCCAGGTTGGCTAGCAATGCTAGTGGAGTTTTTTATTATTATTTTATTTTCAAAAATGTATTACTATTTGAAAATATCTAAAGCATCAAATATTTTGGGGGATGGAGTAGAATAGAAAAGAAAGACAAAAATAACAATTCAGTGTAATTTGTTTTTGCATTTCTGAAACAGTGTCAGTAAATGTTTGGATAAATAGTGAGAAAAATCAACTTCATATTCCCATTTATAAACAAATTACACCAAATTATTTTCCTTAATTTTTGTTTTGTCTTTTTAATGTGATAAATGAATTATCTTGCATTGCAATTTCTTCTTAACTTGAATTTACATCTGAAAGTTATTGGGATGCAAATTCAATATCAAGTTAAAAATAAGCCAAAAATATAAACCTCCTTTAAATATAACATTAAAGAAAGAAAACAAGAAAGATGAAGGATATGCCATACTAGAATGAAGTTACCTTTCCTAGATGAGGACCAGACAATTGTCTCTACTACAAAGTAATACAATTATACTAAATGCTTTTATTCTCAAAGTAAAGTGAAGGGAGTTTTTCCTGTTATAGGGCCCAGGAAAGCTCAAGGACTTGATTAGTTCTGTGTTTACAGGCAGTCAATAATTTGTATGAAATGATGGCAACTAAATGATGCTGTTCTTTGCAATATTGTTTGATGATTTACCAAAGTTTATGAAATGTACATTTTCAAGTTCTATCTGAAATTGATGTGTTTTCTTTTTTAAATTGAGGTAGTATTGGTTTACAGTCTTCATTTGGAGGTATAAGATCACTGCTTCAGATACATGTTGTCACCCTATACCCATCCATAGTCCTCCTCCACAGTCCATTGAGCCCCTACCACATAGAGAAACAAAACAAAAGGTCAGACAAAACCAAACCAGTGACAACCCCTAGGAATCTGACTTTAGAATGGAAGCTACCAGAAGAAGGAAGAAGGTGAGGGAAGAGCGAAATGCTGCAATTCTCAGAGAAAGGACCTTATTTACAAAATAATGAGTCCATGTACATTGGGGAAGTAATATGAATTCTCATGGGTGTAATTTAATATATAATCTAGTTTTCAAGAAGAGACTCAAGATATCGAAAATAACAAAAGTGGGGAATCTTTTCAAAGCACTGAAGAGTTCAGATTTATTGTTGATGATCAACCTGAAAACTCAAGAAAGGGCACCCTGTTCTACTCCTCAGAATCTGCAACTATGTCAATTAGATGGCTTAAAGAATTAAGGTTGCAAATGGAATGAAGGATATTGACCTTGAAATCAGGAGACAATCCAGTATTACCTACTTGGACCCAATATAATCACCTGAATCCTTTAGAACAGAACAGACAGAAATGTTGTTCAGAGATGTGACGTGAGAAAGAATAGATTTCTCTGTTGCTGGTTTTCAAGATGGAAGAAGGGACATATGTACTAAAAAACATGGTAGACTCTACAAATTAAGACCAGACCTCAGACTATGGCCAGAAAACAGACCTTTGTTCTACAACTATAGGAGAGTAAATTCTTCCAGTCACTCCAGTGAGCAACAAGTAAATTTTCTTGTTGGAACTCCAGAAAGGAACAAAATCTGCTGACACTTTGTTGGGTTGGGAACATGCTAAGGGGAAAGTCGTGGAGCAGGCTTGCAAGGCAAGACTCTGCTACTCAACAAACAACTCTCTTGCTATTTATTAGTAATAATAAACAAGCATGCTTGATTATGTGACAAGGGAAGGAGAGAGTCTAGGGGAGATAAAGGGCAATCCTTTCTGGGGAACAGGAAGGTATATGTCAGTCACATATATAGGGAGGACTTCCTGTGCAGGGACTTGGTGCAATTTCAGAGCTACTCCTAGACTACTTCAGATCATGGCTACACAATCAATCAACAGCTACCTAGTTGTCCCTGGTTGCTTCATGATATGGGCCATTATCATAAGGCAATCATGCAGGAGTGCCTTATCCAAATCCTACACATACACACACATACACACGTGCAGAAGCCCCAAGTGATAGAGAGGCCACAACACTTGATTTTAGCCCTATTGACACTCACGCTAAACTCCTGACATAGAGAATTGTAAGATATGAATGTATGTGTATGTTTAAAGATTTATTTATGCATGCAGAACTGGAGTACAGGCCAGAGTGGCAGGGGTGGTGAGAGGATTCACCAGAGACAGAGTAGGGAGCAGAACAGGCAGATCGATGAAGTACACTGCTGAGGGGAGCAGTGGGTGGGTCAGGAGAGGTCTGCCTCACCATGTGGGTGCACCTCCGTGGTGGGGATTGAACTCATGCTGTAGTGGCTTTAGCTTCTTTAGTGCTGTACTTTAATCTGTTGTGCTCCAATATGTGTTGTTTTAAACCACATGCTTGTGGCCACTTGTTGCTCAGCATCACAGAACTAAATACATAGATGGCACTATTTGGCAGACATGAGGTAAGGAATGGGAGAGAAGATAAAAACCAAAAAGTAGATCTTAAAAAAATCTTTTGAATATTTATTTTTATTTATTTATGCATAAAAGAGCTAGGGTGTAGCCCATGGACAGTGAGAAGACTTACCAGAGATATAAGGAGGAAGCAGAACAGGCAGATCTACTTAAATACACTGCTGAGGGGTGCAACAGACAAGACAAAAGAGGTCTGCTGCACCAAATGGTTCAGCACTCTGCTTTGGGGTTTAACTCAAGCCACAGTGGATGGTGATAAATTGATGGTGCTGAGACTTGGAACCTTTCTGCCACGAAGGAGGCTCAGATCTCAAAGTCTTTTAAACCTGGTATAGTCGATGTCAAGTTCAATGCAAACATTCATCATTATAATGATAAGATACTGTCAAGAGATTTGTTCTGTGATAATATGCAAGTCCAGATACTTGTTCATTAATTTCCTGTAGACATTCAGTTTATGTATTGCATGGGAAGATTCTCATTTGGATAAAACTGAGAATAAACTTGTGACCTTTTCAGGAATAATGGATTTTTTACTCTATCATGAATCACTCTAACCTTATTCCAATAAGAATTGACCCTAGGATTACAAAAACTTGTCATGGGCCAAGGAATATCTGCACTACAGCTGTGTTATAAAGGATTTTACTTTTTTTTTTCCAGTAATAACAGTTTCCTCCAAATTTTAGTCATTTCTGAAGTCACATCCTTAAGAAGTTGTGCCAGTAGGGAAGAGTGGGGGGAGGAAAATGAAGACCCTTTATAGGAAAAACAGAATCTGCTTTGAAACTTCTAAGTGTACATAACCATATTACTGAAAAATACTGCTCTTTTAATTTACTTATTTTAATTGTATCATTTTTCTTTAATTGAAGATACATTGGTTCACAACACTGTATATGAATTAGGAGGTCCTGAGCATTTGAGAACTCCTGGTATTTGATAACATTCAAGAGTCCCATAAATAACCATAAGTCAGGCTTTACTCAAAAAATATCTACCCCAATCCAAAAATGATATTGTATACATTACTCAATATTTATGTCTGCAACCTTGTCCAAAGAGGGGAACTTTTGGAGCAAGATTTGAAAAATGGATTTGTTTTTTGCAATCCATTTAACTGATTGCAAACTGAATGAAAAGAGAGCATTACAATACATAGTTATCTTAAGGTTTGAAAGTTTAGTACCCTATCAGTGAAATAAAATTATATTTAAAATTTGATTTCTGTTTAATAATTCATATATAAATAAGTCCCTTGGAAATACACTGCCAATACAACTTTTGGTCAGTGAATACTTATCTTTCTGTCACTGTAGCACTTGACCATGAAAGTTATGTATAGATTTTTGAATATGAATATAGAACTCTAGTTTTTGAACAAGTATTCCTTTGTAATGATTTGATATCAGAGAAATCATTCACACATCTTTTAAAAATAATCTTATAAGAGACCATATGTCACCCTATTACCATTGTCCTTTAAGGTTAACCAAACATTGAGCAACTTGCTTACATATGAAAAATTTTATTAGAAATTATTTCACAAGAGGCCCTCCCTGGTGATACAATGGGTTAGGATGTAGCTCTGCAAGCTAGCCACAGCTGCTTCAGTGCAAGTTCACATGGCAAACCTAGAGACAATCCACATGGCAAACCTCTTCTCTTTATCCCACTGCTCCCCTCAGCAGTGTATTTCATCAATCTGCCTGTTCTGTTGTCCACTCTGTCTCTGGTGAATCCGCTCACCACCCCTGCACCTCTGGCCTGCACCCCAGTTCTGTATGTCTAAATAAATAAATACTTTTTAGAAAAGAAATTATTTTACAGTAATTTATTTTCATTTTTAATAAATAAATAGCAGAGGGAGAAGTAGACTGTCTTTCACTAAGGGGATCAGATGGGGGCAATTTAGTCTTTCGGTGCCTAGAAAGGGGGAACCTTGGAAGAGAGCAATGGGAAGCCTCTTTTGCAATATTATGATCCTGGGGCAAGTGTTTTAGGGGAAGTACATCCCATACTTCAAAATATTTAAAAGTTATAAGCCAGACAATTATATCAAAAAACAGATTTACCTTTCCAAACCTACTTTTGCAACTACCTGGTTGTTCAGAATCACTTTATGCTCCTCACACACCTGGGGTGTTTTTCTATGAAAAAAGAATGGTGAGGAGACCACAGACAGCTGCTGCTCATATCTCCTTGCCCTTTGCTCTGCACTGCAGTTACGCAGGACTCCCCAGTCCTTACTCCACCTCCATCCATGTTTCCAGGAAATGGTCAACTCTTGAAGCTCAGGCAGACCGTGGAAACACTTCTAGGGTAGTATTTTGGGTTCTGAGATAAGAAAAATGCTCTAGAGAAGTGACTCACAGGTTAGTTCTGTGAACATTTGCTCCCTGGGGAGGGATATGGCACAAAATACATCCAGCTCGCTTGCTCTCACTCTTGCCCCTCTCTGTCATCATGTACTAGAATATGTATTGGCACAAAATTGTGATATGTGAGGCACTTCCAAGAGCAGAGAAGTGGAGCCAGTTTTTCTGGAATCAGCAGAGAACCCATTGTAGCTGCCCTTTTGTTATTATTTTCTCAGAGAACTTACTCTTAAGTTGCCTTTAGATTGTCCAGAAAGCATAAAATCAGCATGAAGCCAGAGATTTAACCATTTTGAACTACCCTCAGATAATAGTCCTGATAATGACAGGGTTGCTGTCATTATCATTGAAAGTAAAACCCAGATTTCAGTTGGAAAGACAGTGGTGAAACTTATTCATATTCACATGCATAATCACACACAATGACAGTTATGGTGTCAAAGAATCATTTTTATTACTTAGTTATGCTATCTTAACTCTGGAAATAAGCATAAGGAAAAGGCCAAAATTCACTTGTTCTGGGCAAAATATCTTCTTTTCTCTTATAAAGAGAAAAATAAAATGAATGAAAGGTTAGAAAGCTGACAAGAACCATAAAGATTACTTTAATTAAGGGACACTCAGCACTAACAGCTTGGGAGTCAAGACTTTCTATACATCACACATATGTGGTGTGTGCATTGTTTTCTACCAAATTCTCCAAAGGAGTTAAAATCCCAACAGGTTCAAGTTTCTTAATATTTTATTGCATAGATGAAGAATCTAATGTCTGGAAAGGTGACCCATCACTGCTGCAGTCAATGCACTTTCAAAGACATCAGCAACTGTTTGTTTCTTTCTACTTGGGACTAAGTCTGCACTTCATGAATATGGCCCTTCTTGTCAGTGAGTTGTCTGGTCTGTCTTTCAATTGTTGAGTGCCTTTTGCTTTCATTATTTTATAAAGAATAAGGAATTACCATATTGGCCACACTGATTAATATCTTACCACCTGGACTCTGTTCTAAGATGGTGTTTTCAGAAGATGTAAAGGACATCAAATTTGTTTATTTAATCATCTATATGGAAAGACTTTCTATGTATGCTTTGATTTTGTTGTTTCTTCATCTGTATTTTATGAAATAAACACTTATCAGCAAGTCAGCAGTTGCGATGGCCCAATAAAATGCTTTGAGTAAGCATAATTCAAGGTCAGTTTTCAAAATTTATAATCTTATAACTAATTAGCACTTATAAAATTATAATATACAAGATTTTAATTTAGAGATTCCCCCCAGTTTTATCATAATAAAATTATTGTGTTACTTTTTTAAATGATGGCAAAGTGAGATTAAGTTATTCATATCTAGAATATATGCATGACATTAATTTCTAGATGCTATATACAGTCATTTCTGCACATTGTATCTATAAATAATCAGGGAGAAAGAGAGAAAATTGCCCTCAAATGCTACCTAGAAAACCATAATCAGAACAGACAAGCTCAGAATAATACTTGTCAATAAAATTCAAAGATTTTGCTTATTTAATAATTAACATTGAGAGATTTGCTTAGAGCCAATTCTAGTTAATTCCCACTACTTAAAATCTATATTCTTCTATGTCATATATTCTCTTATCCTCAGCTTCTTAATATTTAAAATGCAGTGACATGACTTTGAAATTATTTAATGAGATAATTTTTGGAAAGCAAAATAGAAAGTCTATAACCAAGTGAGATGATATTGTTAAAAAGCATTTTTATTAATGATCAATATTTTCCCAGAAAGATGTATTTCTAACTCCATAAGAACTCAGCTACCTTTCGTCCTTTGAGGAAGAAGTTCAAGGAGTGTGAGATGACTGATCTTTAATGCCTGGAATACTAATATCCTTTTGATATATTCTAGCCTCAGAATGAAGTCAGGTTTCCTTTCTGATCTGAGATGGAAAAGTATTTTATCTCTAGACACCCACTCACACTGATTGTGTGGGGCTCACTGGGGAAGTGTGAAGGAGTATTGAGCTCAGTAGGAGCCGTCTCTGTTTTCTTCTCCTTGTTAGCCATTTCTTCCAGGTTCCCCTGTTTGAAAAAGCGGAAATAATGCTGGCTGCTGAGTGGCTGATAGTGCTTTTCAGAAGTTTTCCTGAAATAAAACCAATAACTTATTTTATCTTCTTGACTTCTGAATTGCTAACATTTCTCCTTACATTTTTTTTTCTTAGAAGCTAGATGGGTTTTTATAACTCTGTTGTAAGGTCTGAGTAATTATATTTGGTCAGAAAAGTTTTGATCTCTTCAGTCTCCTTCCCAACCTGAAATTTCAGTTTGAAAAGTAATTACAACTGTCTTCTGTTGACCAACTGTTAAAAATGGAAAATGGACAGAATTTATTTTTGAAAAATTTCTGAATTTTTGCCTGCATTTTTATTCTCCACTGATCCTTGTATCTTATTCCTGACTTACCCTGTTGTCAGTTAGCTATCTAATAATGCTTCATATATTTTCAATTGTCAGTGTAATAATGGCTAGAACTCCAAAGAACTAAATCCCTAGTATTGACAGAAAAAAAAAAGTAATAAAGGTTGATGGATAATGGTAAGAGACTCTAACATACCTTATATTATGTAGTGTGAATAATTAACATGTCTAACTAACTACTCATGCCACCAGCATCTATGCTTGAAAGATATTAGTCATTTTATTTACAACAATAAGCAGGCTAAGATGTGAATACAGACCCACATTTGTATGCCTTTATGCAGTTTAGTAAATGTTTCCTGGACTCAGTTTTGTTATCTGAAAATTGGGGATTAAAAATCTACAATATTCTGGGCCCTCTCTGGTGGCGCAGCGGGTTAAAGCACAGCACTGAGAATCTAAAGCCGCTTCCGCATGAGTTCGATTCCCGCCTGCCCCGAAGGGACCACATGGCGTGGCAGATCTCCCCTGACCCGCCCGCTGCTCCCCTCAGAAGTGTACTTCGTCGATCTGCCTGTTCTGTTCCCCACTCTGTCTCTGGTGAAGCCTCTTGCCGCTCCTGAACCTAGGCCTATACCCCAGTTCTGTATGCACAAATAAATAAATCTTAAAAAAAAAAAAAATCTACAATATTCTTGTAGAGATTTAGTCAGGGATGTAAATGTGATATAACACAGTATCAACAATAACATATAAGCACAAAATGAGACAATATATCAATATATGTAAACATTTTACTTTATAGATAAGAAAACAATGGCCAAGATATTTTGCCTGATTTGCCTATATTACACAATGTTCAGGGGGAAAAAAAAAAGGTTATACTGAGATATTTTCACTGAAGGATGATAATTATTTGTTGAAAATAAGTAACCCTGAAAGTAAATTAGGAAATGTTCAACAAATTCTAGTTCCTTAGAAATATTAGAATGTGGGCCCTCCCTGGTGGCGCAGCGGGTTAAAAAGCTAAAGCCACTTCCGCATGAATTCGATTCCCGCCTGCCCAGGAGGTGACCACATGGCCTGGCAGACCTCTTCTGACCCGCGTGCTGCTTCCCTCAGCAGTGTACTTCGTCGATCTGCCTGTTCTGCTCCCCACTCTGTCTCTGATGAAGCCTCTCACCGCCCCTGAGCCTCTGGCCTGTACCCCAGCTCTGTATGCACAAATAAATAAATCTTAAAAAAAAAAAAAGAAATATTAGAATGCTATTATTAGAGTAATATACTCATAAAAGTAGTTATTTCATTGGTATATTGACGATCAGATTTACAACACTAATTTTTATGTGTCAATTATCAGTCTTGTTTTCCTTTTCATAAAAATAAAATAATTAGTAATTTTATCAGTCTCCTGCTTTCTGATACAAAATATTTCTCAGATGCTCTAGATACTCTGTATTAATTTAGTACTAAAGTTCACAAAAGGAAAATAAGTAGTAATTTTAAGGGACAGTTGGAGTAATAATTAGAAAAAAAACTATAACAAACACTGAAATTAACTTAACAAAATACCCAACTGTGTATTTGTTTTATATTTGGTGTTTTGCTTTGGTAGGTTTATATCCCAATTGTAAACAAGTTAACCATTTTTTGCGGGGGTTTCTTGTTTTCCTGCTTCCTTTGTTTTTCTTCCTTGTATATCTTATTTACCAACTTTGGCCTTATTTGCATGTGCCTGTGTGTGTATTTGTTTTACCCATAAAGACTATTTGAAGACTGAAAAGTGAATCCTTTGTGATGCTTTAAAATTGATTAAAGTTTTCTTCTGGAATGTGTACATCTTGCAACTTTTAATATCCCTAAATATACTCTTTAGTCTGTTAAAGGTGCCACAGCTAAGGAACCAGAAATATTTAACAATACAATAATATCTACAAAACTATCCTAAAGCCATTTTAGTTTATTTGCTGTATTTCTTTCTTTCTTTCTTTCTTTCTTTCTTTCTTTCTTTCTTTCTTTCTTTCTTTCTTTCTTTCTTTCTTTCTTTCTTTCTTTCTTTCTTT
>NW_004567112.1:48240217-48296193 GCF_000260355.1 Condylura cristata
CAGGTCAGGAGAGGTCTGCCACGCCATGTGGTCACCTCCGGGGCAGGTGGGAATCGAACTCATGCAGAAGTGGCTTTAGCTACTCAGTGCTGTGCTTTAACCTGCTGCGCCACCAGGGAGGGCCTCCATTCTAACTTTTTCCTGTAGCTTTTTTTTTTAAGTTTTCCTCCCAACAAAGTAGTATTAATTAAGTAGTATTAATTAGTTTTCTTTAATGATAGAATATATTGAGTATTTCTAATATTCAGATTTGAATTTGAAAAGGACTTAAAATATTTTTCCAGGTCTCAGTGATGAGTCAATGTAGGAATATAAAACTAAAATCATTGCATAATGCATTAAACTTACTAGTATATGGTTGTCTACTTTTACCCAAATGTTTCTGATAATTATGGAGAGTTTAATAAAAGTAGAACTGTTCTTGCCAGGGTAAGTAAATATTAAGGAATTAACAAAACAGTTTATTCACATATGTATTTTAAAATATAATTTGTTTCATGTGAATAATTTAAACTTCCAAGAATGACTTTACTTTTTTTTTTTTTTAATTTAATGAAGTACCATTGTTTTACAACCTGATAATCATTTGACAGCCTAGGATTTCTGTTGCACTCCCACCTCAATGTAGCCATATTCTCTCACCATAGTCCATTGTGCTTTCCTCCTCTCCCTTTCAAACATGTCCTTCCTTTTTCAGCTTTCAAGAGTTTTTTTTTTTAATGTTTGTCTTTATTAGCCCCTCTGCTTAGTTTCTCTATATTTCACATAGAAATGACAGCATCAGTGTTTATTTTTCTCCTTCTGACTTATTTTGCTTGGTATTATCCCTTCTAGCTCTATCCATGTGACCCAAATGACATGAAATTTTCTTTTATGATCAGTGAGTAGTATTCATTGATCCACTCATCTATTTTTTGGGTACAAGATGTTTCCATATCTTGGCTAGTGTAAATCATGCTGTAATAAACATATGAGTGCAGGTTTCTTTTCAAGTTAGCATTTTTGTGTTCCTTGAGTAAAATCCTAGGAGTGAAATTGCTGGGTCATATAGAATATCCACTTTTAGACTTTTGTGAAACCTCCCCACAGCTTTCCATAGGGGTCAGACCAGTCTAATTTCTACCAGGAGTGTAGAGGGTGTCCTCTATTCCACATTGCAGGGTTACCTGCACTTATATCTAATCTTTTAGTAAATGCCTGGTGTGAAGTGGTATCTCATTGTGATTTTGGTTTATGTTTCCCTGATGATACATGATGATGAACACTTTTTTTGTATGCCTGTTAGCCATCTCTGTCTTCTTTGAACTGTTCAGCCTTTATACCCATTTTATAGGGTTTAAATTGAATTTCAGTGTAATATTTTTAATGTCTATGTAGTCATTTTTAGAAATATTATTCTAGTGTGAATATTTTAGGTGATATCCTTATAAATACCATCAAAAGAACGTCTTGATGTTAGTTATTTATTATGAAAATAACCTGCATGACATACTACTCTAAATGTTAGTGACTTAAAATAATAAGCCCTTGACTCATGTGTCTAGTTTAGTGATTTAAGCTAGTCTTCCTTGGTTAGTTTTTGTAGGTTTGGTGTAGCTCACCATGTAGTTGGGTGTTTGCTAGCTAGCTCACCATGTAGTTGGGTGTTTGCTAGCTAGCTGTGACAAGGAGGAAGACAGATTTCCTCTCTGTCAGTACTAGTAGGCTTCTCTGGGCATTATCTCATAACAGTTAGGGGAGATACACTACCAAGCCTATCTATACAAGTAAGACCTCTCCAACCTCTACTAAGTCATGTTTGCTAAAACTCCATTGGCTGTAAGATGTGACTAAACTCAGATTAAAAGTGCAGGAAATATACCACCTTGTGATGGAGAAACTTGAAGTTGCAAATCCTATAAATATAGAGAAGGCCCTAACTGCAATCTCTCTACATCATTAACTTATTTTGATTTGTTGTGTATGTATGAATTACATTTTCACAAATATTTTGCATTCTCATTTTTGGTAGGACTATATTTTGTAGGAAATTTAGTGAATGAGTCTCAAACTTTTTTGAACCATTTTCGCACATGTAGGTGAGCATGCACAAACTTAAGATCTGTGTAACCTTGCTGTTTGGCAGACTGGGAAGTGTTAGTGATATTTGCACAAAGGTTTTAGTATAAGAAGTGTAACAGAACAAATAGTTGGGAGAAGGGTTGGAGCACAGGGTGGTATCTAGATGATTAGTAGCTTGATGATTCTATAAGAATTTTGCAGAACATTATATACATTCTCTTTTTTTCTTACTTTAAGTTTCATGAATTTCCAGTTATATATGTTTTGGGATAAAATGCCAAGACCTTACAATATCATGTCCTGAAAACTATTTGCTCACTCTATTTCATTGTGTGTATGTGTTTCATGACAAATGATCAGGGCTCATAAAGCTTGCAATTCAGGAATTCCATGATTCTCTTTGTACCATAGGTACAGTCATTGAGAAAACTTGCTTCTTTTCCCCTGAAGGCCTGTCTGAAGGCCTGTCTGGATAGATCCTCACTTCTCTTTTAGGTTGCCCTTCTCAATTCTACATCTAAATCTCTGCAAGGAGACATACTAAAGCTTACTGGCTAGGTTCTTGGATCTCAAGCCCAAACAGTTAAATAAAAGCTTTGATAGTACTGATTATAGGAGTTAAAGTTAAAGATGATGTAGAAACTGCATTTGACTATGTGCTTTCTGCTGTGCAAGTGGTGAGTTAAGAGGTGAATGACATTCTAGGCCAGAGAGGGTCAAGGTCTTTGGGTAAATGTGCATTTAGGCATATCAGCATGTTGTACTTTTGAATTGCTAGTCTATTTATAGCCAAAATCTAAATATGCAGAAGTAGTTTCCATCATATCAAATACTTCAAACCATCATAAATTGGTACAAGTGATTGCTCTTTTACTGCATGTTTTGTTAAAATTTTAAGGTTTTGAAAGAAACATTCCAGGACACAACTTTGATGTGACATTTCTTCAGGTCATTCATAAGCCTGCCAACCATGCAATGGGACAACAATTTTCTGTGACATTTTCCAGTGAAGCATATTTATTTCAATATCACATAAATGGCTTATTATATATCTATTGACTTCCCACTATAGAAAATGAATGTTTAGTTTTTTTTTGTTTTTTTTTTTTCTTTCATCTGCCAGCCCTGACCACACACAGGCACACTTTTGAGCTCCCATCCTCTTGAAATACTATGCTACCATTTTGATTAAATGAATATTCATGTTCATCATATTAGGACTAAATGAAAGCATTCAAAAAAGTATTTCAGCCATGCACTACGTAAAGGTTACATTATCTTTCCTTCCAGCATTCAATTTTCTTTTATATTAGTAGCAGCCAATTTAGGATTTTTTTTATACTTAATACTAATTCAGTATATATAAATACCTTTAAATATTTACAAGAATTTTATATATTCTACAAATTTTATTTTCAGAAATCCCTTCCAGGGCTATCTGACCAATTGAGAACTGAAAGGACAAATATAATATTTTTAACATCCAAACTATTGAAAAGTTCACTGTGGGCACCTCTAGAAGTTTGCTTACTTTGAGCTTATTGCAGTTGGGGCGTCAGTGGACTAGTGCCTGACTTACAACAGAGAAAGCAAAACACCATGTGTCAAAGGACTGGTGGGTTGTTAACTGACCATCCAACAGTGACAGAATAAGGAAGGAATGTCCATGTTGAAAGATGTAGGCCAAGAAGCAAACTTGTGTTTGTAGTATGCAGGATTTGGGAATGCTAAATCACTGTTTCTCTAAAGGCATATTAAATATTATGACATATATTATGATATGTTAGAGATGGGTTTTTATTTTAATTTTAATGTTTATACTTTGCAGATTTTTTTTAAAAGAGAAAACAATGAAGCAGATTGAGTATGATTTTTACCCCTTCCCTGCTCATATGCAGGTCTGTAATTACAACTAGCATATCTGTTTCCACGTTTGACAACACAAAGATCTACCTCGTTGGGTCAATTTGGATTTTCTTTAGTGACACTTATTGACTGAGACTTCACCCTCACCTGGCTTATTTCGTCTCTATTTCTAGTATACATGACAAGAAGCTTGGAGACAACTACTCACTAAGAAGAGTTCATCTTATATGCACAAATGAATTTCACTTTGTTTTCCAAGGCTATATTCCAAGGCTGTCTCATTGGTATTAGTTATTTCCCCTACCTACATGCTGCTTAAACGTTAATTGTAAGTGTTCCATCACCCTCCAAAAACATCACTTCAGTAAGATATTATGCTGCCCAAGTTCATTCTCTGACTTTCTAATCTTTGTTTTCCTAACTCTATCTTTGATTCTGTATTTTTTGTGGATTGCTTACACTATTTGCTGACTCTTAAATTGATCATTTCACATAGCATTTACATTTTTATTTTACCACTATTGATTGATTGATTGATTGATTTGTGGTAACATTGGTTTACATCACATTATATGATTCAGAGGAAATGGTTCACCTTTCTTCAGGTGTGTATTACCACACTCCACCCACCCATATTCCTTTATGATCTACCACTGGACTCCCTCCCTGTTTTGTTCTTGTTCTGATCTTTCCCTCATTATGCAGTCTCATTATGCAGTCATTTCTAGCTTTTGTTTCTGTAGTTCCTTTTTTGTTTTCCTATATTCCATATAGTTATAAAATAATCCAGTATTTGTTTCTCTTCCTTTGACTTATTTCACTTAACATAATTTCTCCAGTTCCATCTAATTTTCCTAGATAGTAGAATTTATCATTTTTAATAGTTGAATAGTATTCTAATGTGTGCATGTACCAGTCATCTGTCATTGGACAGTTAGTTTATTTCCAACACCTCAAATACTAAAAGTTATTTTGACAAGAAAGAATGGAGAATTGAAGTGACATACTTTCAAATTTCAAAATATACTATAAGATCGTTGTACTCAAAGAGATATGGTGTTGTATAAAGATACAAACACAGATCAAAAGAATAGGACTGAGAGTCCAAAATAAACCCACAGTACAAGGACAGTTAATCTATGACAAATGAGCCAGGTGTATACAATGAAGATAAGAAAGTCTCTTTAACAAGTCATGTTGAGGAAACTGGTCAGCTATATGTAGAAAAATGAAACAAGATTCTCTAGAACATACACAAAAGTTAATTCAAAATGAATTAGACTTGGATATAAAACCAGCATCCATTAAATATATAGAAGAAAATACAGTCATAATGCTCCACAAAATGACGTTAGTTATTTTGTTGGGCACTTGACTTCAACAGAAAAATAAATAAATAAAAAAGACTGTCAAGATAAAAGTGTTCTGCACAGCAAAAGAAACTCTCATTAAAGTAAAACAAACAAACAAACAAACACTGAATGTGAAAAAAATGTACATCGTGCAGCTGCTAAGGGCCTAATATCCAAGGTATGTAAATGACTCATCCAACCTAATAAAAAGAGACAAAGAACCCAACCCAAAATATGGCTAGAGGTGCTAAATAGACACTTCTCCAGCACACAGACAAATTTCCTGTAGACATGAAAATATGTTGGATATCGCTTACCAGGAATACACAAATCAAAACATAATAAGGTGCCACCTCACTCCTGTGAAAAAGGCTTTTCAAAAACAAACAACAAAAAGCACCAAAAATAAGTAAGCAACAACAAAAAATAGAAGCAACACATGTTGGCAAGGGTATAGAGAAAAAATAACTATCTTAAACTGCTAGTGGGGATATAGACTGGGCCAGGCCCTATGGAAACAGTATGGGAATGACTCAGAATTTTAAAAATAGATCTGTCATATGATTCAGCAATTCTGCTCCTTGCATTTTTTGAAAGAATGGAAAAAAAAACCTACTATATACATCTAAGTTCATTTTAGCTCTTGTTGGAGAGACTGGGTTTTAGATGGTAAAAACACTATTAACAAGTTCCTGATTTAGGTGTTTGTGTTGACCATATGAAAAAGAATGTCCCCTTTGTAGGTTATACAAACTGAGAGTTCAGGTGTAATAGGGCAAGAAATTTTCCTTTTATTCTGCAGTGGTTCAGGAAAATTTTCTTTTATTTCCATCCTTAGAACTTTTCAGTATATTTAAGATTATTTTAAAGAAAAGCACACAGCAAAAATTGCTCATGTTCTAGCAAATAATGATTCCAAAGGAACTGAGTTCTGAAGTAAAATTTGATTTTGTTTTTTTAGATTAGATTTTAGGTTTTTGTTCTAACATTAAATTGCTGGAAAGTATAGAGAGATAAAGTACTACTGGGGGAGAGTTCTGTGATGTGTAGTTTTTCATGAACTTTTCCTTTTCACAGTGTATTTACATATAGAAAGAGAAGATTGGAGAGAACTTATATTAAAGTTTGCTGGTTATGTGAACTGGCATTAGTCACCTTTTATTTGAATAAGTAATCACCTTTTATCTGAATTTTCTATTTGAAATTGCATGTGAAGCCCCAGCCAGTTTTATGTCCCTAACCAGAATAAACACAAATGTTTATTGAATAAATACATATGTAAATTCTTAGAACACTGTTTGACCCCCTTCAAATAGTAAACTGTAGTAGATGCCAGTTTACTATTTTTAAAAGATGAAGAAAATATAGTACCTATCTATAGATTAGATACCTGATAATATCTCATTCTCAATGTATAATATGGAATATAGCATATAATAGTAATGGGATATTATTCAACCATAAAAAGAAGGATGCTTGAATTTTCTAATATGTATAAAACTGAAAGGCTTTAAGTCTAATGAAATAAGTCAGAGGGAAAAAAATATTCTCTCTTATGTGTGGACTATAAAAAAATGGACTGTTAGCAACAGATAGTAAATGAATATTAGGACTAGGACCTTCAGGAAAATGGAGAGTTCCTCAAAGGGTATAAAATCATTAGTTGAATAAGTTCTGAGGCTCTAATATGCAGCAGAAGGGTGATTTTTATAAATAATATTATATTGTATACTTGAAATTTACTGAGAGAACAGTACTCAGTTATTTATAACAATAAATGTGTAAGTTGATGTATTAATTTCCTTGATTGTGGTAATCATTTCACAATATATTGTGAAATCATCCTATTGTACACCTTAAGCATATACACTTTCACTTGTCAACTGTGCATCAGTGATATTAACATATCCACACTATTAGTAAACTTGCTATGTAACGAGGCACTCAATTGGATTAAAAATTATTAACTATCAAAATATTTGAACCCTGATTAGTTCAAATGATTAACTTATGGAATGAAGTGGTAACTCATCAGTGAATCTCTACGTAGCAACACTTTATTCATGTTTCCCTGTAAGAAAAACTAAGATTATACCTGAAACACAAAGGCACACAAAAGATATTTACTAACATACTGCTGTGCAAAGAGGTATGTGCATGTCTGTATACAAATGCATGCAGTGGTTTACCAAGGATAACACAGAGCTACGCTTATGCAAAAATATATTAAGCACTTTTAAGTCCCCTTAACTACAACAGTCTATTCAACTGGAAGAGATGACCAAGTCCTGATTACAACAGTGTCTTTAATTGCCATTATACATCCAAACTCCAATTCATCGACAATATTCTTTATATCAATAGATAACCAGAGTGAATTTGCATTATATTATTATAGGACTTGAATATTTCCAGTTAACAAGGTGCTCACACCTTCAGTTGTCATATACCTCATATTTGATTCTTCTTTATTTTGAAGGTTTGATTTAGAGTTATTTATACAAAAAGGATTACAGATTTCAGACACCAGTATCCATGGGAGATAGGAAGCCATGGGAAGGGTTATTCTGGGCAGTGGCATAATCTCACATTTATGAAAGACAACTCTGGCTGTGGGATGGATAGAGACTTTAAGGACAGTAAAATGCAGTTCAATAGTCAATAATAGGCAATAACAAAAAAAAATACAGCCAATAATAATAGTAATCCTACAGAGAAGTGTGGAATGTGGGCCAGATAAAGCTGTGGGAAATTGGAAAGTACATGCCTGGTCTGATAGGATCTGGCTCTTCTCAGTTACAACCTACCACTCTTCTACAAGACTCTGTCCTAGGATGGCCATATTTTCAAATATTTTAAGAAGAGTTAGAAACACCAACAGAGATTTTATGTGAAAGTGCCCTGAGGTTTTTAGACAGTAGCTATTAACTTTCTATTTTTATTTACTTTTTAAGTTAGCATGTCAAGTAAAACACAGCTATGAGCTTTTAGATTATCTATCACTGTCTTTAGATGACTAGTCAAACTGCCTCTTTCATTTATCATTTATTATGTGTTCCCTTTGAAGGGAAGATAGAGCCTTGAGATAATACCTCAGCCTGAAGATCTCAGCTGGGATCATCTGCTGTCAAAGATGGACAAGACTGTCAAGAAATGTCAAAATTGTCATTTAACCTGAAAAGAAAAAGAGGTTGGAGTTTTAATAGCTTCTCTTCCAGAACCTCTTTGGTTTCTATGGGGAAAAAAAGCCTACCTTCTCCCTTCAAAGCTTCCATTTTTTTGCAGAGGAAAAGTGTATCAGGTTAGGAAGACTTTTTTAAACCCAACTGTGTCTTGTGAAGTTAGACATTGCACATAAAAACATTCAAAGAAAAAAACCACAGAAATAAATTATACTTCTTCCCCCAGAAAAATATACAGTATCTCCAAGTTGTGAGCACCTTATTTGAATAAGTATCTGCTATCCTTACGTTCTGTTCTTTGTAAACAGCTTTAAAAATGAGTGTGTGGAACAGAAGGTTTGGTTTGCGCTCTTCCTCTCAAGAGACACACAAATGCTAAACATCCATGTAGAATTAATCTTAATATATGTGAGATCAAATTTAGTTATGTAAATTCCATCCTAGTATCTATACTCAGGTTCTTTGAGTACTCTTGCACATAAGCCCTCTTCTGACTGCAGCTCTTTACTTTCTATCATTTGTCTGCATCTATCTCTACATGATATCCAGATACTTCTTACCCAGATATATCTGGGTATCTGGACCTTCTAACTGCTCAGATATCAGGCTAAATGCCAACTCAAGGAACTCCCCATCATGTCTGAAATAATTCACTCATTTCTACTAATTTCTAACATGCCACCATATTGATTTTTTTTCCAAAATACTAATTGCCTTCTAAAGCACATTTTCTTTATTTCTTTATGTATGTGTACTAACATACTCTGAAATATAAGAATATGAATGTTATGAAATTTATAAGCATAATGAATGAGTGAGGTTTGGACATTTTTGCCCCCATTGTATCTCCCTAGCCTGGAACATTGCCTCTTAGATAGGATGCTTACAAATGTTTTCAATTTTCTTGTTTTTGGGGGTTAATTTATTCATTTAGGATTTATTAAATAATTTCTACTGACCAGGTGATATGCTGGGAGCAATGTAAATAATTATCAGTGGCATTTAATTAAAATAAAAAGTTATCCTGTAGTTGCTATACATTTTGGGGGTATTTTAGGTATATGTTTGAACAGGGCATTCTTTTCCATTAAAAAAATGCTCAGATTTTTGCAGCTTACTGAAAATTTTCAGGTAAAAAACATTTAGTAAAGTTCTTTGAAGCTATATAAAGGTTTATTTCAGACCACAGACTTGCAAGCTGTTCTTTTAAGCTATCAAAAAAAGGTTAAAAGCTTAAATGCATACTCAAAACAAAAATAATGTCCTTCCTGCTTAATGGACAGTGAGTCCTTCAGCAAATTATGAGCACTGTCCATAATCTCACAGCTCCCTCTTCAGTTAGTGGGGATTTATTGTGTCCCAGGAAGGATCTGTGATCAAATCCCTCCTAAGAAAACCCTCAATTCTCACCAGAGTCTGGTGAACTTCCAATCTACTTAATCCCCCCTTAATAGAGGTGGTTCCTTTTCCCTAGTGCAAAAAAATGGGGAGCATACCATCTAAATATCTCCTAATGAAATGAAAAATAGATATTCAAGAGTATTGCCACACTTAGGTTCTAGTTATATACACATTTCCCCTTCTAATGTTATTATTGATAAGGTCACAAAACATTTGCTTGATAAATTAAAATAAAGTACCACATTTCTGAAAGATAGAAAATGTATATGTAAATGTATTTTGATAAGTTTTATATTTGAAATATACAGAAAAGAACCATGAAAAAGTAAAGATTGATGCAAATTTATTATTAATCCTAATTCTTGAACATGAACTGACCTGGGACATCTTATTATCATAGAGAATGGCATGGTTAATACTGTGCCAATTCTGACTCTAGACTTTAAAAAGAAGGGCAATTTTCGCCCTTGTCATTTAGGATACCAGTTTTTGGAGCTCCAAATTATCTACTATCTTGCTAGAGAGATCTTACAAAGATACCTTGCAGTTACATGAAGAGGACGAGGGGTATCTCTGAATCCAGTTTTCCAGTTGTCTTCACCATGGCACAGTTAGGGGAAAGGATCTCCTGAATGAACTGAATGATAGAGGTTTTTGTGGACTCCATCCCTCCCCCATACTACAAATCCCATCATCAGCAAAGGGACTTGAGGGTAGAGTTAAGCAGCCAGGTTTGATATAAAATCAGACATGTAGGCCTTTGGGAAGCTCTTGACCTTTTGGCTCATGGCTTGTTTCTTGACTTTTTTTTGCTGGCTCTCAGCATGCTATTGGGGTTCCAGGTCAGCAGAACTGGTAGGACACAGTAAGCAACTTATTTCTCTCTCTTTTTTTCCTGAGTTACTCATTCCTCTTTCTTTGGCAAATAAGACCATTATTAACCTTTTTGTGTGTTTTTGCAGTTGAGTCTTATATAAGTTCCTTTAAGCGCATGGGTGAGGGCCCACATTTCAGGCAACCCAATTTACATTGGGGTTGCCCTTTAACAGGACCAGGTGTATAGGCATAATGAAATTGTCTTTGAACAGAGCCTACCCCAAAGTTACAAAGCCTGGGGCAGATATGGAATCTAGTCAAAATTCTCCAACAAAATGATGAATAGCATAAAATAATGTTTTTTTTTTTTTTTAAAGATTTATTTATTTGTACATACAGAACTGGGGTACAGGCCATAGGCTCGGGGTGGTGAGAGGCTTCACCAGAGACAGAGTGGGGAGCAGAACAGGCAGATCGACGGAGTACACTGCTGAGGGGAGCAGCGGGCGGGTCAGGAGAGGTCTGCCACGCCATGTGGTCACCTCCGGGGCAGGCAGGAATCGAACTCATGCGGAAGTGGCTTTAGCTTCTCAGTGCAGTGCTTTAACCCGCTGCGCCACCAGGGAGGGCCCATAAAATAATGTTTTAAGCCACTAAGGTCTGGGATACATTGTAATATAGTAATATACTTTTTAGGAAAAAAACAACTTAAAATTATATATTTTATAAAACTTTATTAGCCCACAACCCACTAGGTCTGGGATACATTGTAATATAGTAATATACTTTTTAGGAAAAAAATAACTTAAAATTATATATTTTATAAAACTTTATTAGCCCACAACCCACTTTTCAGTTACTACTCTCTTTTTTTGCTGGCTACACTGGTATCTATAACTGCTATATCCTTATTGTATCTATCAAGTGTTTTTATCCTTTTTAGCTCTTTTCTCATAGACAGAAAAGGAGAAACGAGTAATTCTAGAAATTGTAAATGTGCAACAGAAGTAATTTAAAATTAACTGAAAAGCACGTGTAACAGTTCTGATTAGAAATATGTCATATACAGAATAATTCTTAATTAGATATTTATTATAAAGAGAATAAACTGAAATATTTATAATACTTTGTACCTAGTAACTATGTGAGAAAAGAAAAAAAAGCAAAAAGCAATTAGACTACTATATGCAATTTGAAATCTGTGAACATCATTAAACTCAAATAACACAATCATTTTAATTATTCATACGTGATTACTTTCTGTATAGTTAATCACCCATTGGATTTTTCAAAATGGCCAGAACTCTAAAATGTTCATCATACTAAAAATTTCAAATCTTAGGTTAATTCTAAAAGGAAGACATTAATTTAAGGTGATTTTTTTCTTTATCTTAAAAAACAAAAAGTAGAGACTGAGCCACATACTTTCTCTTTCAGTTCAGGAAATTAAAAACCATTCATTTAAGTCTCCTCTTCCATTTAAAATAGAGTTTCTGTTGTTCAATAAATTCTGCCTTTTGAGGTTTTGAGCATCCAAGTCAATCTAGATTTAAGTTTGAGTTATTTCTAAAAATCACCAATTCAGTTTAGATTGATTTATAAAAAATAGCTTAACTCTAAATATGCATCTTGACATAAAGAGAATTGCCAGGGGAATGTGAAAGCATGTAGTTTTTTTAGAGAGAATAAAGATGCAAATCAATTTATCTCAAGCTACTTGTGTTGTTACCAATTATTAATTTGTATGTCATATTAATAAATGTAATGATTTTAATTCTTAACATTATATTAGCCTAATTAAGGAACAAAGCACAATGCAAAAACTAAAATTTTCATTGTATTACTACTCACTCAAAGTTTTAAGTAGCCATATGCTCAATTGCTAGTGAGAGCAAGATAGACACAATGACTGACTAAATCATACAGAAATTCAAAATATCTTCACATCATTTACCAGAATTTCTGTTACAATAACCTCCAAATTTCTTTATTGTTTGAGATTGCATGAGAGTTGATAGATGAAAGAATCAAAAGTTAAATCACTGTTTTTTGTTGTTGTATGCTTCTTTTTAAACAATATTCTGCTCTCCCTGGCTGGAAGGAAAGTGCCTTTTCAAATATACATAGCCTGTATAGTTATAAGCAGTGCTAAGCTAAGTAGGTCAACATTTCATCTAGAAAAAAATAGAGGTGAAGTTCTTTGGCTGATTATCCTACAAAATATATAGTAGATAGGAAGAACAATGGTGAGTGAAAGAAGGAGAGAGAGAGTAGATGACAAAAAAGAAGGTAAAAAGAAGAGAGGAAATGATTTGGTATGAAAGAAAAGAATGGGAATGAAAAAGGAAGGGAGAGAGATGGGCTAAATAATAATGCAAGGGACAATCTAAAAAAAATATATAGAAAACAAAACATCCCAATTAGTCAAACCCAATACCACTTTTCACATTGTATTTCAAGAGGAAGAAACATTGTTATTGAAAGCACCGGATATGTATTGTGATGTACTTGTTTCTGCATATGTGTGTGTATGTTTGCCTAGGGAGTAAATATTCAGTATGTTATTGCCTCATTTTAAATTAATTCCCAACATAGTTTGAGTTTAAGGATTTATCTTTTGGATAAATATGCTTTTCTTTTTACTATTTAATATTAAGGCACCTTTAGGGCCTCCCTGGTGGCACAGGATTTAAAGACAGAGCTATCAAGCTATAGCCAGGACTGCAGCACTAGTTCGATCCTGGGGCAGGGAGTTGACTCACATGGTACAGCAGATGTCTCCTGTCTCACCCACTGCTCCCCTCAGCAGTGTATTTCAATATACCTGCCTTTTCTGCTCCCCTGTTCTGTCTCCCGTGATTCCTCTCTTCTCCTGCACACCTCTGACCTATGCCCCAGTGCTTGTATGCATACATAAAATTATAAAGACATCTTTAAACGCATACAGACACCTCATGTCTCACCCACACTCCCCTTAGCAGTGTACTTCAATAAATGCACATATTTTGTTTAAAAAAAATCTAATTTTATACCTAAATAAAGACCGAAGGGCTGCATAAAGCAAAGACAAGAGATATTGCATTTGCTATCCATATATTGAGGATATGTGGAGCTTTATAAGCCATCTAGATATTATACCAATGTCTGCCCATGGATTTGTGTGGCTGGAAAGTTATATTATTTTATCTAAATATGAATTTCACGATGTGATATTAGTGAGACTACAGTAGTGAAACATGGCTCTTTGGGCCTTTAAATCCTAAGGGCAAGTGCACCAGATGAAACACATATTCTGGACATGTTATATTGGAGTGTACAAATCATTCTAATTCTGAGTATTGCAATTTATGGAAATTAATAAAAATGAGAGGTCATTTATGTCCTGTCTTGAAGTAATTAAAGATCAAAAATGTTGATTTACAGGTAAAATTTACCTATAGGAGTGTTAGCTGACAGACTGAGGGACACCCCAATACCCTCAAAACTGCCTACTCTAAATGGGTTCTGACATCTACTGTATAAAGATATACTCTTAGTGCACAAGGCCTTCAATAGAAATGAACTTTAATACAATTACTTATCCCTTCATGAGTAAATGCCCAGCCAAGTAGGGTTGGCCCAAAGCAGAGTCACTGAGGCCCAAAAGCTTGTCACAAGTCTAAGGCACCTTCAAGCTGAGCACTTCCCCTTTCTATGGACATCATACTATTACAAGAGAATATGGACAATACTACTAAGAAACTCCCAGGCTGTTGGCTTTGTAGTAAAATCTACTGGCAACAGTTTTGTAAGCAGTGAAGTAGGTTTGGAGAGAGAATAGATGAGTTTTGTTTTAGACCTATCACAACCAACATCCTCATGGTTCACTCAGAGCCCAGGTCACCAGTGAATTTGAATGTCTTGGACAAAGGAGACACATAAGTAGATTAGCATGTTTAATGCCATTTGTCAAAGGGATGAAGAACAAAATTTTGTGAAAACTAAAAGAGGTCTTGTTTTGATATGATGATCATTAGGGGGAGCTCCAGCACTTTTAATGCTTCTTTACTTTATATCTAGATCAGTTATAGCTTCTTTATTTTATATCTAGATCAGAAATCTCATTGCAGTTTCAGAAATCAAAAATATTCTTTTATTCACAAAGTTAGTATTTTATAAAAATTGCCTGCACACTAGTGACTCAAATGTGTCTGCAGTGCTTGTGAGATAGACTTAAAATGTGCCTTTCAAATTGCCACTTGTATCTACTTTTTTTTCTTTTCTTGGTGTAGAGTATGGACAACTGCTTTGACAATGTTAAATATATATCCCCCTTAAAATACCATTGGGTCTCTCAGATATAAATTAAAAAAAGGAAAAAGAATATGTCCAATGTCATCATCTCTCTACCTCCTCCAGAATGGAGAAGCCTCATAAAGTAAAAGAAGAAAATATTTGTGAATTGCCCTCTCCATTGCTTTGGCCTAAAATTGTTGAGATCTGAGAGCAGTATGGATGGCTTTCTAATCCATTTATCCTGATATCTGAGCTGTAGATTCAACATGATTTTCTACTTTTAGGTCACTAAAATTCTCTAAGAGTTTAAGAGCTGATGCTAAAGTGATGTGAAACCAATCTTTCATCATACATTTTCTGCAGGTAAAAATATTTATTTCTATCTGGATATCTGCCAGTTTCCAATAGCACAACTGTGTATTGAGGAACACATGAACTGCTGCACAGCCTCTTATACCTTTAATCATCTTTTTGTGATCAAATCTAATGAATGTGACCAAACTATTAGTCAAATAGTGCATGCTGGAAAGAACTATGATGTCAGCTATGTCACATGAGTTAAAAACGAATGTAAGAGAAGAATGTAAACATAGAATAAGGACCATCCAGTTGTGAGGCAAAGGGTCCACTGAGATCCTAGCTCTACTTTTGTGGTCATCTCTCAAAAGACAATCAGAAAGGAGATTCTGAAAAGTGGCTTCCTAAAAAGTTGATGCTTTATAAATTCTATTAGGCCCACAATGCACAGCCAGATTATTACTCCTGTTCCTAGGATAAGAGTTAATTGCCTTTTGCCTGGTCTTTAAGATACTGTTGCTTGTAGGTAGATATATTTAGTTGCAAGGACTGCCATGACATAACAATTCTGCTTTAAACTATAGAATTTTGTATTGTCCTGGGATCTGTAGTCTAAGGCCAAGCTGTAGATAGGTTTGAGTTCCACCATGATTCTCCTTGGCTTACAGGTGGTTGAGCTGTTATGTTTTTGTGTGTGTTTTCCCTGTGTGCATAATTCCTGGTGTCTCCCTTGCATGTTCAGATTTCTTCTCATAAGGACCCAGTCATTTTGGATTAGGGCTCACTCATCACCTAGTTTAAACTCCATTAAATTGTTAAAAACCGGCCCTCCCTGGTGGTGCCACGGGTTAAAGCACAGCACTGAAGCTAAAGCCACTTCCACATGAGTTCGATTCCCACCTGCCCTGGGGGTGACCACATGGTGTGGCAGACCTCTCCTGACCCACCCGCTGCTCCCCTCAGCAGTGTACTTTGTCAATCTGCCTGTTCTGTTGCCCACTCTGTCTCTGGTGAAGCCTCTCCCGCCCCTGAGTCTCCGACCTGTACCCCAGTTCTGTATGAACAAATAAATCTTTTTAAAAAGTTGTTAAAAACCTTTTTATTTCTGAATATTTTCAGAATTAGTGGGAGTTAGGGCTTCAACATATGAATTTTGGGGGGTCACTTTTCAGTTTCTATCAGACAGCTTGGCCAAGAGACAACAAATAACGAAAAGGAAAGTTACCTCCTTTGCAGTCATGGAAGCAAATGGAGCTAACATCTAAATAAACTGAAGATAATAAATGCCCTGAAAAAGTTCTTGTTATTTATTGTGTTTTTTAGACTATTTTTCTCAATATGAAATATTTAAGTGTTTATTTAAAATGGAATTGTAGGAAGAAATATGATTCTCATACATCTTCATGAAAGACTTTTTAATTTTGTTTTTAGCAAACTTGATTTTTCTTCCTATTCAAATATGATTTGAGCATAAAGATACCGAAAATGCAACATCTAGAGAAGAAGGATTGGGGAATTGATGAAATTGCGACTAACAAATAGAGCAAAGGTACATAATTAAACATGAATTTGACTGAAATTTTAAGTTTAAATGTAGACAGTTGGCTATCATATTCTTTAGTAAATAATTTAGTGCTCAAGTAAAAGCTTAATACTCTCAAGGGTCATATAATTCATTGTAAATATCATGTCAATTAATTATGCAATTTTTAATTTATTTGTAAATGTACTTTTATATTTGCTATTCGATTAGAAAGTAGCATTGGACATTGGACCATAATTAAGGGTATTAGGCTTTTTCATACTTTACTCTGGAATACTTTTTGGAAGTTATTTAACCTCTTTAATCCCAAATTTCACTGGTCAAAGAGCTTTTCACTGTAAAAAGCTTTGAAAGTACATAGTGCATCACATACTAGCATTTTTTGCTAATGAAATTATTTTTCATTTTTATAAGTTCCATTTTCCTTGTTATACTATCCTATCAGTTAAAATAAAATGAATTTTTATGTGAAAGCTATTAACATTGTTAAAATTAAAGCCAATTTTTTTTGTTTCATTCCAGATATAAATATTTTTGAGAAACTACCAAAGCATTTTATCCACAGTCTAATACTCATCGGAAAATTGTAATTCATGAACTATCCACTACATATAGCATTCTTTTTTTTTTTTCTTAAGATTTATTTATTTATTCATACAGAACTGGGGTACAGGCCAGAAATGCGGAGGATGAGAGGATTCACCAGGGACAGAGTGGGGAGCAGAACAGGCAGATCGAGGAAGTACACTGCTGAGGTGAGCATCGGGTGGGTCAGGAGAGGTCTGCCACGCCATGTGTATCTCCTCCGGTGCAGGCAGTGATCGAACTCATGCGGAAGTGGCTTAAACTTCTTAGTGCAGTGCTTTAACCCGCTGCACCACCAGGAAGGGCCACATATAGCATTCTTAAATACTAATGATTTCTAAAAGATATTCTATTTTGAATATATCTGTATAAAGGAAGAGGAATCAAATTCTGGAGTTATGTTAAGGCATATTCCCTATGAAAAATACCCATATTATATAGTGAACTTGCCTTCCATGAGGCTAGGTAAACACATACTACACATACTTTACTAATTCCTTTCTACTTTAGATATTCCAATTTGCCCCCAGATTTCTGCCAGATAATGTAAGCACTGATTCCCAAATCAGAGGCTTCATACTATCTTAGGTCACCGTTCTTCTGTTCTCTTATTAGCTTTGCAAGTGATGTTGTGAGCAAATTTATCAGCATAGTACTTGACACACTGAATGCACAGAACAAGTGTAAATTACTTCTCTTCTGTTAATAGAGCAATGAACTCCAGTTATGAAAAGTTCTTGTCCATTTTCTGCAAAAGAACTTTCTTCCATTACAGTTATAAATTTTAATGCTATTACTATTTACTGAGACTGTGAGTAAATGGGTCTTAGCAAGACCTCTGTTATTTGTGAAACTATAAGAGAAAATGTCTCTACACTTATTTTGCTTTCTTTCAATTTTTATTATAAAATATTTATTAAATGCTTATTATATTCAAAGGACTATGCCACTCTATAGCTTTGCTATGTTAAAAAAGAAGAAGAAACAATTTCACTTTTCATAGAGTTTATTGTGTAGAGAAAGTAACAAACAGTAACCCAGAAAATAGAAAACTGGTGAAACACATTTTGATATGTGTTACAAAGGGAATAAGTAGGGTGCTGATTCACGTGTAACAGTTATACAATAGTGCAGACAACTGAAAAAGTGGCTCTGATTATCCATTCTTTGTTTCCACACCCTTTCTAATGTGACTCTGTAGGTTATTTCATGGAAAACTGAAATCTATTTACTGTTCTCCTGGTTCTGAGCTGTGTTGTGACTTGATTTGACTAATGAACTATGGTGGAAGTAGCAGTTTGCCTATTCCAATGCTGAGCCTTCAAAAATCTGGAATGCTGCTGAGATAGTTTCTGTTTTGTGCACTTGTACACACTCACACACTCAAGGAGTATTCTGCTTTTTCACTATGTGAACAAGTTGATCTAGATCATGAGAAATCATATGAATTAAAATGCCAGGCTTCCTAGCTTCTATCAACATGCCACTGAATGGGCTTAGTGAATGAGCCAACCAATTAAACAAAGGATGAAGAGCTCAAAAAAAGTTATTTAAAAAATATTCTTGGTATAATTATTACTGAGTAAATCTAATCAATTTAATTCAATAGAGGGTACATCAAGAAAGAGATGAGATTTTAAACTATGAGATAGTCAAGTGAAGAGAGGTTGAGGAAACAGTGTATTTCGAATTAATTATGTTGGTATATAGGAACTTAAGGTAGGAACATGTAAATGAACAAGAAGAAGAAATGTATAAATTGGAGATGTAAATAAGAGTCATAATATTCAAATTATAGTAAGTAATATACAAATGTTGGCTTTTATCCCACAGGGAATGGGGAAACTAACAAATGCTTTTAAACAGAGAGATAATAAATTTCATTTTAGGTATTTTTTTAGCGTTATTATTGAGGTAGCATTGCTTTACAACACAATAAGATTTAGTGGAATAAGATCACACCTCCTGTGATGGATGCCACCATACTACACCTACCACTAGCACAAGATTAGTGTGGGAAATGCCAGGTAATTAACAATTATAGTAATCGGGGAAAGAGATAGTAGTGATTTCTAATTACTGATTATTTCCCTTGTTTAACATAGGACTATCTGAGATTTTTTTTTTTAAGATTTAGTTATTTATGTCTATAAGAATTGGGGTACAGGCTAGAGGTGTGGGGGGTGTATTCACCAGAGAGAGTAGGGAGCAGAATAGGTAGCATTAAGATAGCACTAAGAAATTAACTGACTGAAATACACTGCTGAGGGGAGCAGCAAGAGGGTCAGGAGAGGTCTGCCACACTATATGGGTCATTTCCCTGGCTAGAGGTAGAACTCATGCTGTAGTGGCTATGGATAGCTTCACTGTGCTATGTTTTAACCTCTTGTACCACTAGGGAGGGCCCAGTAATATCTGAGATTTCTTAAAATTATTTCTTGCACTAAAAGATGAGTTTGCCTACTTTTAGAATTATTCCTAAAATAATTAAATTATTTTTTAATATTTTCACATGCCTATAGTATCTGTTAACAGATATCTTGCTGAGAGCTGCAGGAAACCTTTATAAATTCAAACTTGCACTTTTATTTATATGAAAAATCATATTTTTCAATAGAAAGGTAATGCTTTTCTTGACTTCCTATCATCTACTAGGAATTTTCCTCCTGCTATTCCCCCTGGATCTGATTTTCAGTTTCATTTTTAAGATTATCATTTTTTTGCTCAAATTTTTCTCTATACATAGTTTTGCTTTTAAAGCAAATTCAAAGAAAGGAAAACAACCACTTAGGTATTGAATTATTTTTCTTTGGTTTTTAAAATCTTTCTTATTGTTTTCTATACAGTATGATTTAACATGTTTGTGTCCTTCAGTGTCTCCAGTATATCTTGACTCACCTGAATTATGTCTTACTTTCACTGCCCAGTATTAACAAGACCATATATAGCTACATACCTAACTCTATATAGTTCTACACCCATATCTTTCTATATAGGTACATACGCACCAACTTGACAGAGCAAGGTAATCTCACAGGTTTAAAATTCAAAGGAAATTAACACATTGCTCAATTCTTGTATTTTATTATCTATAAAGTAGATCTAAATAGTGAAAAGCAAAATGTAAAATTCACAAAGGTATCATGTCAGCTATCAAGAAAATATGATCAGACAATTAAATGAAAAATGGATTTTATGACTATACATTGAATATCCTAATTTTGATTTTTTTACTTCATCTTGCAAAAATGAACCTGGAAACCATACACTTTTGATTCTTTTAAGTTCAATTTCCTATTCAGTTGTAAGAGATGATAATAAAAATAATATTAATTCCTCTTATTAAATTTTCTTTTTGTCTTACAAGGAAAGATACCATTTCCCTATGATATGAAATGAATTGAGACATAAAGAAATTAATGACTTGCTTGTGATATTACTAGTTAAAACAAGATACAATTTCTTCCTATCATATGCTAACTGTATTGTGCCACAAGAATTTCCCTGTGGGTGATAATGTTATTTTAGTAATTATAAATTCTATTTGTTTTAGTGAATTAGTCCCACTCTAATAGAAGCCTTGAAAATGTGATAAAAATGAATAATATATATGTCTTATAAGACAGCACCTAAACAATTGATGAGAACATTAAATTATTTTTAGCAACTTAATAGAAATCTCAGTATCTTGACATTTTTCAGTTAACAAAGGGATCAAAACAAAACTGGAAACCTCATAAAAATGCAAGAGGTTTTTATTTTGTATTTCTGAATGCACATAGAAATGGCAGATAAATGAATACCCATCTGACTCAAATAATTTTAATATTATTATTTTTTATTTTATAGCAGTTTATTTTTACATCATTTGGTACATTTTTTATCTCAATTGTAACCCCCACAGATTTCCCATCACCAAGTTAATATTATTTTTTAATCAATAAAATCAGATATTATGGAATACATGTATACATTATGGAAAGAAAGTGGGTAAAAATAAAGATGCTTGTATTACATGATGAATAATTTCTCTATACCACTGTCTGTGACCTTTGAACAATTACTAACATACTTAAAAATACTGTAATTAAAATCTCATAGGGTTCCTTAAATTTAACTTATTTGCACTTAATTGAGAGCTTTCATAACATTAGAGAAAAATATTTGACACTAAATTATGTCCGTAGTTTATCCATTTTCTTTCATTTTTTGATAAATGTGTGATTCAAAAGGATCTACTTAATTCAATGAAGGAAATTGCCCATCCAAAATAGTTTCTTCTTAAGTGCTAGCAATACAAAAATATTTCCTGAAGTATGTCTTTGCAACTTACTAATGTATTTGGTATTATTTATATACAACAGGGCCTTTTGAAAGCATTTCTATTGTTACTTGAACATCTCACAAAATGTTAAAATTGCACTTCCTATAATATCCTTGAAAAAAATGATTATAGTCGTCTTTGTATTCCCTATAGTCCTTAGTAAGACAGGACATTAATTCACTCATTTAGCAAAGTTCATTATTTGCTCTTAGAGGACTAACCATTAAAAAAATCAAATTGCATTTGTTAATCCCAGAAATACCAAAATACAAAGAGAGAAACCAAAAAGCATTTAAAATATAGTTTATATTACTTTTGTCAATCTTATTTATATAGAAGAGAAATATACAGCAAAATTGTTATTTTCTTGTAGTTTTTATACTTTCTTTTAATATTTGATAGAGAAATATTTATACTGTACTTGTTAGTGTTTTTATGCCGTTAATATATACAAATAGCTTGTAAGTGAAATGTGTAAGAACTTATTGAATAGTTTTCACAAATCCTTACTCTTTGCATGTGTTTGTGGATAGAGGAAGTAAATAAGAATTTAAAGATACATATATACATATAAAACACATAAATATGTGCATTATATGTATATAGTCTTACAAATGTATACATATAAGCATTGACTATATTATAATGAATTATAATTTATAGAAAGAACTATACTTTCTATAGTATTTATAATTATTATAAAGCATATAATAAATTAAAATTATTATTTATAATGATTATAAATTATAGAAAGTACTATACTTATGTAGAGTTCTACCATAAACACAAATAAAAAAGAACCAAGTTTAGATAGGATCATCAGAAATGTCAATTTCGGGTAGATGTTGCTGACATCATAGAGAAGTGTATGTCTGATCAGTGTTGTATGTTTCATACCCTGATTTGATTTCTGAGGAAATACTGTGTTGCTTTGAAGTAAAATTAGAATATGAACTATATATCATCACAATCACCCACTCTGCTATGTTGACAAAAAAAAATGTAGGAATGTCAGAAATTGGAGTCACGGTGTTTTTTTTTTTTTTTTTAAAGATTTATTTATTTGTGCATACAGAACTGGGGTACAGACCAGAGGGTCAGGGGCGGTGAGAGGCTTCACCAGAGACAGAGTGGGGAACAGAACAGGCAGATCAACGAAGTACACTGCTGAGGGGAGCAGCGGGCGGGTCAGGAGAGGTCTGCCGCGCCATGTGGTCACCTCCCGGGCAGGTGGGAATCGAACTCATGCGGAAGCTGCTTTAGATTCTCAGTGTTGTGCTTTACCCTGCTGCGCCACCAAGGAGGGCCCAGAGTCACGGTGTTTTAAGTGTTTTGCAGACTAGAGGTTAAGGTAGCCAGTGATCATTCTTCTGTCTGACTTCTGAGAATATTTGAAATCCTTTCAATAGAAATCAGAAATAATGTAAGAGATAAACTTTACTGAATTTTAGCTTTCTACATGTGAGAAAGCCTTAGTAAAATATATAATAGAGAGACATTAGATAGTTGTATTTCACCAGGTCAGATATTACTGAAATTTGAATTCTACTGCTCTAATATGTACAACAACTATTTCAATTCAAACTCTAAAAACTTGAACCTCTTTTCTTTCACCTCATTTCTTTTTAGTCTCCGGTATGTTTGTATTTTAACAATTGTATTAGAAAGTGTTTTTCTGTTTCTAATTACTAGCTAGAGCAACATGTAGGCTGGCTTTTGAAACAAAGTACTCTTAAACATAATCAGAGAATAGGACTCTCCTTGGTGCCACAACGGGTTAGGATGCAGCAAGCAAGCTAGTGGCAACCACTTCAGTGTGAGGTCCATCCCCAGCCCAGGAGGGGATCCACAAGGCCAGGCAGACCTCTCCTGACCCACCTGCTGCTCCCCTCAGCAGTGTACTTCATAGGTCTATCTGCCTGTTCTGCTCCCCACTCTGTGTCTGGTGAAGCCTCTCGCAGCCCCTGCATCTCTGGCTTGTACCCCCAGCTCTGTATGCATAAATTTAAAAAAATAAAAAGAAAAATTATTTTTTAAAAAAGAAAATAAGATCCATTAAAAAAATAAGCAGAGAATAGTCAGGGAATAGATAATAGTGTCCCCCAGATCACTCAATGAGCTTCCTTTCTGACACAGTTTGTGGTCCTCTGCTATTCTTGGTTCTCTAGTTGCATGCATATTCCATAGTGGGCAACAGGAATAAAAATAACATCTAAATCACCTAGTTGTTTTAGAAAAGAAGCAATAATTGTATCATTTCCACTTATTAGAATGGTTTTTGTCTTGTAAAAAAGACATACTATACCAACTAAAGAGAATCACTTTTTATCATGACATACTACTGATGACAGAGTGTCAACCTGGTATCACAAGGATGGGGCTTCCCTGGTGGCACAGGGTTTAAACACAGAGCACTATCAAGCTATCAGCAGCCATTGCAGGAGGAGTTTGATCCCCAGCCAGGGAGTTAACCCACATGTCACAGCAGACCTCTCCTATCTTCACCCACTGATCCCCTTAGCAGTATTTCAGTAGATCTGCCTATTCTGATCTTCACTGTCTCTGATGAAGCCTTCCACCCCCACACCTCTGGCCTATACCCCAGTTTTTGTATGCATAAATAAATAAATCTTTAAAAAAGAAAACTGGTATCACAAGGAGGAAAAACTAAAAATTTGATTTATTCTCCTAAATCTAAATCCCAGTGGAGATGCTTCTTTCTATCTACTGTAAAATGAATAAATGAAATGAGGGATTGTACCTAAATGTCTCTTCTGAGACTGGTGACTGCTTTTAATTAAAGATTGCATTAACCTTAAGAACATAACACATGAAATTACAATTTGAAGAACAATATAATGTTTATCACAGAGGTTGCCTTTCAAGATCTCATTTTTTTGCAGTAGCATGGCATTATGTTAGCTGAACAGGCCCACAGGCTTTGACCAATACTGTTTTTGTTTTGTTTCTTTTGGAAATTTTAAAAGACAACCTAACAATATAAACACACACACACACACACCTATATATATATACATATACATATACATATATACATATACATATACATATATATTAATTAGATCCTGGACATCATAGGAACAACAGAATTTATCAAAACAACAATGAGATAATCTCCTTATTGCAAAATAATTCATATTGGCTGTGCTTATTCTAATATTATCAGAGACATGAATCAGTGGTAAGCCAGAGAACTTAGAGATTTTAGCCCATAAAATATTAAAAATCAAGTAAAATAAAAAAAAAAACTCCAAATGGGTGGAGAGCCTAGATAATTTTGATTCCTAATAACATTTATTAAACACTGAAGATTTCATTGTAAAAAATACTCTATTACAGTTGAAAAGCCTGGGAATATATATAATGTATATTTATATTTTGCCTGTCCTAGAGGCATCTGGATACTAAAGTATTCTTGATTAATGCACTCTCTTCTTTTTTTTAAGATTTATTTTATTTTTATTTATGCATACAAGAACTGGGTGTAGGTGTGAGACAATTCACCAGAGACAGAGTCAGGAGCAGAATAGGCAGATCCACTGAAGTACATTGCTGAGGGGAGCGTCTGGAGAGACAGGAGAGGTCTTCTGTGCTTTATGTGGGTCAACTCCCTGGCTGGTAATTGTACTCAGACCACAGTGATAGCACTAAGACTTTAACCCCTGCACCACCAGGGGGGCCCTCAACATTTCTTTAGGTCAATATAACCTAGGAAATTAGAATTTCTAAACAAAGGAAACCCCTATTAAGAATAATTACATCTTTTGAACTCAATAACTCACTCTCCTATCTCTTCTAGATGTATATGACTCTGAATAAGGTAAAAAATTGTACTGAAACTTGTAATTGTTGGAGCAGTTCATATATATATATACATATATATATGTATATATATATATATATATATATTTACATAACAGTTTATTTTTACATCATTTTGTAAATTTTTCCATCTCAGTTGTAATCCCTGTGGGCTTCCCATCACCAAATCATCCATGTAATACACTCTCTTCTTAATCAATCTGTCCTCTAAAATACTTGTAATGATTCTTGAGGCACATAGTTCAGTTCTAAAATACAATATGCCTATTTGCTAAATGGTATTTAAAAATTGGTTAAATTTTCATGATGATTCCAACTATCCAAAAACATATTTTCCTTCCAGAAAAATTTACATTTTTAAAAGTTGAAAAATTTACATTTTTAAATTATATTTCTATCTCAAATTTTCACTTAATGCTAAAAATAACATTAATAGAGTTGTGTTTACACTATAAAGTCTTTAGATAATATCTAAAGTAATTTTTGATTAAAATGCAAGATTGAACTTGGTGACTATGAGAATTCTAGAAATTTTTCTTAATTTCAAATATGAACTATGATTTCTCCAGAACACACAGATTATAGGAGTTGTTTCTATCACACTAAGTAGTCACAGTTCATCTGTAAGGATGGTATATTTTATGGTCTTTTAATTGAATTTTTGTTTTTGTTGAGTTGTATGTTGTTTTTATTTTTATTTTATATTTTTCTTGTTTAGATGTCGAGCTACTAAACCTGAATTACCACAAAGTAGCACCATTTTGTTCTTTTATTTCAAGTGGAGATTTTGAAAAATCCATTTTAAGTATATACAGAAATATATGAATAACTAAGGAAATTTGGTTTTCAAATTGGACAAACTGAGAATCTCATTTTTATTCAGTAGGAATAACTAGAATATTTTAAAAATGTAGATTAACTGGACTAAATCTAAGAAATCTACTATTTTTCAACTGTCATAGTCCTCTTCATCTTTCTTTTTAAGCAGTAAAATCAAGCAAGGATATTTACTATCGGTCAGACAGTATGTTAAAAGATTCAGATATATCATATCACTTAACAATAGCACTACAAAGTAGTTTTTGTTATAATATGTAGATGTATATATATGCAGAATATATAACATACAAATAATATGTATTTGCATATTATATATACATACACAAATATTAATGCACCACACATATATGTGCACGTGTGCATATATGTATGTATGGTACATTAATATCTGTACATATTATATATACAAATACATCATATATGTTGTGTGCATATACATATTTTACACATATTTGTCTATGTGTACACATACATATACACATGTATGGATATTTTATATATACATGTGTGCATATGTGTATGCAGATCAGGAAACTGTACTTCAAATAACCCAGTTAGTAAATATATATATAATCAGGTATAATCAGCTTCAAAATTAGATCTGCGGAACATCACTGTCTGTGTTTTTAACTGTCATACTATACATCTTTCAGCCTTATCACTATTTCTACTTTAGCTATTTTCAATCTCTTTTATTACTATTTGATCAAATAGGAAACTCCAAGGAAAACAATTCAGTTTATAATCCTGTATTAGCAACTAACTATAAAAGGAATACTAGATATATTTCAAATAATTCATAGTTTAAAAAATTCCAACTCTTTTTATTAAAATTCTGAATGTTCATTAGATGTTAAACATCATTCTTTTGATGAAACAAGAGTTGTCTCTGTGCTGATGGAGGTGGCTCCTCAAAGCCTGTAGTGACTTTTTTTTATTTTGGTCCTCTCTCAACCAAACTCTAGTTCATGGTCTCTGGCGTTGTAAAAGTGTAATAGCCATAGAAAGGGAAGGTTACACATTACTTACCCCACCCAAAGAAGGCTGGAGCTGGGCAGGGAGAAGCTAGAAAAGATTGGGGAAAGGACTTGAGAAAGGAGAACAGAAAGAGATGGAGAAAGAAGATTGGAGGAGGAATTTGGAGGAGAGAGACACGTGAAAGAGCATTATTGCTTCTTGGCCTTTGATGTATCAGACAATTGTGGAATATGGAAGGAGACACTTGAAAGGGATAGTTGTTGGTGAAAGACACATGGGGAGGCTGATAGTAGCAGCCTTTATCTTGACTTGTATTTTTAACTTTGCTCTTTTTTCCAAGCTTGCCTGGCCGCTTCTTCCCCTACCCTCTGGTTCCCAGCCTGAAGATGCCTTAGTCTGTGACACATTTTCAGCCCTCAGTGGACTTGCTTTGGGCTACCCCTGACTTGGTATTTATACATGAGGGACTGCACTACTTTGGATGTCTTTTTTGGAAACTATTTTAACTATATTCTTTTTGTCATCTCTTTTGCACAGTAATTGTAATGAAGTTCTTTACCTTTGACAGCCTTAGACACTAAGAGTATCTTTTTTGTGTGTGTTTGTTTGTTTTAATGTAGCACATGGCAGAACCCATTTAGAGCAGGCAAGTTTAAGGGTCCCAGGCTACCCCTCATTCTGCCTTTTGACAGCTCTGCCTCCCAAATTAGCTACTTGGATACAAGTCTTTGTCTCAAGTTTCATTTGGGGGAAGATCAAGCCAAAATAGAAGTCTTTCAGGTAACTCCTTCTCATCATGCCTCATGCCTCATATTTCTCTCTTTGATGTTCCTAAAACTCCCATGCTTGTTTAATAAGACTTTGTACTATATATTCTGACAACACAATAACTTTGATCAATAATTTCCTTGTCCTTGATCTTTCATCTGTCCTTGTTTTACCTTCCCACATATTAGTGAGGCATGAAAGAACGTGGACACATTACTATTTTTTTTTCTATTTCTAGTAGAAATACAAAACAAAGTAAATGCAGAGCATAAGATAATGGCTCTGTGATGTTTCAAAGTTTTCTGGTAAACTACATATTTCTTGAAAATGCTACACATGATTTCAGCTGAGAATCAAAATCGAAGTTTTCCTTCATGCCATATGGTGTTAAAAATCTCCTTTGTAATCATGACATGACACAGAATATTCTCAACAGAATATATAACTTGAAAAGAGTGAGGATGCAGCAACACACACTCATTGCTGCTGGCAAGTAAGCAGAGAGGTAGTCGATACTTTGTGCTGGCTGTGGTAGAAAGTCACTGAAGTTAACTGATTAAAAACTTAATACTTTAATGTCTTAGTAGAGACAAGTGAAATCTAAGAACTCACTTTTTATTGCCCCGAAGCAAAACTTGTATATGAAAGTTAGTGTAAATCACAAAAGGAAGAAATAAGTGGATTCCTCATTCTTCGAGAAAACAAAGCTAAGTCTCTGTATAGATTAAACAGTCATAATGAAAGTGCACATGGAACGGAAGGGTTTTGTCTCATATCTCACAACATGTGAGGCAGCTCAGTGAGTGACAAGCAAGTTTGTATTCATAAACTGGTAGTCAGGTGAGGTTATCAAGCTCTTAATAGGATGACAGTTGATCATCTTAAACACAGCTTTGCTAAAATATAAACTGAATATGTTATTGCTTTTGAGAACTAGGTTCATATTGGCTTTTGTAATTTTAAAATATTTTATATCCATTTTCTAAATTTCAGTATTGTCCAACAAGAAAGGATGTAAGATGAGGTAGAATAGAAATTTACCACAATGGCTACAGCCTAATTCTCCCATCCAGTATTTCTGAAAAACACCAGTAAACCTTTCATAATTAAGTTACTCAAAATCTATTACTTTTATTCAAACCTTAGTTTAACTTTAACTTTACTTCACACCAGATGTCACTAGATATAAAACTTCTATCTTATCAAACTAACAAGAGGTAAGGAGTTAGGTGGCTTTGATAAACAAAATTAGCTGAATTTTATATGCCAGTCTGTAAATTCCTACCCATTTTGTTAAATAAAACTGGCCAAACTCATTCTCTTAGCTGTAAATTCCTTGCCTTTTGTTAAGCAAAAGATGTCAAAACCTATTTAGAATACCATCTGTGAGGTCCTACACCCTCCAAATAAGCAAGTATTTATATCTGCAGCCTTCAGACCCAAGGTGGATTCTTCTGAGTCTGCTGCATCTGAGTGTGTACTCTCAGCTACAGTAAAGCTTCATTTCTGACTTGCCTATACTGACTCCCACAGGAATTCCTTCCTACCTAGAAGCTATGAACCTCAGGGTCCCTCACCATCCCTATGCCCCAGCAAAGGCACAGCTTCATAAAGTTCTATCAGAATGTGTTATATTTACTCTGAATTTCAATTTTAAGGAAAATTGTTACTCTCTAAACAGTTTGTAAAAGTGAATGTTTAGAATATGAAGAATTCAAATGTATTTTAAAAAAACAGAACATAGATGAAAATTTCACTGAGAAATGATTGATAAAGCTACTGATTTGCTTCAATTTATTGTAACAAATATATTTTGCTCAAAAGAGAAAAAAATGAATTTTAAATGTGAGAGAACAGAAAGAAAATAGTTAAGATATTTCTCCAAGAAACACCCAAAGTTATCCATCCCCTCATGGGTAAATGCCCAGTCAAACAGGGTTGGCCCAAAGTAGGACCACTGAGGTCCTAAGACTTAGACCAAAAATTGAAAGCCTTCTAGTGGGGTCCTATAGGAAAGGGCAGAGAGGAACAGGCAAGTCTGGAAGGAAAAGAGGAAAAGGAAAATCAAGATAAAGGCTGCTATTCTTACTTTCATCACAAGCTCCCTCACCCATGTCTTTTTGAAGTATCTCTTTCAAGTATCACCTTCCATGTCCCACAAGTTCCTGGTACAAATCCAATGCTGAGAAGCAAATGCCTTTCTGTTTTGTGTACCTCCCCCATGTCTTCTTTATTCTTTTCTTCCCCATGTCCTTTGCTCAGTCTTTTGTAGCTTTTGTCTGCTGAGCTCCATACTTCCTTATACTTTCCCTTTCTATGAGTAACACAGTTAAAATTCCAAAATGTTTTCTAGAGACCTACTTATAACAAAGTGTTATCAGTTCTCTCATGTTTTTAATAATTTCCAAATATGTGGTAAATATTTGCAGGTTATCTTTAAGCAGGGTAAGATGATTAATATGTTAGAAAAAATATCAGTATTTGATTTCAAAATTATTCACATTAAATTAAAAAAATAGAACACTTTCTGAAGCAAAATGGATACCTGTTTAGATCTGTGGGCTTTGGGAAATTTCAATTCTTTGAGAACAGTAAATTGTACTCACTATTAATAAACTATTTTAATTGTTTAAATACAAGACACAGGAAACACCTCCACTGATGATTTGATTATGATAATAACTTGTCAAAATAAATCTGAATTCAACATTTCTATTAACACTTAACTTTAAGTCTGCTACCACTTTGCTTGACTGTAACAACTCAGAAATTTTCATGCTTATGAGGCTCCTTCACTAACCAAGAATGTAATTCCTAATTTATCATATAATTTAAAAATCCAACAGACGAGATGGAAATCTTTCCTTTAAATTTGCTTAGAGGTCAGTTTAACCATTCAAGGGTAAGCCAACCATAATTCTGACATCTTATGTTAATGGAAAGGCATCAGACATACCTGCACCCACAAACACATTAAATGTGCAATATTAAGTCTTTAGGGATTCACTTTGGTTTTAAGCCACACTGACTTCCCATTCTAACTTTTTTTTTAATGTAGTTCATTATCTTTTTTTTTTTAAGTACAAGACAGTTTTTTTTTAATATTTATTTATTTATTTATTTATGCATGTTTATGAGAACTAGGATGTAGGCTAGGATGTTTTTTTTTTTTTAATATTTATTTATTTATTCATGTTTATGAGAACTAGGATGTAGGCCAGAGGTGCAGGGAATGGGGGGTGAGGAGTGAGGAGAGAATTCACCACACAGAAGTGGTAGGGAGCAGAACATATGGCTTGAAATACACTGCTGAAGGGAGCAGTGAGAGGGAGTGGGAGAGATCTCCTGTGCCATGTGTGGGTCCGCTTCCTGCCAAGTGATCAAACTTAGGTCATAGTGGTTATAGTGCTGAGACTTAACTAGGCCACCAGGGAGGTCTAAAATATAGCTCATTATCTTGATCCACATTATATACTCCTGTTAATTTTTTAAAGATTTATTTATGCATACAGAACTAGGGTACAGGCCAGAGGTACAGGGGCTGTGAGAGGATTCACAAGAGACAGAGTAGGGAGCAGAACAAACAGAATGATGAAGTACAATGCTAAGGGGATCAGCAGGCAGGTTAGGAGAGGTCTACCACACCATGTGGGTCACCTCACTGGCCAGGGATTGAACTTGTGCTAAAGCAGCTACAGCTAGCTTCATAGTGCTACACTTAACTTGTTGCTCCACCAGGGAGGGTCCACTCCTGTTAATTTTTAAGACAGTTTCAAATTGAAATGCAATTTAATATTTATTTTATAATGTTAGGATCTCCTGAAGAAAATGCTATCCATTGCATAATATCAGCTTTGGAGTATTACACATGGTAAAAGGAAGGAGATATTGGAACAATTTTTTTTTTCCCCCAGCTATGGAAGAGAGTCACAAACATGAGTGATCACCTTCCAAAGTCTCCATAATTACAGCAGGAAAAAAAAAAAAAAAAGACTACTAGTGCCTCAAGTAAGAATAGAAAATCCAATTGCAAAGAGGTCAAGAGGGCATAGGAGAAAGTCCCCACAGCCTCATTTTTTTCACCTTGAGGAAGTAGGTCACCAGTTGACTTACCATGAAAAACAAATTAAACTTAGAAAACCATAAATTTCTTACTTTCGGAATGATTTTTTTAGGAACTTCAAAGACATTAAGTATAAAATCTTTGAGAAGGGTAAAATTATAACCACCACCACAATATTAATAGGTATGGTTAACCAGCATAAGGAGTGTGACTATTTCCATGCAACTGAAGTTTTGCAGTCTTATTCTCTTCAACATTAATTATAGGTTGGTTCAGTAATCTATGTATTTTTCCCTGCGAGTAGAGTAACAGAAATAGTTTCTATCAGCACACACTACTAACCAAGAAGTTATTCATCTTCTCAAAAACTCAATAATCTTGATATAATCTATATTTAGAGATAAAGAAGTTAATGCTTTAGCAGATTACCAACTGGACAAAGATTAAATTCAAGACATTTAATGCCAAATTAGGGCCAACATCTGGATGCATAGCATCTATCCATCTACTGTTCTTCTTATATGGTGATTTGAATGAGTTTCAATTTTGATTTAATAATGCACTCTTAATTGTGAATAAGTAGTATCAATTACTGTCCTTCAGTCATACTGAGAGTTATTTACCTCCTCATAAATATTCCAAGATTCATGCTTTGAAATCACATATTTTCTAGGATAAAGGATGACTTTTAAAGGCTTTGAAGTATGCCATAAACAATTACATTGATTTTTACTGATGGTTTCCAAAATAGATCTTTTTATTTACCTACTTACCTATCATTATTCTATCAATCATCTATCTGTACCCACCTGCACAAAAACAAAAACAGGGTTTTTGTATATTTTTTTCTCTCATCATCATCTTTCCCTGTCTTCTGTGAAAATAGTTAACTTAAACATTGAGAAATATTTTCTTCATATATTATCATCACTATTGTTAATCTTAAATCTAAAGAAAGACTCTTGGAATCATTGTGTGGTTATCAAAATCTATTTTCATGTTTGTTAATAGTTGTCATATATTTTGGTGCTTCTTTGAAGCAATGTATTATTAATTAGTAATATATCTTCCTGATGTTGTTCTTTTAATCATTGTATAATGACCAACACTGTCTCTTGTTACCTTTTTTAGAGGGACAGGGAGACTTCAGTGACAAGAACAGGCTGACTTCATCTTTTATTAAAAGTAAAAAGATGAGCTTTTCAGGTTAAGAGGACAAACTCACTAATATGCCTATTCCTGGATGATTCCCCTCCAAACTATATTCTTCTAGGTCAAGGCAGAGAAGTGTTTGCTTTATTAATTAGCAAAAGGGTAAGGGACTAAGACAAAGACAGGAGCTTTCTTTTAGTTTCTGCTCTTATCTAGTCTTCCACTGCTCTTAACTTAAAATAATCTACAGTAATGTTAACAGTTTTACCTAAAAAATTAAGTCTGCTAAATTTTACCTCTGCTTTTTTTTGTTCATCGAATCAATGCTTTCCAAAACAGTTCTATAATTTGGTGTTAATTGGACAAGTTATGAATTTTCACATATCGTCTTGTTTTTCCTTTAGCAAATGTTTTATTTTAAAATGATTGCCGATTCACAGAGTTGTAAAAAAAATACAAAATTTCTATCTATACTTGACAGTGTTTACTCCAATGTCAACAACTTGCAAAATGCTAATGTATTACACACCAGGATGTCATTGATACACTGTATATGCAGAACATTTGATAATCACATTTCCATCCATTATGTTATTCTTTTATAGTCATACTCACTTCTCTCCCAGTCTCCACTCTCTTAAAGCCTGAAACTCCTAATGTTTTCTCCATTTTATAAATTTTATCATTTGAAGAATGATATATTAATAGAGCTATACAATGTAAGTTGTAACTTATGTAAAATGTATAACTACTTTCCCTTTCCAAGCAAATATGAACAACAACAACAACAACAACAACAACAAAAACTTTCCTGAGGACATCTGTAATGAGTTCACAATGTAAAATAATGTTTACTCTATAAATTTGGTTTTTATTTTTAGGTATCTTGAAAATACCTCTGAAGAAATCTTTGCCATTTTTTTTATTTGATTGTCAGTTTTATCTTATGAAATGGGAAAGATTTGATATGTATTTTTTAATTATTAAAAGTCAGTATGTTATATACTAGTCTTCAAAAATTTATAACTATAGCTATATAACAGTGATATTATTACATTAAGTCCACATGTACATTTTATAACGAAATTCCTAGTGGTATTAGAGAATGGGAAAATAGTAGGTAGAGTCAAACTTAGGATGATGAGTATAAAATTTTCAAATATCTTTGACAAGAGATGTTTTAATAGCATAACAAAATTCTTCAAGATCTTGATATATTGGAGTTTTTTTTTTATTTAAGTTGTTTGAATAACTTCTGGGTCACTGTTAAATCAAAAATTTAAGTGTCACATTGAATTCTTGATCTGAATGAAATTGTTTTATGATGGCAAACATCTATACAAGATTTGGCATTTTCCACAAAAAGTGAATGTGCTATTATTTCTGTTTATACCTATCTTGAATTTTGCTGACCCAAACTATAAATCTTTATCATTTATAGTCTCTAATAATGTCTTTACATTCTTTAATATGATAGAATTTATGTTTTGTATTGCTAGAATAAACCAAATTTCATCAAGAGTTATTTAAATGTACTCATAGTTTTTAGTAACTAACATCATATTTGGAAATTTTATATCTCTTTTAACTAGGAAGTTATAACATTTCTTAGACGTACATTTGTTAATATTAAATTGTCATTTGATTCTGACTTTGCAAAAGTAATTAGAAAGCTTTCCATTTTTCCTATGGACTCACTTATATAACATCAAAATTATGTAATTTTTAGAATAATCTGATGACTTAAGTCAGCACATTTTAGTGTCTCAAAACTCTAGACAAGAACACAGAAGGTGAAATAAATGATATAAAGTGAACACAGTCATAAGAGAATGGACTAAAGTATTTTGAGTAGTAGAAGAATAAAGCATTTAGTTTCAGCAATGCATAGAATATTCCATGTGCATTGATTCTAAATAAAAGTTGACTGCTAGTAATTTATAAGAAAACACAACAGGAAAACATAATGAAATGTGAACACAAGGATAGCCCTTGAGCTCCTTTAAATTTGAAATTCATATATTTGCAATATATGAATATAGAGAAACAAAACAAAACAAAAAGACCAGGTAAAACCAAAATAAAACAAACCCTACAAAATATGACTGTAGAATTTAGGCAAGATGGAAAAGGAGATGGTGGGTAGCAAATTGTGGAGGGGATTAATAGACTATATCAGAGATCTCTGAATGCCTTAGTGGTGGGTGTGGTATTATAACATATGTTTGAATCATATACAGTTTTGTATAATAACATTACCACAATAAAACAATATAGTTTAAATGTAAAAAAATAAAACAAAATTACACTGACACATTTGTATTGTTACTGTATACTTTTGTCAAATTTTTATTTCCAGTAAATATACTCATACTAGTTATTCAGTATCAAAACTAGTTAAAAATATAAGAAATAGCCCTTAGTCTCTAAATATAGCACTCTTGAATGACTTGTTCAGGCAGAATTGAAACCAAGAGTATTCATTGCCAATTGGAAATTTACCACAAAGATTGTTGTGTGTGTAAAACCTTAGTGTCAATTAAATTTTTTTTAAGATATATTTATTTATTCATACAGAACTGGGTACAGAACTGGGGTACAAGTCAGAGATGCGGAGGGTCAGAGGATTCACCAGAGACAGAGTCTGGAGCAGAACAGGCAGACCTCTCCTGACCGGAGAGGTCTGCCACACCATGTGGTCACCTCTGGGGCAGGCAGGGATGGAACTCATGGGGAAGTGGCTTTAGCTTCTCAGTGCTGTGCTTTAACCAGCTGCGCCACCAGGGAGGGCCCAGTGTCAATTAAATTTTAAGAAAATTGTATTAACTGTTTGAGAACCCAAGGGTACTATTCAGTTCAACCTAAGGCAGCAATTTTCTAACTTTGACCCAAATGGCCCATTAAAATTAATGGCATTGAAAGAAAAAAAAAAAAAAAAAAAAATATTATTATTATTTTGCTTATTCCTCTCTGCAGTTTCACAGGAATATTGGCCAACAAATTGTCTGAATTGTATCAGATAGCAGTAGTAATGTAGAAAAGCAAAATTCATTGGGATATTAGGGAGAAACAGTTAATTATAAATTAGAATACTTGGTTGTATCTTTCTAAAAGATCATCTGGTAAGCTCTGCTAATACTAACAGTTTTCTTAGGTCACAAAATTTCTGATTTCAGAGATAGTTGAGGGAAATATTCACATCCACATTTAACTAAAAAGTTTGAAAAGGGAAATTGAAGTTGCCCTATAATATAATACAAATTAAAGTATAAATTCAGGGGATAAAAAAAGGTTTAAGCTTACATTAGAAATCCATGCTGTAAACAGGAATACTGAATAAATACATTAACCAGGATAAAAGAAATTAACATTGAACATATGCTGCAAGTAATCAGTCCTAAATATGACTTCAAAGCTCCCCACTCCTGCACCCATTCTGTCTACCCCATTACTGAGTCTAATGCTTCTTTCAATGCTGAATAACATTTGTAAGTAAACCATAATAAGAATAAATCATAGCTTGCAAATGAACAAGCAGACAAAGATAATGACTATACATGGAAGAGAATGAAATTAGAGTATTATTTCTACATAGTCATAAAGAAGATGTTAAGGAAGTTTTAGTTAGTAAGTTTGGTGTAAAACTATCTAGCTATCTTTATAATTAAAATATTATACTTCCTGCTTTTTGTTTTTCTACCTCTAGTTATGAACAGTCTTAATGTAAAAACAGAGGGAATTTGTCAAATGGCTTCCTATTGTCATTAAATACAAACTTACAGATCATTGAAACTACAGAATAAGCCAGCATCATTACTATAAGAGAATATAAAAAAAAAATCTCAAAAACACTAACAGAGTATTTCATAACAAAAATATTTAAAGAATTTGATTGCACTACAATTCTGTATGTCTTATGACTTCCAAAACTAGGATGACTATTAATAGAAGGGATGAGTCTCTTTGCTTTCCCCTTATATGTGCAGAAAAGGCTTTCAATGTATCTCTTCTGGGCTTGTCATGCATGACCTTTATTATGTTAAAGTGTGTTCCTTCTACATTTAGTTTATTGAAAGCTTTATCATGAAATGCTATTGAATTTTGTTATATGATTTTTGACATCAGTTGAGACGATCATGAGATTTTTATCTTTCTTTCACTTAATGTGGTATGTCTCATCCATTAATTTGTATGTTAACCATTATTACATTCTAGGGATAATTCTGACTTGATTATGGTGTATGAGTCTTTTAATGTGCTTTTGAACTCAGTTTGTTAGTATTTTGTGGATAATTTTTGCAACTATGTTCATGAAAGTTATTGGTCTATAATTTTCTTGTGTTTTTCATTTTAATAGCAGTGATGCAGGCATCATAAAATGAATGTGAAGTGTTCTTCCTACTCTATTTTTAGAAGAGTTTGAAAATAATTAGCATCAACTTTTCTCTAAATGTTTAGTAATATTCACTTGTGAGGGCCTTAGGCTTTTTTTTTTAGTTATTGATTCAAAATCCTTATTTGTATTGCTCAAGTTTTTATTTCTTTATAAGTTAGTTTGGTAGACTGTAAGTTTCTAAGAATTTATGCATGTCCCTGGGTTATTCAGTTTTTGTTGCATTAAGTGTTCATAGTATTTTCTTATGATAATCGTATATCATTGTATATTTCATTTCCATTATAATATCAATTTTCAATAGGGAAGAAGGAAGCTGAGTGGGCTATTAACTGCAAACAGGTAGAGGAAAGATGTAATACAGGACACAGAAGTCAGGAAGGAGAAAACCTCATGACTAAGTACTGAACCTAATAATGAAATGGGTGATATTTACAGGGTAGAAATTTAGAGTTTTTATAGTAATTGCTTTGTGCCTACCACACAGACACACACACACACATATACAGAAGTACTCCTTTGTCTTTCAAAATTGTGTTCTTTTCTCTTAAGCAAAGTATTTTATTCTCAAGTATACTTAAACCTGACTTGAAATGTTCAGCTTCCAGCTATTAATGTCATTTGCCTTGGTTTTCCGAATTTTACTATCATTTAATGAAACAAAATGGATTATTTAGGTTACCTTACAATTTAGAAATGAAAATGGATGAGGAAACTTGGAGAAACTAGCAGTCAAAAGTGTAAGCATATAATTACAGTATTATCAGCATTTTAGATATTTCCTTACAGGCTAGATTGCTAACAAGTACATCCTATTTTCTTCAAGAGCTCTTCCCTGTGTCTATGAAATGTTTCAGTTCAAAAGAGGACTCCTTTGTCAATCCTAGCACTCAAAAATGTTAGCTTTCTTTCATTCTGCATCTTATAAGCAATTTGCTCAGCAGTCATTTATCTATTTAGCTTTCAGACCAAGAGGAGGAGTCATTCAGTGGTACTGACACTCAGCTGGAAGCAAGGAAGACTTGAACCCTTGAGTTACCATGACAATCTACGTGGCTGGGTTGAAATAGCCTCTCCTGAGCTCAACACAACAATCTCAGTAAGTAACCAACAGATCCTCTTCAGTGTAGTTTAATTTGGTGAGCAAATTGCTGCATTACAAATTAATATCACAGCCTGAGAAAATTGAGCATTGTAATTCTATACTACTTTTGTATAGTTCTTTTGTTTAATTATAGTTCATTAAAAAGAAATTTTCCAGAGTCTTCAATGGTGGTTTTTGAAATGTTGTTAGTTTTATTACTGTTTTAGGGGAGAGGATTGCCAATTTACTTATTGAATTATTCCAGTAGTCCAACATAACCTATCTCATTGTAATTAATGATGTGTTTTTTCACATTCCACAAATAAGTATTTTTTGTGTAAAAACAAAGTTTTTGTGCTAGCTCTGAGATTAATTTTATAGAACTATAAAGGATAGGAAGTAAATCAGATTTATATAGACTATCTTGAATCCATTAAAAGTTTATATAGAATTTTATTTTGTTTTGCATTTTTATAAACACCATACTCACTCTAAATATGTAAATTATGATGTCATTTTTTTTCCACAAATTATTATAAAACAGTTGCTAATGCAAGTCATTTGTGATCCTCAACACTTAACATCTGCAATATTCCTGATAGCAAATGACAGAGAAAATAGCCCTGAACCTTTCTAAGAGGAGAACTCAAAAGTATTGTTCATATAAATAGATATTGAACAAGCTCTAATTGTTTGACACATAGGGGATTCTGGTATTTAAAGAAAAATCTTAGAAGTGTCTTTATTTTGATGTACAGTCTATGCTTTACATTCATTTCTACATGGTGAGTAGTTTTATACTGTTTCTGCCCATGTTGAATTCATTATATTTGTGCATGTACACTATGCATTGCTTTTATCTTTATTATATTATTATATTAAAAGAAATTCAAGCTCTTTACAGCAGAATTTCATGAAGAGGAAGTAAAAATAACTTTTTGTGCTTTCACACCATACTATTCATTAAAATTTAAATGAAATGCATGTTTTAATAAAAGTTAGATATATCTACAACTGCATTAAAGCACACACTTGGATTGGCCTTTCACTCCCAAGATATATAATTATCACAATCTAATTTAAAGGCTGACTACTCCTGGCATTTTTGCATATTCTTGTTGTATGTTGAGAATATTAATCAGTATCGTCCACTAGTTTACAATATACATTTTTCTTTATAATATGCTGTTACTAAAAACTGAGAAACATTTTATAACTTTAAATTTACCAGCTTATTTAATAGTCTTAATTTCCATCTATCTTACAGTCATATTGTCTGGAGTAATAATCATCTAGACAAGTACTAAATTTAAATACATTTATTTATCAATCTATTAATTCCACAAAAAGATGTCATTATTACTCATTTTCAAGTGTTTCTATTCACTGAGACTGTTTCTTAAACTTCTACTTCTTACTCTGGAAGACGCTTAGGAGATAGGGGACCCCCCTAGTGCCATAGGAGTTAAGTCTCAGCACTATCACTACTAAGACTTAAGTTTGATTCCCCAGCCAGAGAGCCAACCCACATGGCCTGCAGACCTCTGCTGTTCCTCCCACTGCTTCCCTCAATAGTGTATTTCAGTAGTGCCTTCTGTTTTGCTCCTCACTCTGTCTCTGATGAATCCCCACTCCCTCCCCACACTTCTGGTCTACACCCCAGTTCTTGTATGCATAAATAAATAAATCTTTAAAAATAAAGGCACTCTGAGATAGGAACATTTGGAAATTTTAGGACACCACTAGGAAGCAAAGTATATTTAACATTCTGTTTCATTATTATAACTATACATCACTTTTTGTAAATGCTCATGAAAATAGGCTCAGGGTGCTACTGTTTTCATTGTTCCTTCCAAGTCTCTTAAAGCAGTTTTACTTTCATTCTGTTTTTCCCTACTAATGCTGGATCCAGATATCTGCTAAACTGTATTAATTGCCTGAAAAATTTCAACTTTAAAAGCATATCACTGTCTATATCTTTAAAGGTTTCATTTGATAACTTTTTATTAAGATGTTATTCACATGTCATAAAATTCATTCCTTTAAAGTAGGAAAATCAGTAGATTTTAGATTTGTAGACTGTACAATCACCACTATATAAGTGCAGATTTTTAAAGTCATTTTGCAATTGAAGGGGAATAGAATAAGCAGAATATTTTTGTTAGTGGATTCTGGATGTCTCCAAGAAATAAGACTGTCATCCTGTAGATCCAAAGTAAGTACTTATTAAAACTTTTATAGTTCAGCAGAAGGGAGTAGCATCAGGGGCAGGCCAGCATGCTGCTCCCCAGGAAACATGTGGCAGCTTCATTTGGACAGTTTTAACACAGCATCAAAAGAAAGCTGTCCTTTCTCTGTTATTCTTTCCATGGCATCACTCCATCCCTATCACCTTGTACCTGTGACCTCTTTATAGTGAGTTCCAAAACATTAGCCTATTGCCTTATTAATGGTGAAATTTTGATTTTGGCTGAAGCATGTATTGAGAAATGGTCCTTCTTAGAGACAGTGACAGTCACTATCAGAGAGGGGGTTGGTAATCTTGCCTTCCATCTTTAGTGGAGAGAGTGCTGCTTTCTAGTATACATAACTTGATCAGCTGCAGCCTGAGTTGCTGTCCAGTATCCTGGCATAGCCTGAGATATACTGAACCCTCTCTCCTGCCTAACATGTTTTTATCCCTGGGAAAAGGAAACTCTCCCAACAGCAGTCACCTAATATTTATCTTCCCCCAGCCATTGAAACCACTGATCTCCTTTTGGTCTCTTTGGATGTGCTTATTGTATAGTTTATAGAGTTTGCTTTATACAATAGGGTATTTTTTGACTGGATTCTTACACCTCTGGTTACAGAGTGCAATCTCCATAAAAAAGGGGGAGGTTCTTTATTTCCTGCCCCACACAAGGAAGCTGAGCAAGGAGGAAAAGCTGAAGAAGACAGACTTGGAGGAGACTTGAGGGAGGCTAATTGAAGAGAGACCTGTGAAGAAGGCTCATTATCTTCTCAGCCTGGACTTGTAGGAGGGACTTGGGGAGCATGAAAGGAGATACATGGAGTTGAGCCATATAGAGACACTTAAAAGAGACCCATAGGAGGCTGATCATGACAGCCATTATCTTGCTTTTTGCTTTGATTTTATTCCTTGCCTTCCACCTTCTCCCTCTTTTCTATGACTTTCCAGCAGAGAGTACTTTAGATTTGTGGGAAGTTTTCATACCTGCTTTGGCCGGAGGGGATGGGAAACTTTGGATGTATTATTGGGAGCCTACTACTTTTTTTCTCTTCTTTTTCTCTTCATACTATCCTATTCAATTTCTTTCACACTAAGAATGTGCTTTGTTTTTATGTGGTGAGTGACAGAACCCTCTTAGAGTGTACAGGTTTGGGGGGGGTCCTAGGATACCTTCATTCTGCATACTAACACTTTTATGTGTTCAGAGTTTATTCATGTTGCAGCATGGGTTGATACTTTACTCTTATCATAATATATCCAAATTGATACAATCTTTGCTGATAGACATTTATTTCCACATTTTGGATTTTAGAAATATGCACTGCAAACATCCATGTGTTGTCCCATGTTTTCAATTATCTTTGATATACAACTTGGGGAAGATTGTTGGATCCTAAGTTAAAAAGAAAAAAATTGTCCAAACTCAAAATTTGGACAAATTTAGAATTTTGGGAAAACTACTAAATTGTTTTTCAAAACATCTATATGAATATTTTACATTGTTATTAACAATGTGTAAGGGTTCCAAATTTTCTACACCCATGCTAATACTTGATGCTTTCTGTCATTTTTATTATAACCTTTCCTACCAGGTATGAAGTAATACCTCCTGGTTTTGATTTGCATTTCCCTAATGACTAATTACATATAATGTTGAATATCTTTCCTTCTGCTTACTGACAATTTTTTATTTCTTCCTAAAGAAATGTTTATTAAAAGCTTTTGATCATTTATCCCGTGGATCATTTTTTTTCTAATTCGGTTGTAGTTTATGTTTGAGTTCCAGAAACTCTTTATTCTGCATAATAGAGTTTTATCAGAGATATAAATTACAAATATTTCCCAATCTTGTGAGTACTATTTCAAGTGCATATGGTTTGCATTTTGAAGTTCAGGTGTACTTTTTGTTGCTGTTGCTTGTGCTTATGATATCAACAGAAGAAATCTTTGCCTAATTGAAGGTTAGGACATATGTCTTTTAGAGTTAGTTTGAAGCAACTCTCCTGTAAAACCTGTAACTGTACAGGACTTTCTTCTCACCAACCTTTTCCTTTTGCAAAGCAGCAGCAGCAGCTCTCTGCCCACCTGTGTCTATGTAGGTGTCTCTTTATTCTTCGTAATTTTCCTGATAAACCTGTCCTAAAAAAAAAAAAAAAAGTTGCACACTTTGAGCCCTTGCATTTAAGGATTGGACCAATTTTTAGTTAATTTTTTGTGTATGTTATGGCTAGTGTGCAGACTGAGTGGTTCTCTGGGACCCCTAAACCTGCACACACTAAATGGGTACTGCCATCCACCACATAAAGATAAAACATACTCTTAGTGTGAAGGAAAGAAATTTAATAGAATGATTGTGCATAAAGAGAAGAGAAAGGTTATAGTCTCCCAATAATTCACCCAGTTACTCATCCCCTCTGGGAAAATGCCCATCCAAACAGTGTTGGCCCAGAGTGGGGCTGCAGAGGCCCAAAAGATTACCACAAATATAAGGCATTTCTGGCAGGGGCATAAAATAGGGGCAAAAGAGTCTAGACAGATCTGGGATAAAAAGAACAAAGTCTCCATACAAATAAATTTATTAATGCTTTAGTTTATATTTACTACAATTCAATAAGTTCAGATTAGTATTATTTCATAAAGCAAATTGAGAAACCTTTCATAGTTCTTGAATCTGAATAACAAAACATGGCACTATAATAGGCACTTCCATCAAAATGCGAAAAATGTTAACATTAACATTTTGAGATCAAAAAACAGCAGAGAAAAATATACAACATTCAATTCTTGCTTTCCCTTAGTGATTTCACTGTATAGTTCTGTAAAAATAAGAGATACCAACTTGGATTTGCTTGGTTTATTAAAGAATGTAGGATAAATAAAATGTTTATAAACTAAAAAAAAAAAAAAAGTAATGGTTGGGGGTATTCTCACCTCTATCCCTTTCAGGTGCCCCATCCATGTCCCCCAAGTTCTTGGTGCACATTTGAAGCTGAGAAGTAGATGAAGGATGAGAGGGTTCTACAGAGACAGAGTGGGGATCAGAACAGTTATATCTTCTGAAATACACTGCTAAGGGGAGCAGTGAGCAAGACAGGAGAGGTCTGCTGTGTTGTGGGTCACTTCCATGGCTAGTGATTGAATGTGTTCTGTAGAGGCTGCTGATAGCTTCTTAGTGCTGTACTTTAGCCTCTTGTGCCACCAGGGAGGCCCATTAAATCAATTTTACATGCTACATAACTATTCATTGCTGTTACTATGGTAGCCAGTGTTTTTCATTGATTAAATACTCTTAGTAAGTAACAAGCTTTTGGTTAATATTCAGGGTTTTAAAAAGTTGATTTGACAGTATTCTCTGTATTGCTTTTGTAGAGAAGTGGACTTTTGGAGGCCCATACTCTGTCATTCCTGATCATGTCCATTTCTACTTTATCTGTAAGAATAAAGCAGGGCAAGTTTATTAGGTTTGATATTATGCTATTTTATTTATTTATGTACTATATACTTACTCTTTTTCCCTAACATGCCATTTGATAATAATATGCAAAGAAGCATGAATTTATTGGTTAGTTTTTCTGAGTAAATATGCAAGTTTCCAGGGGCAAACTGGGCAATCTTGGAATTTGTAATAAACTTTGATGTCTCAACAGTGTTATACAGCATACAGAGTAATTTAGGAAATTGTACTTTCAAGTACCTGAATTTACTATAGATATAAATTAAAGTAAAATCACACTTTACACTCTGACATATAATTCCAGTTTAACTTTCTCATATTTCTGGCAGGAATGAATCAGGAAAAAAAAAAAAGTCACTCATTTTTAATCTGAGTTCCTTCATTTTGAACATGTAATTAACTTTACAAACTGAAGGTTTATCAGTTAGTAATACTAGCAGAATACTGATGGGGGACCCTGGAGCCCCCAAACTTTCACACTCAAAAGGGATCTAATTATCTGTGTGCACAAAGCCAAAGTATACTTAGTATAAATGAGCATTAATAGGATTATGTTCATGGGAAGAAGAGAATAAGGATAACTTCAAGTCAAACACCCCGTGTGGGCAATGAGTTGATTCCACATGTCTCTTTTCATGTCCCCCAAGTCCCTGGTGCAAGTTCAAAAGAGTAGCAAGTCCTTCTTATCCAAGCTCCTCTTTTGGAGGTCTTTGGTGTGTTTCCATTGAATCTACTTGCTTTCCATGTATAATTTGCCTCACCTAGCCACCCAGCCCCACCCATGTAGGCTCCTATAGCTGGCTACTGACTGGCCACTCATAGAAAACTGTGACCTATATGCTATCTGCAAATCACAGCAGAGCATTTCTTTACTCCCTATGGAGAATAGTCTGTATGATGAGGCAGGCTCAGGGATGTGTATGCAGCTATTGACCTGATTATATGACTCTCTCCATGGTAGTTTTGGATAACTCTGTCTGTGATGACATCAAATATTTTCCAATTCAAATGTCTCTTGACATACGGTCATGGTCTCCTTATCTGTTTCTCAAAAAACTTCATCCCCATTCTGATTGCTCCCTCCAGATTTTATTCTTGATACCACTGTCACATGATCAGTTTTTACTTGTCTGTGTGCTTTCAGTTAATGGCACAAAAACTGTTCAAGTAGCAGAGTTTTGTCTTGCAAACCTGCTCCATGACTACTGTGTCCCTCATGCATCCCTGCCTCAAAGCAGTAACAAAGTTCCTATTGCAACACACTGATAGTTAGGTGGAACAAAAAACTTGGCAGCTTCATTTTTATGGAGATTTCTCAATTGTAATAATACATTAGGCTGCCAATAACTGCAAAGCATATACTGTTTCATAAAGGAATACTAGCTCATTTCCTCATTAAAAAGAGCTGAAAGAGATATATATTTTTAAAGATTTATTTATTTATGCACACAGAACTGGGGTACAGGCCAGAGGTGCAGGGGCTGTGAAAGGATTCACCAGAGACAGAATGGGAAACAGAACAGGCAGATTAACTGAAATACACTGCTGAGGGGAGCAGTGGGCAGGTCAGGAGAGGTCTGCTGTGCCATATGGGTCACCTCTGGGCCTGGAATCGAACTTCTTTTGAAGTGGCTTTAGCTTTGTAATGCTGTGCTTTAACCAGTTGTGCCACCAGGGAGGGCCCTGAAAAGAGATATTTTTGTGAGAAATTTAAGTTGCCCCTCTATTACAAGCAGATATAAATGGGGAGAAAACCAGGTGGTCTTTGAAAATTGTTCCCTCTCAGTGGAAAGAGTAAAGTTTCTACTTAGAAGTTATTTCAAAATTTCACAATTGTGTTTATGAAAATAGAAAATTCTTTTGTCTCCCCTTTTTTATTTTAGTAATATTGACTTATAATATTCTATAGGTTTCAGGTATACAAATGTTAAAATTAACAACTGCATATATTGATCACCAGAATTAAAACCTATCTATCTGGGAAATATCATCCAGTTCCTGATGGCATAGAGACTTGAGGGCAACTTTTCTTGTATCTTCTCTTCCCATCTAATGACACTTTTGTGTGGTTCAGTTTGTACATGTAAAACATCAAATGTATTTTTAAATAATACCAAACTCTTGTTTAAATGTTGGCTCCAGGTGCATCACTTTGTGAACTGTAAAATCTACTCCTCCCTGCTCTAGCAGACAAGAGAGCAAAGCCAGTGGCACAGACTTGAAGTCTGTGAAACAGCTGTGCTAAACTCTGCCTGCAGGTTAAACCAGTATTTTCAACCAGTCATTAACCCAAGGAGCAAGATAAAGAAAATTTAACAATAAATGCCTAGTACAGCTCTACAGTGCATCTCCATAGTACATTCTTTAGAAAGAATGAGATTTAAACTCACATTGGCTTCCTCTGCAATAGAGAGAAACAGCACATCATTAGGTCAAAAGAACTCAGAACCAGAAGGCCCACTGTCAGGAATAATTATATTTTTAATGTCAATAACTTGCTTTTCCTACCTATATAAACTAACTCCAAACGTGATCACCGGAACAGTTCTCATTAAGTATCAGACTGATTCCTGTGTTTGAATCCTCACTTTAATTATCCAATCAATTTTTTTGTCTAACTATTGCTGAGATTTTTATTGCAGTCAGTAACTTCAAGGGGTTCAATATCTTTACTTGATTCAATTAGCTATTTCATATGATAATTACCCTGGAAACTTCTAAGCCTACCTCTCTCACATTCTACCCATATACCTTCATCATTAACTTCTCACTTTAACTTTTGACAAGATAATATTGTTGCAAATTATTTTTCATATTCCTTTATTGCAACTACAAATGGTATATTGCATGTATTCTTAAAAATTTATATTATGATTCCTTTGCTATTTAATCACTTCTCAAAAGAAATCAATGTCCCAACACTGATCAATCATTTTTAGTCTATTAGATTTTAGCCAAAGCAATAATACCTTTATCTCAGCTTATAGTACTAAACATGATACTTTAGCATTCAAATTTTAGGCATTGTTAATAGAAATATATATTTTAGTTCTTATTAAAATTGTATCTCTCATTCTGTTTACCTTATCTACCTTTATTCATATCCACAATTTAATCTTTTTATAACTCAAATATCAATAGTATAATAACTTCCTGAAATTTAACGAAATGTTAAATATCTAAAACCCATGCTTTTGTAGGTAAGATGAACAAAATCACCCAAATACAAGTCTCATGGGAATTTATATTTTACCAGTCTGGCAGCACTTACTATATTGGGCCTGGACCTTTAGCCAATGGGATATTAATAATTGGCAGAAAACTGTATTTCTAAGATTCTTTTGATTGTCACCATGTCTGGAAGTTGTTAATGTTGGCAAGACACATAGCCATAAGTGTGCTCAACTGAACACAGATAAACACTTGTAATTTAATAATTTGAAGAAATACATAAAATTCACATTTCTTTAAGCACATTCTTTCAGTTATTTTTATTCTTTTCTCTCCATTGCTGGTATATCACAGAGAAAAAATAATATTGTCAGTTTTGGGGTTGCCAGGGAAATTTCAGCTACTCACCACACTTGTAAACCAGTAACAAAAAAAAAAAAGTCTTGGGTTGATGCAACAGCAAAGTATGTATCTCTCTTTATCCCACCAGATAAGCACTCCCATTTCCTTTATATGGTGAAAGGGAGCTGCTGTCAAACAGAATCATAAGCAAAGGCATACATGCTAACAATTGCCTGCATCCCCCACCCTGCCAACACACACACACACACACACACACAAACACATATCTACTCCTTGGTCACTCTAGGTAAATATCCCTGCTCTCTGCCAAGGAGCAGGACAGTGGTCTTTCCAACATGAATCTGCTGCCCTCCTCAGTTTGTTGATAAATCAAGCTATTTTCCTTCTCCTCAACTACATCTTTTTATTGGCCAACAACACCAAGAATGGCTGTCATTCCATTAAGTCTTCTGGGAGTGAAGTATACCTAGAAAACTTGTGAGGAAATTGGGGACCTACATTCTCAAGAAAGTGTCTCAATGTTCTGGTGAGCTTAGGAATAGAGGATTTTTCTGTTGGTCAGCATGAATCAGTTGTGCCTGTGGTGTGAAAAGTTTTTTTTTTTCCTACTTCTCTGAAACTGATTATTATGTTGGTATTGTCTACATGGAATGGTTTGAGATTGGTTTGGAAAGGTGTTGGGTTCAGAGAACATGGTCCTTGAATTATAGTTGAGAAAAGTTTCCTCAGAATTCCCCTTTCAGTGGCATGTGGCGAGTTTCCCCAGGAAAATTACCCCACGAGGCAAATACCTTTAGTTATATTCCAAGAGGAAGGTTTATTATAAAAAGGGAAGGAATGGAAAAGATGCCTGCACACGTGGGCAGAAGAGCTGCCCCTGAATGGGAGCTGTTTATTAAAAAAAAAAAAAAAAGACATGCATGGTCACTGGCTGGCAGCCTTAAGAGGAGCTGCCTCTGCTGCTTTGCCAAAGAAGATCAGTGAATAGAAAGAGCTGGAGAGTCACAGGCCGGCTGGAGAACTGCTGCCTCTTACTAGTAAAGAAATTTTACTGATACAGTACTCTCATTGGGAGGGGCTCATTCCTCTGTGGAATTGTTATTTCTATTAAGTTAATCTTTTCTGGAATTGGTGCCTAAGGCTTTTTCCTGTATTTGGTTTGACTAGTTCAACTTGGAAGGACTGGTGATTCCTTTACAGTGGTCCTCAATCTCTACATCCCCACTTGGTCTACACTTCAGTATGCCTGGGGATACTTTTATTTTTTGTAGCTTGTTTGATGACTAGGTTAATCATTTCTACCCTTACTTACAGCTTTTGGCCTTGTGTGAGGCCTCCTTCCTAAATTTTCTGCTCTGAGCCTACAACACTGGTGACAAGAATCCTTATGATTCACATGACTTCACATATCTTCATTTCATCTGTCAATAGCCAACAGTTGAAAAGGAGAGTGGTCCATGCTGGAAAGTTTATGGTCATTTTAGGGGAGTTAATAAGTTAAAAATTAGAAAAACATAAGTAGGTATGCTAAAAGTTACAACTTTTACATAACAGACAATTTGAAAATGAAATAGGCTTTCAAAAACCTGTGAGCATCCATAAACATCTTGTGGATTCTGAGGTAATGTTAAGTCAGAGAGAGAAAAGGATAAGGGAAAGCAAAAGCAATGGTGGTGGGGAGAAATAAAACTAATAAAGTTTACAAGGTTTACTAGCTCAGGTTTACTTACAACAGTGTGCTTCTGTTACAGGGCACAGTAAGGTGCACCTGAGAACCCCCAAACTGGCTCACTTTAAATAGGTTCTGTCATCTGCTGCATCAAAGTAAAACACACTGTAATGTGTAAGCCCTTCAATGGAAAGAAACTTTAATACAATTAATGTGAAATAAAGAGAAGATAAGAAAAAGACAAAGACTATAGATTTAAAATCAAGCAGCAGTGTATGCCAATCAACATGCCTGTTCTGCTCCCTTTTCTGTCTCTGGTGAATGTTATCACTCCCTTGCACCTCTGGCCTATATCTCAGGACCCACAGGATATTTATGGGTGTACACAGGTTTTTGATAGCCTTTTTCATTATCAAATTGTCCACTGTGTAAATATTGTAACCTTTAGCCATTATAACCTGAAGTTACCCATCCCCTCATGGTAAATGCCCAGGTAAACAGGGTTGGTCCAAAGCAGGACCACTGAGACCCAAACACCTGCCACAAATCTAAAGCACATCCTGGTGGGGAAGCCACAGGAAAGTACCAGAAACAGCCAGACAAGGATGGGAGGAAAAGAACAAAATTAAGGTCTGTTTTAAGCTTCTGCTTCCATATCCCCTAAGCCCTTGGTACAAATCCAGCACTGAGGAGTAACTATAAGTTCTTCACATGTCTTTCTGATCCATGTGCCTCTTCCACGTCCCTTTCTTGTTACCTATCCTTCATCCTTCCTTCTCCCAGTCTCCTTTCCAGCTTCCCCTCCCTGCTCAGCTCCACCCTTCGATGGTTGGAGCAGGGAACAAGGAGCTTCCCCTTTTTTGGTAGCTGTTACACTTTTACTGGAGCATCAGCGAAGATTGCTTTGTCCTCTGAGGGTCTTCTCAGAGTGATTAAACAAACAAATTAATATCAGACAGATTAGTAGTAGGGGGAAAAAGAACAAATTTAAGTTCATGTATATGGAAACTTTATATGACTAACTTGTAAAGAAAACAGGAAGATCAAAAGTATAAGATCTGAGCTAATGACTATGTTATGGGCAATGAGGAAAGAGGAGAAATCATAGAACAAAACCAGATATTGTGAATGTTTACTCTACCAGAAGACAGGTTTATCTGATAGTTTATTCCTGGAGACAACCCCAAACTGGGTAGTCTTAATTTAAGATATTAGTAAGAGTTTCACATGAAGCCTTCAGGATCTAGACTGATCCTAGTTCTAGCTGACCAAGTGATACCTTTTGGAAAAAGTCTGCTCTGGACACTTATAGAGGCCTGTTCAAAAATTAATTATTCTAGCTAAAGAAAGATATAAAATAGAATTTTACTATCCCAAGTTACAATATAAAATGAAAAGTATAATGAATTAACTAAATTTTAAAAATCTGTTAATTATTTTTGCATGTAAGAGCTGAAGTATAGGCTAGAGGTACAAAGAGTTGAGAGGATTCACCAGAGACAGAGTGGGGAACAAAACAGACAGATCTACTGAAATACACTGCTGAGTGGAGAAGCAGGTGGGTCAGGAGAGGTCTGTCTGAACCATATGGGTCAGCTCTCTAGCCAGGGATCTAACTTACTACCTAGCTCTGTAGTGATGAGACTTAATTCCTTGCACCACTAGGGAGGCCCTGAATTTTATTTAAGTGAATGAAAATTAACTTCTCAGAAATGCTGATCAAAAAGTAAGCTTTCTCTTTATGGATCACAAACCCCTATACTATCCCTAATTCATAATATTTCCACTCTTGTATTTGCATATTTTATCAGCTTTTTTCTTGTTTTTGGTTGTTGTTGCTATTTGGCTTGGCTGCTATTGGAAGGAGAGCTTTATAGGTACGTTACTTCACTTTGATCTTAGAGGCAATTTTTCAGATAGGTCCCTAGGAAATGGTAAATACTACAGTCACTGTTTTAGTGTATTGCTGTTTTCTTTAAGAAGTAAAGTTCAGTGTCATACCATTGAAGTTGAGTTGGATTTATTACTTAGGATATATACAAGTAAAAGAATGTTATTACAAAATAACCACAGCTGCACTGAATAGTTTTATTTTTAATGTAAAAGTTATAGCATCATCTTTAAATAAAAATTTCATCAAGGTATGAATCTAACTCCTAAGAACTATGTAGATCAATTTTCAGGTTCAAAGTGCTTTTAAATTGACCATTAAATTAAGTATACCAATTTAATAAATTTGGACATCTTCCATTTTCTTAACTAACAGGAAGACCACAGTCAATTAAAGTTGAAATATTGAGAAGTGGCACTAAAATTGAACAGAGGCAATGGAGGCATATTTGTAAAAAGCCAGCGTTACATTTTTAGCAGCTGTAAGCATATGACGAACATAAAGCTCCAGATAACAGTTAATATTTGAAAATTTACCCTTAGATAAATTTGTTTTTCCTTCTCCTTTCACCCAGAAATTATTGTATATGTGCATATACATGCTTTCACTGTGCATTAATAGCCACTAATAACTACTAAAACAAGCAAATCCCGTATACCCTGAACTTAGGAACTTCAGAGGATCATCTGGAACCTTGAATTCTCCTGACTGTCCCTCCAAAAACTTCTCTTTCTTTTCTGTCAGAAGTTAACATAAAATTTTATAATACAATTTTATAAATTTATAAATAATATTTTGTATTATTTTTCTGAATCAGTTTTTTGTTCAATATAATTTTTCATTCAGCATTATAAATGCATGTAGATATAGTTCATCTATTTTATTTTTCACTCTCAGTTTTCTTTTGCATTGCTTTCCATCTTTTTATATTTCCTATTATAAAAATATTACTTTGAGCAGTTTTATCTTTGAAATTGTTTGCTTATAGGACATGTGCATCTTTATATTTCCAAGGTTAAAGTCTAATTATACAAATGCTAAGAGCTTCCTAAAGTGCTTGTAGTTCTATATATGTTGATTAGAATAGTTATTAAAACAAAAAAAATATAAATATAACTAAATATCATTAATGTTAATTATTCAGCCTATCCTAGAAGAACCCAGAAGGGGAGGGGTATGTTTCCTCTTGACCCTATAATTTTGTGGCCATGAAAGACAACCTCATTGGGTGTCTCTCCAACTATATGTAAGTGTATATAAGGGTGGGTATTTATAAATATACACACATATGAACCTGTTTAAACCCTATGCATACCTTGATAAAAATATGAATTCTGCAGCTGAGGAATTGAAAAGGAAAAAAATATACACTGCAAAAAAGGTAATTCATTTTAAAGATAACTTTTTTCAATTATTCTTAGGAAAGACATTTTTAATAGGGTAGAGTCCCTGATAAAAATCACTTAGCATACACAAGCCTGTAGCAGAGACTGGCATAGAGTAGGGATGAACACTGAATAATTCAGTGGAACTTGAGACATGGCCAAGTCTTAAGGTGGAATAGGCAGGTGGGATTGGAGAGTAGGTCCCAACAAACTGCTGCCTTATACAGCAGACCTAGCTCTGGATCTTCAAAAATCTGCTCAGAACTCAATATGGGAGGAGAGAAGAAAGAGGGGGGTGACAAAAGACTAGGGTATGAAAAAATGTGCAATCAATAATCTTTAAAAAGCATCTACCAGTCTACCAATATCATATTACTGTACTGATGCCCCCTTAACTATAACTTAGTCCATTTTACAGTGGCTAGAGGAGAGAGAAAGAGGTCGAAAGTGAGAGAGGGGGAAAAAGGAAAGGGAGAGAGGGGAAAGGCGCTTACACACTGTGAGATATGAGCACAGAAGACAAGAGGCACCTGTGAAGATGTGAATCTTAAGTGTCTTTGTGTACCTTTGGACTGTCTGTGGTCAGATCTGCGCTTGTGTGGTGTGTTTTGGCTGGGTGAGAGGATGGGGAGAGGTCAGCTGGCATCCTCCAGGTATGCTTATTCCTGTTTCTTCTTGAGAGCTTCTTTTTGTCCCATTGCCATGATAATACAGAAAGGATGTTTGTCTTTTCTCTCATGATCTGTTCAGATAGGTATTCCCATGTAGGCAGGTGGATTGAGAGACATCAGTTAAGACTTTTCACAATGTCTGCATGAAGTCAACTAATACTACTTTTATTAGATATAGGTAATCCTTGCAAAATATCTGCATCTTCTGTTATTTCCATAACTGACTCGCCACCACCACAGCTGCCTACTTAGCTGCTGCTTCCAGCAGCTTCCAGCCTCTAGAGATAAGTTAAAAAAAAAAAAAAAAAGAACCATGGAGTGATTTCTAAAATTTAGAAATTGTTGAGTAATAGATATAGTCAGTATTTTTAAACAATTCGCCCTTCTTTACTAATAAACAAAGTTCATTCTGATAATTTTGTAAGCCAGAAAGTGATAAGATCATTGTTAATTAAAAAAGAATGCTAAGTTGCAGGACAATGTCCATATTATGAGTCATTAACATAAGGAAAATATCTACAAATAATATGCACAATATATGTTATCAAAATGTATACCCATTATTTATCACTACTAGGTATGAAATTGGAATAAGGAGACATTATCTTAATTTTCTTGACACACATAACTGTTACTTAAAGTATTTATACAACACATTTATATATCATGCTGCAATTTTTTTTAAAGATTTATTTATTTGTGCATACAGAACTGGGGTACAGGCCAGAGGTTCAGGGGCGGTGAGAGGCTTCACCAGAGACAGAGTGGGGAACAGAACAGGCAGATAGACGAAGTACACTGCTGAGGGGAGCAGCGGGCGGGTCAGGAGAGGTCTGCCACACCATGTGGTCACCTCCAGGGCAGGCGGGAATCGAACTCATGCAGAAGCGGCTTTAGATTCTCAATGTTGTGCTTTAACCCGCTGCGCCACCAGGAAGGGCCCCATGCTGCAAATTTTTTAAAGGAAAAATATGGCCTTGATACTGTTTGAGGGCTAGAACAGTACATTAATAAATAAAGCTCTAAGAATGCACATTTTTTCTGATGTTTAATTAAACTTGCCTTTGAATGGCAAGAAAAGACATGTGAACAACTTTGTTTTTCTGATACTTTTCTATTAGAAAATACAAACTAAAATTAAATAAAAATAACCAAGTACCAAGTACTGATTAGCAATGAGCTCAACAAATAGTGCAACAATTTAGGTCTGAACTGAAGTTAACTTGAATGGTACATATAGGTCTGAACTGAAGTTAACTTGAATGGTACATATATTCCTCTCACACAAACTATCGATCTTCTGCAACATAGAGCATACACTCTGTGTTGTCACTTTCTGACTTTTACTTAATACTTCTCCTTTTGAAGTTCTCTTTTTTCTATATGCTAAAATGCTACTCACTGATTAGCACCCAATTTGTGTCACACCCTTATTTATTATTTGTCTTTCTCAACTGGTGACAATTGTTCCCTTCTTTTCACATTCACATATTCTGTCCTTTTTTAGAGATAAAAAGGACACTGTAGATCCTACCTACTTTACAGTGAATCTTTTTTTTTTTTTAAGATTTATTTATTTATTCATACAGAACAGAGGGTACAGGCCAGAGATGCTGAGGGTGAGACGATTCACCAGAGACAGAGTGGGGAGCAGAATAGGCAGATCGAGGAAGTACACTGCTGAGGGGAGCAGCGGGCGGGTCAGGAAAGGTCTGCCACGCCATGTGGTTGCCTCCGGGGCAGGCGGGAATCGAACTCATGCAGAAGTGCCTTTAGCTTCTTAGTGCTGTGCTTTAACCCCTTGTGCCACCGGGGAGGGCCCACAGTGAATCTTATCTCATAATTTTTTATTGAATCCCCAACTAATCCTAGGGAAAAAAAAAACAAAAACAAAACAAAAAAAAAACACTATGTAACTGGTGTTGGATTGACCTGAAAATAATTGTAACATGTCCTTACTTCACTGTATCCCTGAACACTGATTTTAAAAGAAGATAGGTGATGATAGGTGGTGATTTTCCAGAAATTCTTAATACCACTTTGACACAGATAAAATGAAAGATATGATAAACGTTTATGAATTAATTCAAAGGAATTAATTCAAAGGAATCTCTAAATGCATCTAATTTGCAATGTAATAGTGAAAGAGAATAGGGAAATATGTAAAAATGCTTCATGTTATACTCTTTTACTCAACTAATATATTTTACTCAACTAATAACTAAAACTATATTTTACCCAAACATCTATGTGTCATTTCTCAGACATATTTTCTGATAGTGACTTTTATGCTTACATAATTCTTTTTTTTTTTTT
>NW_004567112.1:48297323-48313347 GCF_000260355.1 Condylura cristata
GTTGATCTGCCTGTTCTGCTCCCCACTCTGTCTCTGGTGAAGCCTCTCACCGCCCCTGAGTCTCTGGCCTGTACCCCAGTTCGTATGTACAAATAAATAAATCTTTAAAAATAATAAAAATAATCAGAAGTAAAAAAAAAAGAGAAGATGGAATTATAACAGCTACCACAGGAATACAAGGAATCATGAAATTCTGTATGTAAACATTCTAAAAATCTGGAAGAAATGCACACATTTTGAAAAAAAAAAGACAAAATAGACAGCTTGAAGATCAATTACAAGCATGAATATAGAACCAGTAAACAAAGTCTTTAAAAAAACAAAAGCCCAGGATCAGATGGCTTCATTAGTATGTTTTACCAAACCTATGCAACTTCTTATTGCATGTTGAATAAAAATTTGTGTATGGAGTCAAGAAATAGTCTCACTTCATTTGTTTGTAGACAGTTACCCAAGTTTTCCAACATTAATCAGTAAAGAGGTTTTTTTCTCTCCATTTTATGGTCATAGTGTATTTGTCAAGGATTAATGATCCATACTGTGTAGTTTTTTTTTTTTTTCTTGATTCTCTATTGCTAAGGTCTTTTTGTTTACCTTAAAGACAAACAATCTTTCCTTTATTTTTTATTAAATTTATTCTTAACTGAGATAGAATGGTGTATCCCCATCATGTATTACTACCATTGTCCATCCAACTCACCCCTATTCCACTACCACAGATCATATGCCTCCCTCACTCCCTGTTCTTTCTCTCCCCTCTTGGTGTCTCAGTTCTGTAGTCAGCTCTCAAGCCATAGTCTTCATCTGCTATTTATTTTTCCTGCTGGATTATTTTGCTTAGCATTATCCTTTGAAGTTCCATCTAAGTTTCTGCAAATAGCATGGGTTTCTCTCTTTTTCATCACTGAGTACTATTCCATTCTACATCTTCTTGACACATTCATCTGCTCTGGGGCACTTAGGTTCTTCCCATAGCTTAACAAATGATGCTACAATAAACAGGAAAGTACAGATTTCCTGTACAGTTACTGTTTTGTCTTTTTTTTTTAATTTGTTGGTAGATGACTAGGTGTGGGTCAAATGGCAAATCCATGTTTAATGTTTTGAGACACCTCCATACTATTTTCCATAAAGGAATGCTCCAAGCTGAACATATTAACAAGGCACCCAATTTTTTAATCTTTTTTATTTGATTCATACTCAGTTTTTTTTTGGGGGGGGCAAATATTTATTTATTTATATATATATATACAGAACTAGGATATAGGCCAGAGGTGCAAGGGCAGTGAGAGGATTCATCAGAGACAGAATGGGGAACAGAACAGGCAGATCAATGAAGTACACTGCTGAGAGGAGCAGCAGGTGGGTCAAGAAAGGTCTGCCACACCATGTAGGTCACCACCTCCCGGGCTGGGGATCAAACTCATGCTGAAGTGACTTTAGCTTCTTAGTGCTGTGCTTTAACCCACTGCACCATCAGGGAGGGCCCATATACTCTAGTTTTTTGTATTCTTATTACATTGACCTAATTATGTTAAGAGAAAGAGTCAAATTATCAATTGACTGTTTATGTGAACTGTAAATGTTATGTGTGTTTCTGTGTACCCATATAGCTGTGTATCTATGTCCCTTGATATTTATTTCTTCATACATGGCATCACTCCCAATCTTAAATTTTTCTAAATACATTTAGCATAATTATGTTAACCTTTTAGAAACGACATGCCATTAAACAATTTATAAATTTCATGGAAGAGGGTGATTTATCTTTCATATAATCTATAAATATTTGGAGGACAAGGAGAAATACACAGCATAACCTGCTAACATTGATTGATGAGTCTACTTTCAAACAGAAGGCAGTATATGGAAAGTTAGAGAAATGGGTGATATCAAAAATGTATCATTATAGTCTATTACAATGCATCCTTTCTTCTCTAAGCATTTATAATTCTTATCCTTACCTTCCATTGACATTTTTCCTGAAATAAATAAAGCTTTTAAATAGAGGGAGCTATGGAAGATAAAAAAGATCCATTCTACTTTGTTCTTTGGAAAACTAGTAATTTTGTGATAAATTCAGTGCCATGAAATCCCCACTTATAATTGAACAAACAAATATAATCATCTTGTTTAACTGATCTGTGTTCACTTTAGGTCTTCACTATCTCTGTATATTCATTCTGAGAGGAGCCCCAGATTATTAGGGGTGGGATGGAAAGTGTAACTTTCCTGATTTTCCAAAGCCTACCCAGGAGTTCCCTGCATATAAGGCTAGGAACGATACACCTGGAGAGTCAGCACTCTCAGACAGAGCAGGAAAGTTTCAAATCAGGCCAGATCCAGACCTGCATTTTGGCCAACTCCCCAAGGTGGACACAGACAAACCTGGGGACCCAGAGATTGGCTAGGGAATAGGCAAGTGTCTCCCTTACTGCTAAAACTAGTCACTGTCCACCAGAGTGTCCTATGTTGAAATGAGCATTTTCTCCTTGAGAAGTGTGCATTCTCAGTCCCAGGAAAGGACACAGGAGAACTATGAGAACTGAGTGGGGAAAGGGTAGGGCTCTTTCCTGTTGAACTGTCACAGTTTCTGACTTACTGTCCTTCAGTCTCTTCTACCTTTTATGGTAATTTCTGTCCCTCCTCCCTGCTGAGGTTCCATTCCAAATGTCCTCCAGATACCTAGCTCCAGTGTCCCTAAAGAAAACAATTACGTAAGGATACTGTCTACCCATCATCTTTTCTGATCACAGGAATTTACATGTGTATGTATTTAATTTTATAGCTAAGCAGTATTCCACTGTGTGTATATACACACCCATGTTTTCTTGACTCACCCATCTGTCAGAGAGTTAAGGTATTTCCATAATTTGACCATTGTAGATAATGCTGTAATGAATAGGACTGCATATATCCCTTTGAATTAGTTGGTGAATATCTTTATCATAACCTTTTAAATCATCTATCTGCCTAAACTTTAGGACTCTTCAATATGTCATGGTCAATATAAATAGATTTATCATTCTAACGCACACATAATATATAAAAATTCTGCTTCAGTACTGTGCTCAAAAATCTCTCCCATTTTCATTGCCCATTAATCAAGGAAAAACATTTTAGTCCTACATTTAAGAGGATGTACTATTTTCTTAGTATCTACAGTATCCTATCAGTATACTTTTGTAATACCCCAGTGTAGGGAAAGGGCTTGACAAAATTTTTCCTTCAGTTTATAAACTTCCATGCAATCTAAATTTAAAAAATAAATAAACCTCCCATCACTGGAACATTAGCATATTTGCAGCCCTAATACTATTTTACCTCATCAGATAGTATCTACAGTCTTTCTGAATCTATATTTTTTTCAATCTTAAACAATAATACCCCGCATTTAATTTGCTGAATAAATAGTTTTTATTATGTAATGATATGATTTGAAATCTGTTTTGCAATGATTTGGAAATTGGTTTGATAGTGTGAAAGGTGTGTGTCTGTTTCAGAAATATTTTCATATTCCAATGGGGAACTGAAAAGGAAACAAATCAGAGACCTCTGCTTATAAACTAAATGGGAGAATATGTGAAGGTCAATGATAATAGTATGGTCTTATGATATTTCTATCTTTTCTTTGCCATATTCAGTAACTTCAAATCTCACTCTTTTCATTGTGCATTATTTCCTTTATAGAACTTGTTCAGTCCCATAATTTCAAATAATCATCACTATCATTACTCCATCAACAGTTTTATATTTAGCCATGGTCTGTACTCTGAAATAGAGACTCAGTAAACAAACTTAACATTTCCACCTTGGTATTTCTTAGACAAAGAACTAACTCTAATTAGCCATCATGCTGTTTCCCTCCAGTCTTTTTCAGCTCAATAAATTGTCAATCATAATGTGTATTGGTAAAGTCACAATATTTCCTCCATATTCCAAGTCCCATCTGTGAGCAAACATTTTTAATTTTTTCAGTACATCTAACATTTTTCTCATTGCCTTTGCAACAACTTTAGTTCAACTCACTGTTATCTCTCATGTAGACTATTTCGCTCCAGAGGAGACTAAAATTGGCCACTTTTCATTCCTACTGTAAACCATAAATATGTTGGCAGAACACTTCTCAGTCTTCAGATGTCAATTCAGACATTCTCTTTTCTGAAATGCCTTTCTTATCTCTAAGGTGGTAGTCTTTTGGTCTCCTCTACTTCAAGAGGTTCACATGTTTACATTTCAAGAGATATCAATTGGCCTTTAGGTTCTGATTTGGCTCAGCTTCTGAAGAGCTTTGGGAGGAGAGGTATTATGAGGATAAAGTAAGGGAGTTTGTAACTCTAGCTTCCTTCCTGTGAAGTTCCTTTCAGCTATTTGTATCTCTAAAATAAAATTACTGGTTGCTGAGGCTGAACAACTTCATACAATTTGTTTCCTCTGGAGTTGCCAGTAACCTTTCCCATCTATAGGTATAGGCTTAAGGGTAATAAAACTCAGCTGTTCTTAATAGAAGTCAATGTACCTTCTCTTATCATTCCACAAAAAGGTGATACCATATAAATATTTTTGAATAAATTACAAAGAAACAAAATTAGATAGAATGGTTACTGTAATGATACACAATCAATCTAAATGGAAGAATTGATTTTAAAGTTAAAGACAATGTATTTTACAAGTTTTGCCTCCTTTGCATACTTCAACATGAAGGAATATTCCAGTGACAATAGATTCATAAATTCATACCATAGGAGATAATTTGAATAACATAGAAACAAAATCAGATGTTAAAATTTTATGATGACAGAGAGGAAAGAGGTTTGAAGCAAATTAAATTTTAGCAGAAAATTATAATTTATGCAGCTTTTTCGTGCTTTATAAGCATGTAATTGTGATTGCTAACCAAGTCTTCTGTTCTCACTTATCATACCAGTAGAGATAATGAGTGACACTCAGCCACCAACTGTGAATAAATTGACCACACCACTTCTAGAAGAATAATCAAATAAATAAATGATTGCTCACACACAGATTTGACTTATGAGAGCTGGTGCAAACATTGTTGCCAGGAGGTAATTAAAAAATAGAGATAAATTTAGTGAGAAGATGTATCAGGTCTCATTATTTTCAATCACTTTTATATGTTATTAGAACAAAATATTTTCTGACAAGTGGTATAGTTTCTGTACTCTGATAGCCTGATCTCTGGGAAGAATATGAACTTTTCGGTAGATCAAAGTTATGCCTTCTACACTCAAGGGTTGCTGAAGCCAAGGCAGAAAACTGCCTGATAAAGTTAGATAGTACACTCAGTCTTCAGTCTGGATGAAGAAGTTAGAGATTAGAGCACAGAGCCTTGGTTTGCTAATATTGGAGTTCCTCATTGTTAATATTCATGGAGTAAATTCTTCTCTGTAAAAGCGAAAATTCAATTCCAACATCTAAAGTATCATGATCTATACAACCAAGTGTCCATCATTTCAAAATAAGCATTGTACCTCTTCATTTAAGTATGTAAGTAATTAATAGTGCTTCATATTTTGCAAGAATTAAATATATTTATTTTGTTCCTAGGCAAATCTATTATTCTATATTAATATATACTGTCTTGGAAAGATTATCTTAATACTTTCTTTATCAGGAAAAATAAGCAAATAAATTCAAGTGCATAATATATATTGTTATATAGTTCCAGTTTGTATAATACTTGTAACGTGTTGGCTATCAAAATGTAAAATGAGGATAAATGTATCATATGTATCTCAATTATAAGTATAGTTTATCTTAATTATAAGGCTTAACTTTTGTTATATGTTCATCGATTTATATGTGATCTGTAAGTTACATAATGCATTTTGTTATATAATAACATATTTACATTAGACTACCTATTATAAATAATAAGAAAATACCTCATTGTTTTTTTAGTTTTGAAAAAAGTTCATGAATGATAAAGGAGGGAGTTGTAGAAATAAGTAAAATAATTTTTACAAAGTTGAGCAGTAAATACTTCTTTTCCTCAAATAGTCACTTTTTCATCTCTGTGCAGTGACTTGAGTTGAATAGGGCTTACTAATCTTGGAAGTATGCTACATGTTTGTTAGTAAATTAAGGTAGAAAGAATTCACAGATAAATTGTCAATTTCAAAGATGAAATCCAGAAAAGTTATTTCTACTTTCATGTAGAAAAAGAAAAGGCGTAAACAACAATAAATAGACAAAAGTAACTTGCAGATACCAATAACCAATCTTAGTTATTTGATGGTTCTGAATCATGAATAATGAGTCAATTTTAGTCAAAAATCACACTAACAGTAATGAAGTTAGACTCAGAAAATGCTTCTCTATACTTGTAGCACTATCAGTTGTTGTTGTTATTTTTTAATATCTAATACTTTTGCATCCCAGATAATGCCCATATAGAAATGGAAGTTAGAAGGCAATTATTTAAGATTCTTTTAGGAGGAATAATAAGGATTCTAACTCTAGGCTGTCTGCGGCCTGAATAAATCTTTTCCAGGGTCAGTTTTCACAGCATCTGGATGGCAGCTGAAAAGGGGAGATCTTGTACTTTGAAAACACAATGTTTTAAACTAATGTTACCTCAATAAAAAAGCATTAAAATGACAACAAAACAAAATTAAATTAAAAAAAATAAAAACACACAAAAACCAAAGGAACTGATAGAACTAAACAAACAAACAAACAAAAAACTCTAGAAATATGACAGCAGAATTAAGACTGCTAAAGGGAGAGGATAAAGGGTGTGGGGATAAGGTAGAGAGGGGGCCAGTGGCCTGAAGTGGAGGACTGTGCGTTTGATGTTGGAGGCAGTGTGGTAGCATACATCTGAAGACATGTGACTCTGTTCCCCTAAATCGTACACAGTTTTGTAAAACAAAGAAACATTAATTTAAAAATGTATGGACCTAACAGATGGTCTAAGTTCTTTAAAGTGAAAGGTAGGTACTATGGTATAACTGGAATGCCATTTACTCCAAACACAAGGAAAGTTGAGGATGATCAATTATATGTGACTTCCTAGCTGTTTAGTATTTTGCACATGGTTTAATGTAGTTTCAGATTTTGGGAAGACTACAAATTCAATTCAGTTTAGTTTGGGGCTGTTTTTCACTATACAACAAATATACACAAGGTACTTGAAATTTGAAATTAAATCTAATTTTTCTCTTCCTTTAGTTACTCTTTAATGTGCCTTATATGAAATATGAACAATTCCTCTGCCATCATTTTGTTATTGTTTGAAAAGACTGTGGCACAATTTTAAAATACCTCCTCCCAATGCTAATTATGTATCACATTATCTCTTTCCTAAAACTAAGATAATTTTAGATCATAGGGAGCTGCAGAATTAGGTTACATTCTTAGCTATGTTTTGTGGAAATGAGATGGTATTCAATCATGGTTTGAATTCCACTTAATTCAACAGACAAGACTGACTAAATTGTTGATTTTCAATTAGTTGTGGAAATACAAACATTTAAAATGATACGATCCTTAGACCAAAACCTTTTTTACTTCATCAAAAAAAGAGAAAGTTATTTTGTAAGAAATTTAGTGATTTCATAAAATAGGGTAATTACAAAGTGGCATATGCAAAATGGATTATATTTGAGGGATTTAAAAGACATTTGAGTTAAATTTTAGGAGTCCCATTTGAGTAGGCAGGGTGTGTCTAGAAACATTGGAGAATGATGGGAAGAAATCATAAAACATATATCCCCAAAGTCTAACCACCGCCATTCTTTTGAATGTGAACACAATTGTTTGCTACCCTCATTTTGGAAACTCCTATAGAAGCCTGAGAAAACAGGGAACTCCTATTTAGAGATGATTAAAGTTATCCATGGTTGAAAAGAGCTCCTATTTAGAGGTTGAACTAGGGAACGCCTATTTAGAGGTTGAAAAATTATGCATGGTTGCCACTGTTTATTTCTTTTGCCATTATTTTGGCCATTTTGCCAAAAATGGAAGAGACGTTCCAAGTATACTTTCTTTGCCTTTGTGTCCTGACTTAATTTTTTTCTTCTAATAAGAAACAATGATTTTTGCTTACACAACTGCTAGCTTAAAGGAACTATTTGAGATAGTCATATTCTTTTTGAACTTCAAAGTGCATAGTAGCATTGAATAGAAATGTGTTTTGAAGGAAAATAAAACCAGCATTACATTTAAGTCTAAAAAATTAAAGGAATGAGGAAACAAGTTTAGCTCTTAGGGATTTATATTTTATAACTATCTCTGAATATATGTTAGATAAAGACAGTGAAAATAAAGATATAAAGAATAAAAGATAAATAGAAGCTAAAGAGCACTTAGAAGTTCTTTTCTAGTACTTCTGCATACACGTGGGGTGGGTTCTTTAAAATACTTTTTTAACTATTTAACAGCCATCACCAACTATACTCCAAATAATGTACAGTTAATTTGAGTGTAATTTCAAAAGTCTTAAAATTGTGAATAGAATTTTCAAAAATCTTAAAATTCCAAAGAGAAATAAGCTAACATTCCTACTTTCGACTTGACAATACTGTGTTTGTATAAATATTGAAATCATACATTCATTTTTGCAGGAGTCCCTTAGCAATTTACTTTTATTCATTTTGGATCTGAATATACTTCTAATGACAATAGCAGTAAGCCTAACCTCTCTATAGTGTGTCAGCTGGTGACACCATGATGATGCATAGTACTAATAATTGATTAAAGTCACTTCTCTCCTTGCCCCACTGCTCACTGATATGTGACACTTGGCAATATATTATTAAAGTCCTATTGTAACAGTGATGCTCTGGGACAGAATGTTACTATAGAGTTATTCCTTGAGTGATTTATTTCTCCTTCACAGGGTCATAAAAGTCTAAAGATACACATTCAAAGCTAGCCTATATTCCTATTTAAAGAGTAAAATCAATTTTAAAAATATCTTAATATTTCCAATATACAATGAGTATATTATGGCTGGAAGCCCAGGCAATTCAAGCTCATAAATAATGCATTATGTTTGCATTGTGTATCTATAAAAAGAAAGCCTTCCTCCTATTTAAAAAAAAAAGAAACTTATGTTAAAAGATAGACAAGTTGAAGGATGACTTACAAAATAAAATGTGATATGAACCTGGAGATTTATGGAAAGCATTCATTTGAATTTTAAGAAGGAAAAAAAAGGCTCCATTGACTATAGACTCACTAAGAAAGTATAAATAATGAAAGTAAATGCCTATAAATTTTACCCTGAATATTTGAAGGCCTGACTATGAGCAGCACAGGAAAAAAGAAAACAAACAAGCAAACAAAAATGGTTCAGAGTCCTGTCTGGCATTCACAAACAGAAGAATAATCTTTTACATCATACACAATGGTACTGGACTTATTTTAGATTAGTTTCTAAAGAGCAGGCTAAAATGATCATTTACATATCAACTGTACCAGCTCTTAAATTTCCCATGTTAGTAAAGGGTAACTATCTTCTAAATAGAGAAAAAATTACCAAAATTCCCCCTTTAGCTATATACAGCTATTTGCATGAAGAAAAAGTTAAAATAATTACTCAAAACTTTTCCTATCTTGAATATCAAAATTATTCTTAATCTTTGGGCCATGCTAAGAAACAGGAAAAAGGAGTCAAAAGTCAGTATTATATTTAGATATATGTTATTTTGCTATCATTACTTGGTTTTGAATCAGTTCCTCTTAGGTTAAGTATAAGTGAGGAATATTGTTAACTCTAAAGAAATGGGAGGAGCTGATGTTGGTGTCTCTAAAGCCACATTTTTGCACATATGTTCTTATGTTTCATACATTCTAAAGAAGCCCCTGTCTGACCATTAGCTATGACAATATTTCATTAAATTGGAACATATTCTTAAGGTGTAGGCAAGTAGAGAAAACAAAAAAATGTGTAAATACGTGTATTTGATGTGTGTTTAGTTTTTCATTTAAAACAATAGTACGGTAGTTTTCAAATGTTAAAGTATTATAATAGTTTCCTTTAGTGTCCATTAAAAGTACTCTTTTCTTTTTCTCTCTTTAATTCTTATCCTAAATCTGCATTCATAAATCATATGATAGAAATATGTGTGTATAGACATACATGTATAATTGTAGTCAAACTTTAAAAATAGTTTAAATATCTGATTTGTGCTAAATCTCAAAATGCTTCATTCATACATAGTAATTGCACATGGAAAGTATATTTCATTAACTTACGCTATGGCACATAAGATTTTTTTCCCTGAGAGTTTTATCTGTTTTATTTATACATTGCATGCTATACATTATTTGTAATTGTACAGTAACATTAGTTGTGGAAGAAAGGAGAAAACTACTATATTTTAATGCTTCATTCCACATATATTTGCTATTTTGTTGCCAATATTAGGGGTTTTTTTAAAGATTTATTTATTTATGCATCCAGAACTGGGGTACAGGCCAGAAGTGTGGGGGCGGAGAGAGGATTCAGCAGAGACAGAGTGGGGAGCAGTACAGGTAGACTGAAGAAGTACTGCTGGGGAAAGCAGTGGGCGAGACAGGAGAGGTCTGCTATCATATAGATCACCTTGGGGAATGACACTGAAGCAGCTGGAGTTAGCTTGTAGTGCTGCACTTTAACCTGTTGTGCCACCAGGGAGGGCCCTAATACTTAGATTTCAATGTAATTATTTTTATTATAAGTAATATTCTGAGAAGGATTTTAGGAAATAATTAAAAATAAATTATTTAAATGATGTGGCAATTATCACATAGATGTTGATCAAAGTTTAAATAATTGACATCAAAATAATGGTGGTGATATAAATGATAATGTAAAAAGAAAAATTAAAAAGTATGTTTTTTTCACAGTGCTTAATATTTGCAAAAGTGAAGTGATTCCTTCTGTCAGAATTTGTTGTGTTCTAATGTAGTGTTGCTTGAAACAAAGTATCTGTATTTCCAAAGAATGTTCTTTGAGTTCCATGAATTACTTGCAAGATTTTTAAGTTTTCTTTGTCTGTGCTATTCTTATAAGTAACAATAGCATACTATATATAACGATCGCTATTATTGAACTGGAGTTCTACATATTTATGTCCCTGAATTTATATATCCTCACACTTTATACAATATATATCAATCACACTTTATACAATATATACATCACACTTTACGCATCATTTGTTTACTAGTAACAAAGATTTTTTCCTCAACCAAATTCTCCCTATACTACTTTGAGCCTTGAGCCCCCTCTAAACTAGGCCTCAATCTTGAACTGTAAAAGACATGGCTAGGGCCTTCCCTGGTGGTGCAGTGGGTTAAAGCACAGCACTAAGAAGCTAAAGCCACAGCATGAGTACGATCCCCACCCCAGAGGTGATCCACATGGTGCAGCAGACATCTCCCCACTTCATCAGTTCTGTGTGCATAAGTAAATAAATCTTAAAAAAAAAAAAAAAAGACATGGCTAGATGGCTAGCCAATAGTACAGTCTCATTGATGGAATAGTTATGTTTAACAGAAATAATGGCAGTAGATACAATTTAATCGGTCTTAATTGAAATTAGAGCTTCAGTTTGTATTTAAGTGAACTGCATGCTTTTAAAATTATTAAATGGCACAATTTACATGCAGCAATAATTATATCTTGGGGGGGTTTGGCTAAATATGAAATCTTTGCATTATTAAGTCTATATTATTTAATACAGTTATATAAAGAGGAACACTGCAATATAGAATAACTGAAGTTAAAATAGAAAAACAGAGTATCTGCCATTACATCACTCTACCCTGAACCCCAAGTCAGTGATCAACAAGAAAAATGTTTTTCTTATCATACTAACATTGTTATTTGGAATTCGGTGACTTTGGCTTTTGATTGTTAAATTGTAAATTTGCACTTATTCATAGTTGTAAAAACCCATGCAAAAAAAAAAATGATGTTTTTGCATTTGTCCATAATTAAAAATATTTTGCCATTATTTGTAGAACCATAAAAATACACTATTCACCTGTAAAGAGAAGTCTTTAATAGAAAAATCATTATTACAAATACATTTGTGAAACTCTTATATCGATATGTGCATATATATAGCTATATCTACATCTATATATGCATGTGTGTATATATAATTTTTAGAGGATCTTATATTTCCTTATTTGTTTCTTAGACTCACCTTGTGAAGTTGTTTTTTGTCCCATCATCACCAAAAAAACTTCTTCTGAAAAAAAGAAACTAAGTTGGTAAAATAGAATTCACATCATATACAAAGGTGTTGTTGGTGGGGGGAAAAACAAATTTTTATTTGAAGTTATTTTTTAAAAGCCAAACACTTTATACATAGCAAATATTCCTATAGAATAGCAGCCCTTATGCATGAATTCATTCCATATATTCCATAGTTTATTGAGTGGAAATCATTACACATGTAACCAAGGGTAAAGAGGGTGTCTTATTTTGTTCTGTAGTCTGGTTATTTTTCATACTTGTTACTTTTCTCTCTTTCCTGGAAGTGCTAGGATTTTCACCAGCTTTGTGATAGGAGAGACCTAAAGAGTAAACAATGCCAACTCTAGACAGTGTGTGCTGTTAAACAAGACAGTTTCTCCTTAGTTTGTCACTGATGCTCATGCATTTTCCTTGTTAAGTAAACATGTCTTTCATCAGATTTCAGAATTCTAGAGGATAACACTAATTTATAAGCCCACAAGAACATAACTGGCTGATTAACTACAAAGAATACTTTAGGGAGAAAACATTTTCAGTTAACAAAGGCTCTCAAGGGTTTGATATTTTTTCTTAGTCCATCATGGATAATATCAAATTCACTGTTACCTGTTAATCTAATTAATATCCATAATTGGTCTTTGGTATATTTGTAGAACATAAAGATTCAAGTCAGTAACGAATGGTTTCTCTTAGAAATCTAAAACTAAAGATTTTTGATATAAAACACCAAATAACATTTATAGAGTCAAACAACCATGAAGCATTTAGTCTATTATTTAAAAAAGCAAAGCAAAATGTTACCCTAATAAGATATTGATTTTTATTTTTGACATGGTTTTAGTGATTTTTATTTTTGACATGGTTTTAGTTTGGTTTTGGCCTCATCCAAAGCACTCCTCTCATTTATTTGTTTCATTGACTTGTGTGACACAACTGAAGATTTTTATGATACATCTGAAGTGAATTTATGGATACTCTCAAATAACATACTTCTTTACTTTAGTGAATAGAAATAAAGTGTATCTTTTGGATGAACTGTTTTCTGGTGGATGAGTTCAGTTTTGACTACATAAAATGAAGAAAAAATCGATGAGTTCTTGCTTATTTGGAGCAAATATTTCTAAGGGATTAAAGGGAAACTTTAGTAGTCAAGAATAAAAAAAGTTTATCATTTTCTAAACATAGGAAGTAGACATGCTGTCTGAATTATAACTTTATCTATATATCATTACATATTGAATATTATGTTTCATTATATATAATTTTTATATTTTATAATAAAAAACTATAAAACTCATAAAATATGGGGTTATTTCTATTTTGTAACTTTTTAATAAAGACAAATAAGATTTTTAAAAAATTATTATAAGAAGAATGAAAATCACAATTAGATTAATGTTCCTTGAAATAATTACGGAACATTTAAATGAACCGTTCAATACAAGGCTCATCAGAAAAACATTCAAGCAAGCTTATCTGACCTCTGTTCCTACTGACATAAATGAGATGAATTGAGGCTGATTCTCTAGAAAAAAAATTGGTGAATCACCACTGGAGGAAAAAGGTATTCTCTGGATCCTTTGCAATTTTTAAAATACATGATGCTTATTAAAAAATCAAATCATTCCGGCCCTCCCTGGTGGCGCAGCGGGTTAAAGCGCAGCACTGAGAATCTGAAGCCACTTCTGCATGAGTTCGATTCCCGCCTGCTGCCTGCCCCGGAGGAGACCACAAGGCGAGCCAGACCTCTCCTGGCCCGCCCGCTGCTTCCCTCAGCAGTGTACTTCGTCGATCTGCCTGTTCTGCTCCCCACTCTGTCTCTGGTGAAGCCTCTCACCGCCCCTGAGCCTCTGGCCTGTACCCCAGTTCTGTATGAATAAATAAATAAATCTTTAAAAAAAAAAATCAAATCATTCCAATTAACAAACATGACCAATTTCAGAAGTGGTAGATACGGTGTCACATACACCTGAGGTGTGTGATCCAAATATGTAAATCAAATACAATTTTATAATCCCATGTTACCTCAATATAAATGTTTATAGTATATTAAGGAAATAATAGTAAAAGCTGAGGGACAAATTACTAAATAGAATATGTTCTACTGTACAAAAAAATTAATTAGATTTAAAAGAGTAAATTATGAAAATCAAGCAATATTAATTAGGCTATTCTTTAATGTCAGGCAGTGGTAACTTAAAATAATTCACATAGTCTTTTAATGCATTTATTCATTCAATAAATTATGGCTAAACACTTACTGTAAGCAAGAAACTAGGGGCACTATTGTGAAAAAACTATATCAAAATATAGTGATTTGAACCCTTATTGGAGAATACAGTTAAATGTGAAAAACAATTCTTAATTAAAATTTACCCCAGTGACTGTAAGTTTGTAATTATGTGGAATGCTAAGAAAGACAGGAGTCTAGAGATATTACAGCATTTCATTAGAGAAATTGACCTGGTGCAATCTGGTGTTTCTAAAAAAAAATAAGAGTGACAGACACCACCTCTGGCTAATTTCCATGTACATTTCACTTAATTCTACTATAGATTCTATTTTCCACCTTTCCTCTAAGTGTACTTGGTTATCTGAATAACAATTTCTGTTCATGAGCTAAGAATGAAGGGAATTTTAACCTTAGGTAGATGATTTCTCTTACTTAAAAAGAAAAAAAAAGATGGAATTTTATTATATTATCATTCTCTTTACTTCCTGCCTCACTGTGTTAAATGCAGATATGATACCTAATGTGAAAGTATAGATATTACCAACCTGATATATAGCAGTAATTGTAAAAAGATCAGTGAAATAATGGGGCTAATAAGTATGCTATGATTACATTCAACTCTTATATAAATTACTTGTATGTGGCATACCAATTCATAAATCAAACCAAAGATTACAAACTATAGGGAGTTTTCCTATGTCAGATCAGTTTTGTGTTGGTGTTGCAGTGACAACACTACACTGGTAAGCAAGAGTCGTGGAGCAAGGTGTATAATGCAGGATGATTCTGGAAGCAAGATCATGTCCTTTTTATTCTTAGAATAATCATACAGCATCCATTGTGTGGGAAAGGAAGATGAAGATAAAAGGGAGGGGCAAAACTAGAAAATGTGCTCTATCATCTATAGTATCAGGGGTGCTGAGATCTACCCCCAGGCCTTTCTTATCCAATTAATGACTCAGTATGAGACTAAAATAAAGCCCTGGATCCCCAGCCTTGATTACAGTCTTATCAATCTACTGATCAGGCCCTCAGAGCCCTTGTCATACATCAGTCAATGTTCCCCTCTACAGCTTTGCATAACTGGTCATACCTTTTGATGACCAGGGTGATTAAGCTTTCTGCTCTTGATTGATCTGAAAGACACCTTGTAGGATTGAGCTTCTATAACTGATTGAATAGACAGTTCTGGCCTTGTATATTAATGCAGAACTGTAGATCACAAAAATGGTGACGGATAGACAATTTAGGATTAACAGACCCACATGTTGATGTTACCAATTCAAACCATTTGTCTTACTCCAAAACTTATGCACTCACCATTAGAACATATTACACTTCACTATGTCTTAGATGTCAAGGAACAGTTTGGAATAGATAACAACAAATTTGGAAAAATAAGTTGTGAAGATTGCATTCCTGATATTATATTAACTTTAGCAATATTTCCAGTGATTCAGTTGAGTGTAGCAATATAATATTATTATAATATGTATCATTTGCTAAATGAATAAACAGGGCCCTCCCCGGTGGCACAGAACAAAGAAGCTTAAGCCACTTCCGCATGAGTTCGA
>NW_004567112.1:48314567-48321167 GCF_000260355.1 Condylura cristata
AACTCATGTGGAAGTGGCTTAAGCTTCTTAGTGCGGTACTTTAACCTGCTTCGCCACCAGGGAGGGCCTGGATGTGGGTTTTTTAATATTTTTTTCTTTTAATGCTTTCATCTGGTTTTGATATTGGGATAGCACACACTTTGGAAAATGAATTAGGAAATGTTCCCTCCACTCTTTATAACCTGGTAAAGGATATGTGAACGGGTATTTGTGTTTCATTAAATGGAGTTCATCAACAAAGCATGTAGACCTGACTTTTGCTTTGTTTTAAATTATTATAGTTATTATTTTATTTTCATAAATATATATAGAACTGTTTAGGTAGTCTACTTCCTATTGAGTATAATTTTGAAGACTTTGTGTCTTTCAAGAATTTGTTGATTTCATTTGTTGATATCTCATTTATAAATATAGAATTGTCCATACTATTTCATTATTATTATGATTTGGTGATGCTTTTCTTTTAGTCTAATATTTATTTTGTCTCCCTTATTGACATTTTTACCTTGTGGTCAATCTCTATATAATTTTGTCAGTCTTATTAATCTTTGCAAAGAACATGTTTTTGTCTTCATTGAATTTCTTTATTCTTATGTTTTGTTGATTTTTGCATCATTGTTAAATAGGGTAGCATTTAGTACGACAGTATTGCTATGAAACATAATTATCCAGGACTGGAATTTTTCTCTTGTGTCTTTAATGTCTTCTGTTTTCTCCTTATCCCCAAATGTTTTTTATGAAAATATTCATATCCCTTATTTCTTATTATTTTATTTCTTATTAATTCTTATGTTTCTTATTATTATTTCTTATTATTTTAATATTTTTAATATTCTGGGTTTGACTTCCAACAGGTATATGATGTGTCTTGACCTGTGCTTTCATGGTTTTTAATTTATTTGTAATATATTTGGGCATCTTTGCTTGCAAAGTCTGCTTCATTTTCAAGTTAAGATGAATCCTTGCACAGTAATTTCTGTAATAAAATTCTAGTACCTAGAAACTGATTATAATCCTGATTTTTGTTTTGTTTTGTTTTGTTTTAATCTAGGATCTTTAGATATAATTTATTTCACAGTCTTTGTATCTGTATAGGTGCTATTGCCTTCAGCTTAATAACTCTGAGTAAGTGTAGTCATCCCATCAGATCCTAAAAAGACTTTCAAAGTTGGCCTGCCTGTCAACTATTTGGCAGATTATCTCCCCACACATATACAGCTGTGTTATCCATGACACAGACAAAGGAACCTAAATAAATGCAATTATTTAGGAAAGCAAACAGTAATACATTACAGCCATCAAATTCTACTGGCTTTGAATTGTGAAAAATCATTGCTGGGACATTTCATACATTTTTTTATTGGCTGCTCAAGAATGCTGGAATTAATTTATCTATTCACTGATGAAGTCCATAAGGTAACCTTTTCTATGTGTTTATTTTACTTATGTTTTTATTGAGGTAATGCAGATTTATAATCCCATGAGTCATAGGAATATAGGTTCACGCCTGTTTAAATGTATGTTTCCACACCATGAAAGCACCAATAATCTTTTCAGTAGTCCATCAAGTCCTCTCTACCCTTTGCTCTCAGCTTCCTAATCCATCTCAAAGCTGCATTCTGGTTTTATTGGAAGTTTTGACTGTTTCTTTGCTTTGTTTCTTTATGTTACACATATGAGTGAAATCATGAAGTATTTGTCTTTCTCCTTTTGACACTTTTGCTTATACTAAAGCCCTCTATTTACATCCCCATTTGTCACAAATGACAAAAGCTTATTTCCTTTTGTTTATACCTAAGTAGTAAATATGCCACATCTTCCTTACCCACTTTTCTGTCCTTGGGCACTTAGTTTCTATTTCCCTAACTTGGTTATTATAGGAGCCCAATTGGCCCTTAAAAACTAGTGATTTTGCATTCTCTGGATAAATACCAACAAGAAAGATTGTTAGATCACATAGTGGATCTATTTTCAATATATTGAGACCCTCCATACTAATTTCCTTAGGGACTGAACCAATTTACATCCTGATCAGTAGTGCACAAATATTCTTTTCTAGAGAGTAATATTTTCATTGAGGTACTAAGAATTAAACTTGTGAAGAGGGAAAAATCTTCCTTGAAAAGTTGTTTGGCTGATTTCTATAGGTAGGGAATGAAGGTGAAAATGTTACTATTAAAATCAACTCTCAAAAAAAAATAGGAATGTTGGATATTGGAAAAACATAGACTTTCAATCACAAATGGTTTCATGACATGATTTGTATTGTGAGGACAAGGCAATATTTTCAGGGACTGTCCCCTATCAAAGATTATTGGGGGGCAAAACAGTCAGGGTCCAAAGGTGGGAGCAGCGTTGGCGAGCAGAGATTCCTAAAAGGGGATAAAGGGAAGCGGGCGGGTGCGAGGAAGACACAGGAGTCGGTGTTGGGTATAAGTCTTCCTGCTCATCTTTTTGCAGGTCTTTACTTATATGGGTTAGCAAGATTTAGTTACAATAATGTATCAGGTAAGTTAATAAGAAATCAGCATAAAAGTTCTAAAAGAAGAGGAGTACAATGCATCCTCTTCCTGCTACTTTATGGCACACTGTACTATACATCTTTGTGATAACTTTCATGTATACATATGTTTAACTATGACTTCAAAGATAAGAGATCTGGGAAAGGATGAGCTGTTAGCAAGGAATTTAGGAGTCCTAGGGAAGGAATAAATTGTGTTAGCAGAGTCCTCAGTGATAGTCTAAAGAAAAGCTAATGGCTAACAAGGTTAGCAGAGAGTAGTTAGTGATTGTTTTAGGAAAAGAGTAAATTAAGAGGAAGTCACATAGTTATGCATTAAGCAAAACCTGTGTTACAATGTGAGGAGATTTGTCCATGGGTCCTTATGCCCTGGGAATTATCTAAGATTTGCTTTTTGTTTCAAAATACCAAGAAAGCTTCTGAGGAGTCTTGATGCTCCTGGGGTCTTATCTCTCCAGGAGCTTGCGTTTTGTTTTCAGACAAAGGAAGTCCCTGCCCTGGAGCAGCTCAGCTGTACTTTGCCCAGGCCAGGTAGCCAATTTAGAGCTAAGGCAATCCAGTTACAAACTGATGTTGCTAAAATATTTTTGATATTATGATTATACAAAAAAAGGGAGGTCATAACATAAGTCAGCAATGGAAAGTGTTCCCTTTCTGCCTGTAATTTGTCAGTCAAAAGCAGTTGCATAGCTTGTGTCACAATATATTTATTGGAATAAATTAGCCCACTGAATTATTTGCTAATGGACACCAAATTAATTGTCTATTTAATCCAAGTAGGGAGTAAATATTTTAAATCTGGGAAAAAGTCTATTCTCTCAATTTTTACAAGAACATTTGGCTTAGATTCATTCATTCCCAAACTAATCTCTATGAAAAGAGGTAAAATTTAAGCAAAGCACACATAGAACTTCCCTTTCTCACTAAAATAATACACAAATGCTTGTTATCCCATTCCTGAGAAATAACCAAGACTGGTGCTACCCATAAGGAATTGAAAGATACAGTTCCAGTGCATCTTATAACTTCCCCATTTAACTTCTGTAGGCATGAAGCAGATAAACTTCCAAAAAATGACAGCAGTGCTTAGATAAATTACAGTTGCAGTTCTAGAAGTGATCCATTTACTGGAACAAATAAATACTGCTGTGCTGCTATGAGAATATTTTTACCATATCTCAGTAAACACTATTTTTACTAATTAAGTATATGCATAGCAGTGGGCATTTGCTATGTGCTTCTCTTACTTTTTCTTAAAGTCTCAACTAGAGGAAAATTGATTTGGCATCATCTTGCAGAACATCATGCTACCATCATTCTTCATAGAGCTACTCAGCAAAAGGGCAGGTACATCCTTTTATAAGACATGCTCATGCCAGTTAATGGAGTATATACTTCATACTGCTATTAAGACTGGCATTTTGAAAGTTCATTAAAATTAAAGTATAAGTGGTATAATAAAGACAATCCAAAATTGCAGCAGTGTAAAATTTGTGTTAATTAGTCTATGCTACAAGATCAACAAGAGCCATGAATTCTATCTTGCATTGAAGTTTTATTTCTTCCCCATCCCGAGAGAAAAAGTCCAATAAAATAAACTTAAGGTAAATTATGATTATACTTACTAAATATATATTTAATGTAAGGAAATGTTTAAAACACTGCTTATGCTATCTCCAATTTTCACCAGTGATGAAATTGACACGCAGAGTATTCAATTAACTTTCCAGACATACAAGTAAGTGAAAGAGTTTGGAGGAGCTCATACAGTTTGAATCAACAGTCATCTGGCTCAACCACTACCCAGATACCAGCTAGAGCAGCTTGTTTTCTCAGATCGTCATCTCAAGAAATAATGAAGAAATGAACATATAATGATGTGAGTCCCTTAAAAATAAACAGCAATAACAATAGGACACAGATATGTTAGATAGGCCAGTTGTCAATATGCTTTTACCAGTTTCATCTAATATTTTTCATCACAGTCATATTGGTTCAAATTAACTTTCTACATCTAGTGACTCATTTTCCTAACATCATTTAAAAATTTACAGGCAGAGTTGAATAAGCACAGAAATATTTGCTTGTTCATCTTATTGAATAGGCATATAATTTTATCAATTAAACCACAGTTCTATTGTCAACCCGTCTGACACTTGCAGCTCTTTACAATGAATATTATTATGTAGAATGCTGCTGAATGTTAATATTCTTTAGCACATTTATAGGGTTGTGGTCCATTAAAAAACAGAGCATGTCTTTTGATTCTTGAATGAATTAAATAGCAAATAATATTTCCTTCACAAGGTAAAATAATTTCTACTAACTCAATTATTTGAAAGACAGAGAGAGGTATGGGCAAGGAATGTCTTTTCACATGCTACATTACTAAAATTATCATTTGTTCATGGTGACATTTGTATCATTTTGTAACAGGAGACTGCTTTGCTTCCTCAAATTCTTCCACCACTGCACAACCACTCCCCATACAGATTTCAGGGCTAACTAAAGTTAGACTTAAAGAAGAAAACTTTTGCTAGGGTAGAAAAAGATGGAAACTCTAAACAGTATCTAACTAAGTATACCTTGATTTTACTAAAAATTTTCACAAAACTCAATCCATTCATTTTATAGCTTACATAATTGACTTTGTAGTTAGAACCAACAATCTTTATCTTTATCTTTATCTCAGTCTGTTAGTTTTGGGATCACAATCATCTCAAAACACATTTAAACTCCTCTAAATGACAGCTCTATTTAAAACAACTCTCTAAGTCTTGACCAGAATTCTAGTGGAAGAAGACAGGGTTATTGGAATTGTATGCTTGGGAAAATCAGAAATGTTAATGAACTAAAAGACCAAGAGGGACTATAGATGAGGAAGATTTTAATGCACTCTGATATGAAACCTGTAAGGATTTATGGGATCCTAGGAATGTACAAATATTTTTGAGTGTGTAATAATTTTTAGCCAGTTTAACTCAACTGGTTGAATTCAGACTATACATTCAAAAAGTGCCGTGGTATCGACTGATTAGTTATATTAAAAAATAAATTCCCTCAGAAGAGGCAGTGACATATAACAATCCTCAGTTTGTATTCCTATGTATTTGATAACAAAGTTACTTTAAAAGAGAAATCATTTTATTCTTCAAATAAAAACTTCAAGTGTCTCACTTAGTCCTTAAAATTTCTCTTCATTTAGATATGTTCTATAGGTTGGAAACATAGGGGGTGATGTTTAAAGCTTACAAAATTTATTGTAAAATATTTGATAAAATATTTTGACTTGTGTCAAATTATCATTTCCCTAAAATCCATGGTTTCATTGTTGGAGGATGAATATATGTATAATGCATAACCCAGAGTAGAAAACACACATGTTCTAGGATCACCTTTCAGATCTATCTGCCAAACTTTTTAAATTTGACTCAGAAGTAACCTAGAAACAAACACACACACACACACACACACACACAAAACTACTATGACTTGCAGTCAATCACTTGTGTAAGTTTGACTCTTATAAAAGTTCTATTACAAAAACAAACAAGCAAACAACCAACCAAACAAAAAAACCTCTTTTCAAGCTTAGTGTTTTATTACTTTTTTTACTCCTGGGATATCATTCCAGATGGATCATGTATTTTACTCCAAAAGGAATACTCTTCATAGCTGTTCCCTATATGGACCTCTGTTTGCATTTTAGATGCTTGGAAAGATAAACAATGAAGAATATGTCTAATACTCTCACAGAACTACTTTCATAATGTTGCTTGAAATTGTAGTCAAGGATGGTTAATTCTACATATCAGCAAGGGGAGGCATAATCACAACACTTGCTCAAATGGGCCAATGGGTAGAAGCAACAGCTTTTATGAGAAGTAACATTACATCTCTTACACTAGATTTACAAAGGTATTTACTTGGGGGTTTTAACTTAAGGTGAATGGTCTTGGTACCCTTAGAATTCCAGGATTTAGGAGAAGAATCTTTCCTTCATTAGCTAATGCTAGAAATAACTGAGTCAGTTTTAAATACAATGTGTATGTTGTTCAGGACACATGACATATTTTTTT
>NW_004567112.1:48321337-48334871 GCF_000260355.1 Condylura cristata
CAGGAGAGGTCTGCCTCGCCATGTGGTCACCTCCAGGGCCGGCGGGAATCAAACTCATGGGGAAGTGGCTTAAACTTTTCAGTGCTGTGCTTTAACCCTCTGCGCCACAAGGGAGGGCCACATGACATATTTTTCAATTGTAATATTGAAGATTCATGTGTCCAACAGGAAGGAACTAAGCCCATAGTTCACATAATTACACTGGGAAGATCTACACCCAACATACTTGAGACCATTCTAAATTACTCAATTTTACTTCTTTTTCAACAGTTCCCCCCCCTCCATGTATTCTTTTTATTCTTTTTGGCAAAACTCAGCTTTCCTAGCATTTTATTTCAAAATGTATGCAAGGTAGAGTTAGGCAAAAAGGCAGCAGAATGAAGATATTGGGCTTATTTCTTCTATAAATTCACAACTAAGTACAGGTACCTGAGCAGCTCAGCCCACAAGCAGGGGAGTCTGCTCTATGAAATCCCATAGAGTTGTTATTTCAGGGGCACATACTCTCTTTGGGAACAATGTAGACTGACACTCCACTGGAGAATGGGGCACACCTAGTTGTCCAGTAAAGAAGTGTACACCACTGGAGAACTATAGATAGAGTGTTGCAGTGGTAGTTACTGTTTCAAACAAAAAACGCAATATAAAAAACCTGAACCCAAACAGTTAGGGAAAGCCACATCAGATCACCTGTGTCTCCTCATAGAAGCACCCAGAACTTGGATATTTAAAACACCATCCACCTCACCACACCACACCACGGCCAAAATTGAGACAATAGAACATTTCCATTGTTGAGAGTTTAAGCATCAAAAATAGAAGAATGAGGGAATGACAGACAATATTTAAAAAGAAAGATACCACGTCTGGAATCCTTTACTCTAAGAGGTTAACATTTAAGACAGAAGAAAATGTAAGTAGTTTCAATGAAAAGCTAAAAGAATTGAACACCAAACCATCCATGCGAGGAATACTATAGTTTATTAGAAAGTAACTGAAGTTAATAATCACCTTAAAAGTAAATGTACATTTTAACAATGAAGAGATATAGAATGACTAAATGGAATTCAAAACAAAGTTGAACCTTCTGCTGTTTATGGGAAACTTATCATACTACAAAAGATAAGCACAAGCATAGTTAAAGGCTAAATGACAACACAACTAATAACAATACAGAAAAGTAAGGGCAGCTACATTAATATCAAGCATAAAATATACTTCCAATTTAAAAATAATGAGGTAGAGGTGAACATGATGATTATCGATGTAATGCAAGAATAAATAACACATAATATTTAATCACAGTCTGATGGAGAACTTACATACCTAAGGTAATTACAAAACTAACAGATGATTGCATCAAAATTGCTATCCATGCTTTGGAATACTATTCAATGGTAAGGAAGATGAAATGCTGTTATTTACAGCAAAATGGAGGAACTTTGAAGGAATTATTTGTAATAAAACAAATTAGAAATACAAAGACATGCATCATTTATATACATATGGATTATTTGACAAAGTATAATACAAAAGCTAGCAGACATGGATGAATGAAGTAAGGGTTCCATGGTTAAGAAAGAGAGGGGAATAAAATTGAGGTGAGGCAAAACAAGGAATGGTGGTGGGGGAAAATGTGTAAAATATTTATATAAGGTAGCTACTAATTTTTCTTTAAAAAAAATCTGAATCACAGAAATTCTGAAGCTTTCTTTTTATTGGAGGGGTTTATTAAAACATCCCAGATTTTCCTTTATAAAAGCATATTATTAGTACCCTCTGCTAGTACCCAATAATAACACAGCATAGATGAGCAAAAACTTTTAGAGCATTTTTTCTGCTTTTTATTTCAAAACCTGTTTCAAGAACATTAATTTACTGTAAGATCCAGATAATATATATGCATTATTTCAGGCACAAAAAGGAATGCTAAATTACCACCTTAACTTACTTCCCAATGCATTTTTATATATGGTATGTTTCATCCATAGTCCTGATCCAGAATCTGTCATGATATTAAATCATATTTATGGGACTGACTACACAATCTTTATTACCAGAGAGGAGATCAACCTCAAGCTTCTCTCAATTCTAAGTTTATTGAAGTGGGACAGGAGAATTTATATAGGACAAAGCTAATAATAATACTCATTCCCCTAGTGTTTGAGCTTGAGTCAAAATGTATTTCAAAATGTATAGATCCAATCCTAAAATTGTTGTCTCTGTTGGAATTTCCTTTATCACTACTGATAAAGAAATTATTCTCTTCCTCTCTATTTTTCTCCCAACCTTATTTGTGAGCAATTCTTTCAAGTGTTCTCAGACTACTCTGAGTGTTTGATAATGGGTGAGATTATAAACATAAAACCAGTAGTTGTATTTCATACATGTTTTCTAGGTAAGCATTTTCAAAGACAGTTTATGCTTGGACTTCAGGTGAAGAAACATGTAGGGTGTTTATTACAAAGAGAATTTGCCAGTCCCACTAAACGTGCCTTTAGAATTTAGAAAATGGGAGCCTGAATTTTAAATGTGTAATTCAAGTAATCCTAATACACTTAAGTTAAAGAACTTTAAAACCACGTGGAACATAGTTGGAAAGAAAATGATAAAATTTGTCGTTGACACTGTCATGTACATAATCTATCATCACAGAAATTTCGTTTCGGTCAGTACTTTGCTTCTATAATGCAATCCAAAAGGAAGTCCTCTGGCATTTGAAATGAATCCTATACCAACTGATTTTAACTTTGTTGTTCAGATTTCTGTCTTCTCAGGCTTGTATCTACAAATTAAAGATAATAATAATAGGAAGTACTTTTGAGATTTTAATTATATCCCATATTTATCAGTAATCTTTGCAAAAATATATACACAGAAAATGCTTTAAAATAGTTAATGCTGAAGGAATTTATTGTTGACAACATTAACTACTTAGTCTTATGTTTCTGACAGTCAGTAATTAAAATTTAAAGTTTTATCTTTACTTTTTTCAAGCAGAATATAATTTTGGAAGCTCTACAAATTAAATTTCTCCTTAAAGTTGTCAAGAATATTAAAAGCATAGGTCAAATGTATGGTAGCTATAATTACTCTGCCAGCTTTTACCATTTTTAGTTAAGCAGAGTTTTTTTCTTGCATTCTCAAAAAACAGTGTGCAATTATTCTTGTCAATTTCAAATAGATTACTCTCTGAGAAACACTGCAATTTGTCCCAGACCTAGTTGCCTTTTTAACTCTAATTCAAGATCCCAAAATAAGATGTTCTCCGACTTGATCCAAACAATATATCTCCAAAGAGTTTTGCCTATTTATCTCTTTTCTAATCTTATTTGTTTTGGAATATCGCATTGGAATAAACTGAGCTTTTTTTTTTTTTTTTTTTTTTTTGCCACAGTCAAGACTTATCTTATTCATTGCCAAGTGTAAGATTGAATGCTAAATCAAACTACATGGTCACACTACAAATTAACAAACTTTGCCAGTGTAAAATAATTCCAAAGTTTGGACAGTACAAGCCAGCTGCTAGTATATAGATAGAAATTGCTGGGTGAGAATAAATCATCAATCTGTTTATATAATAATGGAACATACAGATAGCGTACTGTGTGTGTGCAAAAAAGTATTTGTACTACCAAATAGTAAGACCAAGATTCTAGTAGGTTTGTCTTTCAGAAATTTTGATTTTGACCATCTATTTTTATGTCAAAACCTAAAATAAGACAACTGTTATTCTCTTTATCCAAACATTTGTAAGAAACAGATCAGTTATTTTTTCAGATTTTTTTTTTAACCACTCATTGGTACCTCTTGATTTATACTGAAGGGGACACAATGAAAATTACACCAACCTTACCCAAGAAAATCTTGATTGCATTGTGTTATTTTTCCTAATAAATAATGGCTAAGAAGATCTTGTTAAAACATAGTTAATATTCACAAAATAACACCTAAATGCATTCATACTTACAAAGTTCATTATTTCCTACACAGTTATGTCTCCAAGATGATTCTAGTAGTTAAAAAAGACGAAGATGTGGCTGATTACATACCAGGCAATTGTAATGTTAACTCTAAGCATCTTTTTCTTTTTTTACTTATAAATGCAAATTTTAACTAAACACACATGGAATGATTAGTTAAATTATATGTAAAAACTTTAGTGATTCTAATTCCCATGATTCTTTCTTGAACTAATATTTCCTCAATTTTTAAATATTTAAATAACTATTTTCTAATGAGTGATGGCAAGTACTTTAAAGGAGATAGAACTGTGTAGAGCAAATTTACCCACAAAATGGACTGCATTTAATATATATTTTTTGTTTTGTTTAATAGTTTACAAGAGCAAAATAGACTAATTCTCATTTATAAAAAGGTTATTGAAATATTGAAGATCATGATATAAACTTTAGCAATATTAAATATTACAAAGCTAGACACTGTCTTGCTTGTCCACAAGCTTGCCCACACAAATGTATGATTATTAGCCATGAGGAACCAGATCTTTCCTATTATCTTAAACATGATAGCAAATTTCTTATACTTCTGAAATAATATAACAACTTTCAAGATAGTCAGACTTTGCAATTGGCAATCAGTCAGATATTTGTGTTCCTTTATTTATGAAATCAGTTGTGAAGAAAACAAAGTATACCCTACTTATGAGAGTGACAAATATCAGCTGTTATGTAATGGTTTTCAAAAATTCCAAAAGCCCTTCAGTTTTATGCTAAATCTACTCTGCCTTGCTTTACAAATGGAACAAGACCTAGATGACAACACATCTGTTTACAACATGGTTTACTGAATATTTTAAGCACACTGTTGAGACTTACTGCTCAGAAAGAAAGAATCCCTTTCAAAATATTACTGCTTGTTGACAATGCACCTGGTCATCCAAGAACCCTGATGGAGATGTAAAAGTAGAGTAATGTTGTTTTCACACCTAACACAAGTTCATTCTGCAGCCCATGGAATAAGGAACAGTGTTTGCTTTTAAGTTGGTTTTATTTTTCCCTGTATTTCTTTTCCTTTTTCCCCTTGAGGTAACATTGCTTTGCAACATTGTGCATGATTTAGAGGTCTAGGTTCACAACTCCTCAGATATAGGTTACTATAACACCTCCACTATCAAAGCACCCCATTGTCTTTTATCCTAGGCTATTAATGCCCTCTCCCTACTTTGTCCAACTTCATACTCCCTTTCCTTTTGGCAGCCTCAGGTTATAGGATTTGTTTTGGTTTAGATTTGTTAGTCACCTTTTTTCTCTCAATTTTTAAGTTTTGTAATTTAAGAAGTACATTTTTGTAAGGCTCTATATATCATAGATAATAATTCCTCTAAAGTACCTGGGCAAAGTCAGTTGAAAAATGTTCCAGAAAAGATCTTTTTCAGATGCTATTAACAACATTGACAGTTTATAAGTGGAGGCCAAAATGTCAAAACGTTATAACCATCATTGATGATATTGGGAAGCTTAAGATTTCAGTGACAGCAGTTGCTTTCAATGTGGTAAAAATAACAAGTGAATTAGAATTGGAAGTGGAGCCTAAAAATATGAGATTCGTCATAAAAATTTAACAAAGGAGGAATTGCTTTTTATGAATGAGTAAAAAAGTGTTTTCTTGAGGAGCGGAATTTACTCCTGGTGAAGATGTTATGAACATTACTGAAATGATGAGAAGGGCTTAGGATATTGCATCAACTTAGTTCCTCAAGAAACTTCAGTTTTTGAGAAGACTACAGTTTTGAAAGTAGTTTTGTTGTGGGTAAAATGCTTCAAGCAGCATCTCATGCTACAGAGAAATTTGTCATGAAAGGAACAGTCAGTCAATGCAACAGAGTTCATGGTCTTGTTTGCAGAAATAACCACAGCTGCTCCAACCTTCAGTCCCCATTACCCTGATAAATCAAAGGTCATCAGCTTGGAGGCAAGTTTATCCAACAGCATATATTGTAACTTGCTGAAGGTTCTGATGATGAGTATTTTAGCAATAAAGTATTTTAACTGTTATGAACATTTTAAAACATAATTCTGTATAAAACTTAATAGACTGGGCCCTCCCTGGTGGCGCAGCCGGTTAAAGCACAGCACTAAGAAGCTTAAGCCACTTCCGCATGAGTTCGATTCTGCCTGCTCCGAGGAGATCCACATGGCGAGGCAGACCTCTCCTGACCCGCCTGCTGCTCCCCTCAGCAGTGTACTTCGTCGATCTGCCTGTTCTGCACCCCACTCTGTCTCTGGTGAATCCTCTCACCCTCTGCATCTCTGGCCTGTACCCCAGCTCTATATGAATAAATAAATAAATCTTAAAAAAAAACTTAATAGACTACAGTAGACACACTTTTATATACAATGAGAATCCAAATTTTCATGTAGAAACAATTTTATTGCAGTATTTTGGAAGTGAACCTGTCTCCAAAGTGTCTGTATGGAGATTTCAAATAAACATTTGAAGATCTTTCTACACAGAACTATGGTTAAAATTAAATTTATATGCCCTTGAGAGCACTAGTCTGTTGGATAGCAAAATATGCTTTACTAACTGGAGTGAGCATATAATGAGGCAAGGTGAAATAAACAAAGAAAAAATAAAGGAAGCATAATTAGTATATTTAAAATATACTTTTTACATGCTTAATTTATTACTGCAACATTTTTATGAAAATATATTTTTCTTATGAACATAAACTTGCTATAAAAATAATGCATTTATACTCAAGTATTCAAATTTATTTTTCAATTCCCAAATATATCCTCATGAGCCACTTTAAAAAATTCAAAATGTAATAGCATTTACTTCCTAGTCCTACCTCTGGTTTGAAGAGTTATCTTCATTCTAGTTGATAAAATTAATCTGACTCTAGCTGTGAGCAAGTGGGGTTTAATTTTCTCAACTTCACACATAGTATTTTTAAAAGATTTTCTTCCTAAATATCAAATTTCCTCTAAGTGTACATTATGTTTTATTTTGTCCTAAATCATATCTTATATGTGTAGCCAGTCTTGTAAACATCACCATAATAACCATAAAAATTACAGCATCAAACATATACAATTTTTCATACATGAACATAATAGAGCTAAAACTTCACTCCCTGTCATTGGCATTTTAGGTTTTATAAACTTAGGATACAATTATTTTGTAATAATGAATTTAATAATATAACTCTTAGAACTCTTAGTCTGAAATTTTCAGGTTTAATGCTCTTAGATGTTATACTGAGCTGACTTTAGTCTTAAATTGTGGGGTTCCAGAACAGCATAAACACCCAAATTCTTTCTAATCAGCATCGATCTGTCAGTTTGATCTCCCATTAACTAAGATTTCACCTTAGAAATTGAAAACACCAGTTTCTCAGCTTCATTCAGAAGTTTCTACTAAAAATTTGTAAGGAATTAACTCAGGCATTTGTGTGTGTTTGTGTGTGTGTGTGTGTGTGTGTGTGTGTGTGTTACATATCTAGAAACAAGAGCTGGAGAGCTGGTTCTTAATGTTGAGAGTGCTTGCATGTACAACAGAGCTATGTGACTGTGGTTACACAACAGTATAAAGGAGGCTCCTTTGTTATTTGTCTTATGGTCTCTTTTTTTTCCGCTTTCCCTGCCTACCTGCCTGTCTGCCTGATTCAGGCACCTGACATGCTTTAAAGGCATGTCAGATGTACCTGAGATTCCAAGATTTATTTTCCATAAGTCTAAATAGTAAATCTTCCTGGTCTGGGATGGTTGCACAACACAACTGAATTATAAGGAAAATGAAGAACAGTATGCATAAATGTGGGTGTGTATGTGTGTGTGAATGTTAGAAACAGTATTTTTAAATACTGTTTCTTTACTGTGTACTGAAGGAACAATATATCACTTTTAGGTAAGTTCTAATATTACTAGCTTAGATATACCAATGTGACTTTAATAACTATAGTCAAAGAAGTATAAGTTTTACATAAACAGACAGCTACTTTATCTTTTGTGGCTGATTTGTTATTAATGATATTTATTACAAGAAAATGAATACACTTAAAATTTGTAGTTTATTTACATTTAAGTGTTGAGTGGTAGCATAAATAGCATAAAAAACTTGAATTTGAAATATGAAATCTCTGTAATTTAATTTTATATATTTCATAAAAGAATTAATTGATACTAGGCAATACTGAGGTTTTCTTTCAAGGAGGTTTTCCTTCATCTATAAAATAAAGTAATATCATGTGAGAAAAAAATAGAAAAATAACAATAAAATTAAGTATTGGTGTTATTCTACATAAGCAGACTTTTTCCTTCTGAAATTAAGAGTATATAGCTAACTTTCAAGCACTGGACATGTGTCAAATGTTCAAGTTTGTTCTAGAAAACTTTTCTAATAGGATAAATTGTAAAGAGCTTTCCACCAGAGAGAGAAAAATGTATAGGCATATATAATACATACCTGAACTATTTGTGCTCAAAAACTTGTCTCTTAACTCTTGTCCCAAACACTGCTGGACTTTGAAATCACTTATCAGTGATTTTTTTTTTTTTTCAGTTAGAATAGTAACCCTCATTTGCCTATCTTTTTCTTGCACATTTGATTTGTTTCATATATCCACATAGTAAGGACTATCTTGTTTTTTCATTCCTATCTATACTATTGAAAACAACCATCCTAAATTGTGCCTCTTGAAGTCACTAGATAGCACTCTAAGGAAAAGGCAATATTAAAGTAATATTTCCATAATAATCCAAGATACACAAAGAAGCATTGAATAATAAGAATTGAACAATGAAAAAACTCATTCACTTGGATATTCTAATAGAAACACATCTTTTATATGACAGTTTCAATATACTCAATTTCTCTTAATTCTGTTATTGCATGTGCTAATCAGTTTGAAGCATAAATAAAAGTGCTGCACTATCATTATTTTGACTTATTCTTTATCATGCTTTTATGAGTATTATAGATAATCACACATTTATAATTAATCTTTCAACAGGCCTTTTAGGCCATATATGATAACAGAGAACTATTCAGAAGGACATAATTTGTATTTATTACTTTTATTTATCTTTCCAAAAGAGGAAATATGTCTCAATGACTATCACTACTGAAATGTTGAAGATATTAGATATCATTCTTAGAGCACAGTGTTTCACAGGAGAATGGGTCCAGAAATTTTCCAAAACCTCACATAAAAAGTAAGTATTTAAAGCACTGATAGCAGGCATTCCCTGCTCTTCCCTCATACCCCAAGCAAAAAAGTGGAAATAAAGTCTAGAACTAGGTCTGAGTTCCTGTCTAATAGGCTACAAATGACTGACAGTTTAAATATCAATTTTATACATAGGTATAGAGATTGTTACCTTTTTTTAAATATTTATTTATTTATTTATGCATACAGAACTGGGGTACAGGCCAGAGGTGCAGGGGTGATGTGAGATAGAGTGGGGAGCAGATCAGTCAGATTGACAAGTACACTGCTGAGAGGAGCAGCGGGTGGTCCAGGAGAGGTCTGCCACGCCACGTGGATCACCTCCAGGGCTGGCGGGGTTTGAACTCATGCTGAAGTGGCTTTAGTTTCTTAGTGCTGTGCTTTAACCTGTTGTACCACCAGGGAGGGCCGAGATTGATACTTTTAAATGAACATTAAAAGGTTATTCACAATGATTTTAAACAAGAATACTTGGGGAACTTCTTCAATAATCTTTGTTTGCTCAAACACTTATTTCCACAAAAAAGGTTCATTAACATGATCAAAATTCAAGTCCTTAAAAATCTGCCAATCCATTAGCCTTTTATTTTATTCACTCTTTAACCACTATTTTGACAATATTAATTTTCTTTCCCTTCTTAACATTCTTTTTGTGTTTGTATTTCATGTATCTGCAAATGTCTGTCCTTGAATCCTGGATAAATACTATTATCTTCTCTACCTTAGTATTATAACTAGGGAATGTCAAATTTCAGTTATTTTGAAAATTTCCTTTGAAACCTATTATTGTTTTATATTTAGAGGTTTGTCTTCATAGTTTGATATACACATGTACATTGACAATTTTCAAACTGGTCAGACTGTTATAAAATAGTATAATATTGTCCATATATTTTTCTGAAAGTTTATCATTGACAAAAAAAATCACTCCCCTTCTCCGCATACTTATCTTCTTGTATGTGTATTTTGCATATTTGTTAAAATAAAAAAAATAAATAAGGCCTCCATGGTGGTTAAGTCTCAGCACTATGAAGCTATCTGCAGCCACTGCAACAGAGTTTGATCACCACCAGGGAGGTGACCTACGTGGTACAGCAGACCTCTGCTGTCTTGCCTGCTGCTCCTCTCAACAGTGTATTTCAGTAGATTTGCCTGTTCTGCTCCTATTTCTGTCTCTGGCTTGTACCCCAACTCTTGTATGCATAAATAAATAAATCTTTAAAAATTAAAGAAGTTGGGGCCCTCCCTGGTGGCGTAGTGGGTTAAAGCACTGCACTAAGAAGCTAAAGCTACTTCCGCATGAGTTCGATTCCCGCCTGCCCCGGAGGAGATCCACATGGCATGGCAGACCTCTCCTGACCCGCCCGCTGCTCCCCTCAGCAGTGTACTTCGTCGATCTGCATGTTCTGCTCCCCACTCTGTTCCTGGTGAATCCTCTCACCCTCCGCATCTCTGGCCTGTACCCCAGTTCTGTATGAATAAATAAATAAATCTTTAAAAAAATTTAAAGAAGTTGAAGATATAATATTTATTTCCTACAAGTTTATCTTTAACTGCACCTGTAGATAATTCTCAAAATAAGAGAGATATCTAACATTATCAAAGACTATGTAACTCAGTCATACTTTTTTTTTAAGATTTATTATTCATACATTCATACAGAACTGGGGTACAGGCCAGAGATGCAGAGGGTGAGAGGATTCACCAGGGACAGAGTGGGGAGCAGAACAGGCAGATCGACGAAGTACACTGCTGAGGGAAGCAGCGGGAGGGCCAGGAGAGTTCTGCCACACCATGTGGATCTCCCCCGGGGCAGGCTGGGGGATCGAACTCATGTGAGGTGGCTTAAGCTTCTTAGTACAGTGCTTTAACCCGTTGCGCCACCAGGGAGGGCCCTCAATCATACTTTTATTTGCTATTTTTTCGAAGTATCTCTTTCACCTAAAAGGGCATTCTAAAACAAATGAAAAAACCCCATCTTTTGCATTCACAAACCACATGGAGCTTGTCAATAATGATGAGGATGTAATTAGGTTTTTACTGCATGAATTTAATAACTCTTTTCCACTTATTTTTGGTCATGTGCATTTAATTTTGTGACTTTTATCAGATTTGGAGTTGACTCATTTTAATCATAATCACTAGTCTTAAATTGTTAATTTACTTTGTTTATAAAACTGTGTCACTTTTATTGAGGTAACTTTGTTTTATATACTTTATATTATTTAGATGTAAATATTTAACAAAAATGCAGGCATTTTTGTAAATTAAATATTCTATAAAATAACATTATGTTGAATATAAGAATGATGGAATACTAACAAGAAATTATCATTTTTATTATTGAAAAACTAGCATATAGTTACATATATGAGTTATTTATGGGGGATGAAAATTAATAAAACCATGTTTTTTAACAGCATATGTAAAAAGGTACAGATTTCACCAAGAAAAAAAAAACTTGATGGAAAAGTTTCCTGTTTTATGAAATTATTATGATAAAAGCATGCTTACAAAAATGTTTTAAAAAGATATATTTATGAGATTTATATTGCTGATAAATGAAATTATTGTAAATCTGGAGTCTTAAACCAACACCCTATAATTCTGTAGATAAATCTTGTAACATATACCTCACTTGGTATAATGAAGGCTTAGATACACAGATTATATATGGTTCTGGGAAGAATCCATTTGTTGCCTTTATAACTTCTAGAGACCAGACACTATTACATGAACCTCTAAGACCATTTTCTTTTGTCACATTTATCTTAGACTCTGAACTCCTCTGCCTCCAACTTGTACTTTGGAAATATATAAAATCCTTCTACCCAGGATAATCTGCTTGTTTTAATTTCAACTGTTGACTTGATTCGCAATCTTGAATTTACTAGCAATATTAATTACCTTTGACATGCAAATTTATATACTCTAAGGTTATGGGTGAGGATCTGAATATATATAATCCAATTAACCATATTTACATCATTAACCATTCTAATATTGTCAGCTAAATATTTCATATGAAAATATACATTCAAATATATGTTCACATGTATATATAAAATGTTTTGCCAGTATTGCCTTTGTATTTGGTATCAGTGCTCTGTTGTATTCTATGACTAAATTTGTTTAGATATAATTAGGCCACAACTAGATTTTCTATCAAAATGTTTGGAAACCTTTTGTCTTTCAATTTTGATTGCTTTAACATTTGTTAGTCATTAAAATATGTCTTCCAATGATCTAATTTTAGATACATTTCTTTTTTCTTTTTTCCTTTTTTTTTCTAAATTAAGGTAACATTTATAATCAAATCATATGCATCACTGTATATGATTTAGAGTTATAGATCATATCCTTCAAATATATCTTACCTAGAGTTTCTACCATAATAGTGTTCTAGCCTTTAAATTTTAGAAAAAGCTAACTTCACTATCTTGAATTTAATTTTCTGACCATTAGATTGTTTAGGTCTTTGAAAACAATTTAGGAACTCAGATTCAATCTAGCATATCACCTAGGCACACAAACATGAATATAGAAATCGTCATGCTTCAATCTGAACTAAAAATGGCTATAACTTTTAAATTAACTCAAATATTAGGGCTTTATGGTCTGTTGACTCTAAACCTCAATGCCAATTTTGGAGATACTTATTTGCTATATTCCAAGATTTGGAGAGGGGTGAAGTGTGTGAACATTTTGATGACTTTTTAAAATTTTAGGGCAGATTTGGAATGAGTTATTATTAACGTTGGCAGTTGTAGAAGCTCTGGGGTAATAAAATAAGCACATAATTCTTAAAAATGTACTTACTCCCTGATTATTGTAAAGGATACAGATATTCATTGAACTTAATGACTGAATAATTTTACATTTTAAATTATGTTATAGAAATGCCACATTATAATTATGTTTATGAAAATAGAAAATGGATAGTTTTTAAAAATGTTTCTAAAAGCTTTTCTTCCCTTTTATGTAATAGAGGTTTTATATAATACTTAATCATACTATGAACATTGCCGTATTCTATGTGAATGAGAATAGTGAAAAATACATAAAGGAGTAAATGACGTCAAAAATTGTGTTTGATAAAAAAAAATGTATCAAATTCATTGGAGAACAATAAGAGGGAGAGAAACAGATTTGTTAGATGAATTTGCCGTTATTAAAACTGTTGGCTTTCTGTCTTATCCTAGTATTTTAAATCCACAGAACAGGGAGACTATACCCTTAAAGTAAGGAAGATTAAGATAAAGATTTAGCCCCACTTGTGAGCTGGTGTTAAAAGGGCTAAATTAATATATATTTTTTTTTATTAAAAAGTTTATTTTT
>NW_004567112.1:48341733-48367430 GCF_000260355.1 Condylura cristata
GTCTTTACTCTGCCGCCATCTTCCGGAAGTCCTCCTATATGGTTTCTTTTCAGTTCTTCTGACTTGGACTCCAACACTGAAAACTGATCGAGAGCCAAAGGACCAGCTGCGACCCACCAGGCCAGAAGTAAATTAATATTTTTATTGTACCCTTTTTCCTCTGATTTTGTAATGATATTTACCTATTCCATGTAGTTCTTTCTGTTGGGACTACAGTTTTCATTTTTGAGCTAATTACACACACACACACATACACAAATATGCATAACTGGCTGGTGGTCTGAGAAGTTGAAGAAGGAACTAAGAAATAAAACAGTTATAGGCCAATACAACAGCTCAGAATAATCACTTAAACCAACAAGTATACAATGTTGGTGAGTTACAAAATAGCTATTCTGCCACACTTCCAATATCCCATAAGAACCTCACATGTGTTCTTACTTAACCAGAATCATACAAGAGGTATAATTCTGAGAAATATAGTTCAAATTTAACAAGTTGATGCATTACAAAACCAGCACAGATGATGAATATTTTTAAAAATGTACAGAGATAAGACAGAATTGAAACTCACTATACAAATAATTGTTTCATAAGCAAGCAAAAAAATGGTAAAAATAGGTAGTTGAAACAAAATGAACAACAGGATATTTATGTACTTTCAAAAGGTACTCTAGAAAGTAGTTGTCAAGAGCAAGGGAAAAAAATGCAGGATTCAGAAATTTGTTCAATGGGCATTTATAAAAATTCAATTCTTATAGAAGTAGAATGAAGCTTACAGAGATTACATAACTTGTTCAAGTCTCACCCTTAGAAAGTGGGAGATTCAATAATAGAACCAATATTTATAATCACTGTACAATTATGTTTAACATTTTGGTATGAGTCAAACAGTGTGATTAGAATTTAATAGATATTTCTCAGATGTCTCTGAAGTGAACACATTCCTATACTCTCCAATGCATTGCCAAAGCTTTGAAGTAATATTTCTCAAAATCCTTTGCCAGGCAGATTAAATAGTTATAGTTTCATGGGGACTGCTTGCATGTGATTTGGATGATTTTGGAGTGAAGTCATTGTTCTGACTTTACAATGCATATACAGGAACAGGCAGGTGAAAATATTAAAGAAGCCTGCCAAATTCTGTGAAAAGCTTTTGACAGTAGCCCCGACCATTGGCAGTGATTTGTTGTAGTCTGAAAGGCTGTTAAGAACTGGTGCTTCCCTTTTCTGACTTATTATCCCATGTCTTCTGCAATTTGTAAATTACTGTTTCCTGGGGTTTCTAATTTTGCACTTGTGTTACTAACTTGGGAATTTCTGTTTTGTAGTCCTAATACTTACAATGATAGTGTGCATGTGTGTGTGTATACACATGTGTATATATACACATATGTATATTTCCAATGATCTTTTTCTTCCTCAGGAGCCTGAAGTGTATAGATAGGCCTAAACTTAGTACTTTTATTCTAGAGAATTTATACTCCCAGGTTCAACTTGTATCCAAACAATTATGGTGTGCTCATACTGACATCTTTATAAACCAATAAGATGTTTGCTGACTCCACTAGTAGGTACAGAACTTTGACTATTTCACTATTTTAATATGAAGCAGTGTTATTATGTTGCAATCTTTTACTATGGGAAGTACTAATCTCTTCAAATTGCATAGTCAAACTAAAAAACAAATACAAAAGAAAATGTCACCAAATGAAAATAAAAGATAATAAAAGAAATATACTTTACAGTTGAACTTAAAAAAGAAAGGAAAAATTTGTGTGGGTAAGTCAGTATTATGCTGTTTTTCATACTTTATTTCTTCAGTATTTGATTTTATACTATCAAATAACTTTTATACTGTTGGCTATGCAAATTTATCTAGTTTAAGTGATAGTTTACTTTTGTACACCTTCATTTCCTTAAATGGAAGGTACACTAAATATAAACAATTAGTTCAAATTTAATACCTGCTAAGTTTTTTGGATGATCTTTATTTATTTATGCATGAAACTTTGCAACAGAAAGCTTAAATTGTCCATAGGGAAATGCTAGTAAGAATATTGACTGGGAAAAAAAATACTGACTGGTACAAAGCACACAACTAAGAAGATTATTTTCAAAGCTACATATTAAAGCTTTGGGGCCTTTTATGATCTTTATTCTACACATGACTGGGTAAAGCTGTAAGGCTTAAATTCTCTTTGTTGTCTTAATGGTTAGGGTCCAATTTATTTGACAACTTGTTCACACAATGGTAGAATGGGTTGGCTGTATTTCGACACATATTTGGGATATAGACTTCCAACAAAATAAGAACATGTGTTGTAACTGGAGCAGTTTAACAGAGCATTTAATGATTATTTGGTTGAAATCTCTGTAAAGGGAACAAGAAACCCACACAACAAGCCAGCAATGTTCTTTCTCCTAAACATTGAAATGAAGTGATAAGGGTGTATTAGCTTTTATGTCTGCCATTTCACCATTTAAGGTTTGTACAGTGACTGACTCTGGCTTAGAAAACAGAAGGATTTTTCTGAATGTATTTTTTTTTTTTTTACAAAAAAGGGAGAAAGCAATGTACCAGATGTGCTATAAATAAGATGATTAATATGTTAGCTAAAAAACCAAATAAACACATAACATGTTATTTAACAGTCAAAATATATAGTGCTTAACCGTCACAGAAGGACAAATCCTGCATGATTCCAATTATCTGGAATATCTAAAATAGTGAAACTCAGAAAAGGAAAGAATTGAATGATGTACAATGGGAAATGGGAAAAAGAAAGTGGGGAGACGTTAGTCAGTGTGTAAAATTTCAGTGTGCAAGTTTTGCAATTCCTAGAGATCTTATGTTGTGCGTGTAAAGACACACAAAAGTGTATATTTAGGATGCAAAACCTTCTCCTTTTCCAGCTGTCACAGCATTTAAAGTCTCTTAGAAAGGTAGATCTTGGCTTTCCTTGATGGCTGCATGTGTTAGGATGCAGCACTGAAAGCTAGCCACAGCCACTTCAGTACAATTCGATCCCCAAACCGGAGGTGATCCACATAGTGCAGCAGACCTCTTTCTGTCTTACCTACTGTTCCCCTCAGCAGTGTACTTCATCAACCTGCCTATTCTGCTCCCCACTCTGTCTCTGGTGAATACTCTCACTGCCCCTGCACTTCTGGCCTGTACCCCAGTTCTGTATACATAAATAAATCTTAAAAAAAGATTTAACTGTTTTAGCCACTGCTTACAAATAATTACACTTTCTCTTTACATATTTATATATAATTTTTAAAGATTTATTTATGCATACAGAACTGGGGTACAAGCCAGAGGTGTATGTGTGGTGATAGGCTTCACCAGAGACAGAGTGGGGAGCAGAACAGGCAGGTCGACGAAGTACGCTGCTGAGGGGAGCAGAGGGCAGGTCAGGAGAGATCTGCCAAGCCATGTGGCTCACCTCCAGGACTGGGGATTGAACTCGCACTGAAGCAGATGTGGCTAGCTTGCAGTGCTGTGTCCTAACTTGTTGCACCACCAGGGAGGGCCTAAATATAATATTTTTTTTTATAAATACTGTATATTTTATAAATATTTTCATAATATATATATGTGTTTATTATATGTATGTATAAAATATTTTATTTTTAAATGAGGAAAAGAGCCACACAGTACAAAGACATATAGTAATGATGGAGTCTAGATGCCCGAGGACATAGTACAGTTACTCTAGACAACCCACTTTCTAACTCTCTGTTAAGTAAAAGAAGCTTGTCACTTGATCAAGTCAATATATGTTAGATTTTTGATTATTCACAAACACATTACTTACTAATACATGAAGCAATCTAAAAAACTCATCCCTTGAATAAATAGCAGGCCAGTGTGTCATTCACATGGAGTTTGTAGAGTGCTTGGCATTGAGTTCTAAGCCACTACACCTGGCTAGGAGTGAGCCACACTCATTTCTGTGGTTAGTGGTAATTGCAGTTAGTTCAGTTTTCGAGTGGTTTGATAAAAGTTTCAATCTACAATAAAAGGTTGTCAGACAAGAAGAGTTAAGATGTTTTTTTCCTTTTAGTTATCATTTATTTTGCATAACAGAACACTTAATGAACCCTAAAGATTTTATATCTCACCTATCCCTTTCAGGAAGTCTCATATGTATAACTGCTAGATCTTGAAAATTCCCCTGTTTAAAATAAAATTAAATAGGAATAAAAAAGAAGTCTTCTAAATGTTTATTAGCTTATTTTAATATTAGTGACTTCACCACCAAATATATATCAATTGATTTAAAATGTGTGAAACTTTGGAAGAAAGTATTAATAGCTAATAAAAGTCAGCAACTAGGCCCTCCCTGGTGGTGCAGCGGGTTAAAGCACAGCACTGAGAATCTAAAGCCGCTTCCACATGAGTTCGATTCCCGCCTGCCCCGGAGGTGACCACATGGCATGGCAGACCTCTCCTGACCCGCCCGCTGCAGTGTACTTCGTCAATCTGCCTGTTCTGCTCCCCGCTCTGTCTCTGGGGAAGCCTCTCGCCGCCCCTGAGCCTCTGGCCTGTACCCCAGTTCTGTATGCACAAATAAATAAATCTTTAAAAAAAAAAAAAAAGTCAGCAACTATCCTGAAGAGCTATTTTTTTTAATACAAATCATTCAGTTATATCTGGAAGAAATGACAATATAGGCCATCTATTAGCAATATCCTTATGAATAATTTACCATAATCAATGTTAAGGAATGGTTTTAACAATATATATTGACCTGTAGTAGTTTCACTCTTATAATTCCTAATCTTTCAGATATTTCCCATTGTTTATCTTCCACTCTATCATTATGAGCCTTGAGACTCATTCATTCTCATGGAAATCACTAGATTGATTTCTTAGCTCTGTTGCAAGTACATGCTCTTCAATTTATATTTCATTGTCTTACTTTTCTCATTTTTGCTTTTTGAATTAGAATTTAAATAGACAGGACTATGAAATAATATAGTAAGATGCCAAAATGCCATAGGAGACTTATTCTCATTAATTTTATGGAAAGAAAGAACTATTACAATAAAAACATATAGCAATTTCTTTTTTATATAGTGTCCAAAATTAAGCAACTAATGGATTGTTTAAAAATTTTACATATTGCTCTCTAAGATTAATTAGTAGAAAAAGGGACATTATTTCTTATTCACAGCCTATGCATATATTAATTTACTGATATAATTTCTGATTTTTTTCATGAATTTATATTCTTATTTGGGTGCACCAAAGACAAATTAAAACTGTCTCAAGATATTTATTTGCCATTATCAATTACTTCTTGAGCTATTAAATATATTTTCAGAGCAAGCATATCTTCAAAATACTTCAGTTTTAGATAATTTTTTTCTCACCTCCAAGTGACTTTAATCCACCTACCCTTGTGCTTCTATGTCAAAATCTTATCCTCATTAACAATTTAGCAGTTTAAAGAGTCCATTACTGGGCATGTAGGTACTTGGTAAATATTTACTTGGAAGGCAGATGAATGACTTGTATTATTTCTCTCTCTCTCTCTCTCTGTGAATCTCCAACTCACAGATTATATTTTTTATGATTTATTTATGAATCCAAATACATACATACATACACACACACACACACACACACACACATATATAACTATAGCTACAGAACATGGAAAAAACAGGGAATAATTGGGAGGTGTTTGAACATTCCTGTCAGCACTGACCCAAAGTATGAGAAAGCTGATAGGAGTTCTGTCAAACTGACCATTCTAACACTGGACAATAAATACTCCAAGCTACCATTTGACTTTCTCTGTATAAAATTGAATTCTTTTTATATTCTTGGAATAAAAACATTGTGATCAGAAATCCAAAACATGAGAAGAAATTAAGAAATGAATTTTACTCCAATTTATAGCCAGAAATTATATAAAATAAACTGTAACTATAGGGACTATGTCTATAAGTATTTAATAAATCACTGTTAATGGCAACAGGATGCATCAATTTATTTAAATAACTGTTGGAGTCACAGATATGTGTGAACTATGCCAGACTTTCCCCTTGTCATTTATGAGATTCACAGGTAGATTGAATCCTAGATTAAATCTAGGAAACAAACTCCTTTGAATGAAGTGTAATAATCATGCCTCCTCAAAGGAATATTTTGCTCCAGTAATTGACTGATTTTTTTTCTTTCATTTATTTTCATTCTATTCACTTCTTGTTTCAAAGATTACTAATTGAACTGAGAAAGCCTCTGGAAGAGTCAGACCTGAATCACACATGCCTGTTTTTGATCACTTATCAAATTATAAATAGGTTTTTCTCTATATATTATTACAGTATAACTTCCCACTGAGTTGGTGAAAGAAAAAATCAGAATTAAAATTCAGTGAAATTATGTAATATAGAAAATGGCAAAGGTAATCAGGTTAGTGTTATCTGAGAACTATAAGGTCATATAATTTTTAAACCTAATTTCTATGACAAAACTTGTAAATAGGAAAGAAAAATAGCAAAATATAAATCTGCCTCCCTGACACTAACTGGTGCAAGAGGAATCATACCAACTTAGCCTGTTCATGTTACAAAATCAAGAATGTACTCTCTGACTCACAGGTTTTATATATATATATATATATATGATTTATTTATTTTGTGAATCCAAGAACTGGGGTGTGGGCCAGAGTTGTTGTGGGTGGAGAATTCACAAGAGACAGAAGAGACAGAGTGGAGAGCAGGACAGATATATGTACTGAAATACACTGCTGAGGGGAACAGTGGCCTAGACAGGAGAGGTCAGCTGCGCCATGCGGGTCACCTCCCTGGCTTGGGCATGGAAACTCCTATTGCAGTGGTTGGCAAATGATTGATAGCCATGAGACTTTAACCCCTGTGTCATGAGAGAGGCCTCTAACTCACAGTTTTATAACTCACAGTTTTATAATCATAAATTAATTGAGTTCCTCTCAAATAAAGAATTTTTGTTGGTTTTTTTTTTTCAATAAGCTTTGTAGTGACTATTTCAGTTTTTTAAAGGCTGATATTTTAGAAATAAGCTCTGATTTTTAATATATTGAATGTTAAGTAAATAAGATATTTAAATATGAGCAAATATGTTACATATAAAAATGTAAGTGATATGCAAATAATCAAGAACTGTTTGATGTAAACTAATCAAACACCATTTGGAGTTTCACAGAATTAAAATTTGGCAAATGATAATCCAAGGATACAATGCAGGAATTGGTGGGAATCAGTTTTATGGTAAAACTCTATTTTCCCTTGTGGAATTTTGTTTTTCAATTTCAGTTCCAGTCTTTTTTTTTTTTTTTTTTTAGATTTATTTATTTATTTATGCATAGAGAACTGGGATATAGGCCAGAGGTGCAAGGTCAGCAAAAGGATTCACCAGAGACAGAGTAGGGAACAGGACAAGCAGGTTAATGAAGTATAGTGCTGAGTGGAGCAGTAGGTGAGACAGGAGAGATCTGCTCTCCAGGCCCTGCCTGGGACTCAAAATGGAATTGTTGCTATCTTTCAGTGCTTTGCACTGTTGCACCACTAGGTTAAATTTTTCAAATTAAAAAATAAATAAATAACTAAAATTTACTTTAATCGCATGGACATAGTAAAATCAATAATGTGTAATTTAGTAAATGAATCCGTGGCTTTGTTTCTTTGCTCTTAGAATCGATTAGTGTCCCATAAGTTTTGGAGACTTGTGTCATCATTGTCATTCTTCTCCAAGTATTTTCTGATTTCTTCTTTGATCTCCTCATTGATCCAATGGTCTTCCAGTAGTGTGGGTTTTAGTCTCCACGTGGTAGATGGGTTTCTTCATATGCTTTATTTCTAGTATGATTCTTTCGTGGTCGGAGAAAATAGTTGGTATGATTTCGATCTTAGTGTATCTATTGATGTTTATCTTGTGACCCAGTGTGCGGTCAGTCCTAGAGAATGATCCATGTGGATTTGAGAAAAATGTGTACTCAGATTTTCTGGGGTGCAGTGTTCTATAGATGTCCACTAGACATGTTGTCCAGGTTGTCCAGGTCCTTGTTCAGAGCTTTAGTGTCTTTACTTATTTTTTGTCTTGTTGATCTGTCCAATGTGGAGAATGGCATGTTGAAGTCTCCTACTATGTATGTATTCTCTCTGATAAACATTTTCATAGATGACAGTAGTTTCCTGATATATTTTGGTGCTCCTTCATTTGTTGCATATATGTTGATGATTGTTATTTCTTCTTGTTATATTATCCCTTTAATCATAATGTAGTGGCTTTCTGTATCTCTCTTAACCTTTTTTAGTTTGAAGTCTATTTGATCTGATATAAATATAGCAGTTCCTGCCTTCTTTTTTGGTCCATTTGCTTGTAGGATTGTTTTCCATCCTTTTATTTTCAGTCTGTTTTTATCTTTTATAGTTAGATGTGTTTCCTGCAGACAGCAGAATGATGGTTTCTGTTTTTTAATCCATCCTGCAACTCTGTCTTTTTAATGATGAGTTTAAACCATTTACATTAAGAGATAATATTGATATACTGGCACTTACATTTGCCATTATGGTCCTTCTGTATTTTTATTCCTTGTTTTGAACTGTTCTTGTTCATTCTTCTGTTGGATTTTTGGAGTGGGGGCTTAGTCTTGACGAAATTGTGGAGTTTCTGTTTGTCTGAGAATGTCCTTATTCTTTCTTCGTTGAGAAGGAGAGCTTCACAGGGTAGAGTATTCTTGGTTGGCATTTAATGCTTTGGAGTTTGTTGAGAATGTCCCTCCACTCTCTTCTTGCCGTTAGTGTTCCTTCAGAGAAGTCTGATGTCATCCGGATTGGTTTCCCTTTGTAGGTTACTTGTTTCTTCCCTCTTGTCATTCTCATTATCTTTTCTTTATCTTGCAATCTTGGAATTTTTATTATAATATGTCTATCTGTTTGTCTCCTCTCATCATGCTATTTTGGGGTTCTTCTTGCTTCTTGGATGTCTACTTTCATCTCCTTCTTCAAATTAGGGAAGTTCTCTTCTATTTCTGTGAATATTTTTTCTATTCCTTGGTCTTTCTCTTCACCTTCTGGGATACTATAACTCTGATGTTGCTTTCCTGATGGTGTGAGATAGCTCTTGAAGTGTTTCTTCATTCCTTTTCCTTTGTACTTCTCTTTCTTTTTCTTTTTTAATTCACTTTGTTTCTGTGTCTTTAAGGGTGCTGATTCGTTCTTTGATTTCATCTATTCTGTTTTCATAACTTTTCCCAGCATTCTTTATCTCCTCTAGTGTGGCCTTTTCATCACCTGCATTTCCTCTATTTCCATTTTTAATGTCTCATTTTTTTTCTTCAGTTCACTGATTGCTTGTCTCCTATTTTTTTCATTTCTTTCATTTTTTCCATTCATTTCCTTGTTTGCATTCTTCAGCTCCTTGATGGCTTGCCTCATTTCATTTTGTTTGTTTATCATAATGATTCTGAATTCTTTATCTGGTAGGTTGAGCAGTTCTTCAATTTCTTTGGTGGTCTCTGCTGACTGATCTTTCTGTGGTGAATTTTCCCCCTGTGGACTTGCTTGAATATTTGTTTGTCTTCTTTTCCCGGTTGTGTATTTTCTAATACTTTCTATTTGCTGAAACATGGTGTTGCTATTATTGACTGGAATTTTTTTTTTTTTTTATGTTCTTTCTGTAATAGCTGAGGGACTTCCAGACCCTTCAGTTGTGGAGGGTATTCTGAGTTGTGTTATTTTTACCAGCCCCCACTGTGTGTAATTGTGTCTGTTGTCTCAGCTGGTAACAGTCAGGGGTCTCTTGTGTTGTTCAGCCTCTTCTAGTAACATGTTGAGTCTGTGTTTCTGGAAGGTGTCTGTTCATCTTTGTAGCCTTCGGATGTCCCAGGTTCCCTCTATGTTTGGTGTGCCTGTGGTGGTTATGATGGATTAGAAGTGTTGTAGTTCTCCCTGGAGCTGGGCCTTTGGCTGGGTTGGTGGCTGGCTTTGTATACACTCTAAGTATTGTGTGCCTTTCTGGCTCACAAGTCTTCAGGCTTCTGTTGTGGAGATGGGATCTTCTCCTTCCCCCTAGGAGTGAAGTGGAGTGCCAGAGGGCTGAAATTCTCCCAGCAGAGCAGGCTACTGGTCCTCCCTCTGAGTTTTCAGGGCTCTTTTTGTTTAGTCCGAACAGTCCCTCCCTGAGCAATGCCTCCCCACTGCCTGAGGTCCTTTCACAGAGCCCAGCTATATCTCTTTAACTCCAGGGTTTTGCCACAGTTTTTGTGGATAGATGTGGCAAGTCTCCCCATTTGAGGCACTTGCTAGGGCCTCTCTATGGTGAATGTGCCCATGCAAGATTGTTAAAATTGCTACATTATCCTAGCGTTGGGCCTGTGGTTAGGTCCCACTCCCCGCAGCAGCTTGGGATCCACTCACCTAGCTGTGTTGTCTCAGTTTATATCCAGGGCTTTGTCGAGGCTGCTGGGGCAAAGGACAGCAACACATTTGCGGCTGCTGGGGCAAAGGTCTGCAACACTTCTGCGGAATATCCTCGGGTCTCTGCTTCTGAGCTGCAGCCTTTTCCCACAATTTGGTTTTCTCTCCTTAACTGAATTGTCTCAGTTTATCTCCAGGGTTGTAGCAGGGCTTGGCCAAAAGCTGCTGAGCAGATGCAGCTGCCACTGCAGGCAGTTTCCCTCTGTAGTGCTTCCTGCCATTCAGGCGCCTAGATTTTTAAAGGAGCCAAGCAAGTAGGAAGCCACTGGCGTTCCCCATCCGAGTTGCAGGGTTCAGCTAACCCTGCCTGTGTGGCTTCCCTTATGGGAACACCCCAATGGCTGGTTCTCCCTGCTATTTTCCTTCTAGTGAGTCCACAGCATTCTCATTTGGGTTGAAAGTCATAGCATGTAAGTCTATAGTCCATTTTTATATAATCCCGTGCAAGTTTGGATATAGTCATCTAGGCATCTTTATTCTGCTGCCATCTTGCCCATTCTGAGCTGGTCAAGCTGATCAGTGGCTTTGCATGGTGCTCAGGCACTCCTGATAGGGTCTGCAGTTTCAGCGGTTTTTCCCTGTACCCAGGTGTTGCTGATCAGATTTGCAGTCTTTCCGCAGCCTGGGCTCCACTCACTGAGCTGAGCAGTCCCCCTTCACCTCCAGGGTTTAGTGTAGGGCAAAGTGGCTCCTGCAGCCAGCTGAACTTCCAGGCGCCTGGGTTTTCCTGGGAGTTCCCAGAAGGGAACTCCCCAATCGCTGATTCCCCCTCAGTTATCTACCTTCTAGTGAGTCCAGGGTGTTTTCGTTTGGGTTGGAACTCACAGTAAGTAATTCTATGGTCCGTTTTCAATCCTCACTTCCTATGCAAGCCTGGATGCAGTGATCTCGGGGTCTTTACTCTCCCAAGTATTATTTTTATCAACAAGAATTACAAATGTTGCCTAGCATTTCTTCCCAGGCATGAATTGGTATATATTTGAGGTGATGATAATGCAATTAAGATGCACACAGAACAATATCAGACTACTTATTTAAAATTTATTTTAAAAGTACTTTTTTTTTTTTTTAAAGAACAAAAGTAACATTAGGTCCAATTGTAACAACAGACTCCTGAAACTTCCTCCTTTCCTCCCATCAAAGCTAGTAGCAGCTGCAGATTTCTTTTGGTGCTTCTAATTAGAAAATGTCTCATTCACATGTTTTTTGATACAGATTATAAACCATAATTCTGTACAATAAAATAACCCAATACATTTTAAAAACTCAGAGAATACTTTGTGTGTGTGTGTACACAACTACAAGCATGTTTATTTAAATTCTTGGATTGACTGTTTCATAAGAACACAGATTTTCCATAAACTTAGTACCTACCTTTTATATACTTCGTTCATAATGAGAACAAGTTTCATAATGAAAACTAGTTAAAAGAAACCTTTTAACTTGCAGGATGTGAAGAAAAAAAGATTAGAAATATGTTAATGAACTTAAAAAAAAGTTGTGTAAACAACATATGTAATTACTCTGTAAGGAAATGTGGCTTAATTAAAACACAGAGCCATTCTATTAGCATATACACCTGCTGCTTATAGGACTAATTTGTTCCTAAAATAACTGAATTCCTGAACAAGGCTCTCCCTCTGTCTATCTCCTGAGGGAATCTCCATCTCAATTTTCTGCTTTAGTCTGTTCTTATTGACACCTCTCATGGAAATTATGATAGAATATTATAGGGGGAGCAAGATTTAGAAGGAAATGTCCCTACAGATGTTGTAGCCCTGCATTTCATTTTGAAAAATAGTTGAACAAAAATTTTCTTTTTCTAAAGCCTGTCATACCAGTTCTGAAAGCAGTATTTTTTAAGCACTCAACACATAATCTCAGTGTCAAAGTCAAAGCTGGAAGAGTATCTTTCATGCATGCTGATCATTCTAGAGCAAATTTATCGAGGAGTTTTACTCAAAGACCTTTAAACTAGAAACTTTGGGTTTTTCAAAAAGCTTATAAAGTTGGTTCTCTTTTAAGGGACTACTTCCCCTCAGATATATTCAATACTGTATTTTTCTATTCCTATTCCAAAATAAGCAAATATTCAATTAAGTTGGTTAAATGCAATAAAGAAAAGATTAATCATAAGTAATAGAGACTCCATTTAATATATACCAGATACCAAATAAACAATGAATTCACAACGATATGATTGCACCTGTGGGTGTATGTTGTAGGTATCAATATGATCCAAATTACTCACATTTCCATATAAGATTTTAAAAAAGTATACATTTTTGTCATTACAGCCAACTCAAGCAGCAGTGCTCTTAACTCTTCATTCATTTCATACAAAAAAATTAGCATGTTTACTGAAATCTAAAATAAAGCATAAATTCATATCCATGTATCTTTGGTAACTTGAAAATAGCAATATATGTAAGTTACTACACATATAGAACAATTTTGTTATTATCTATAGTAGGGCTTTCAAACAGTACTAAGAAAATCAAAGTGAATATTTGTAGTACTCCAACATTTTATATCCCTGAAATTAACGCTACTAATAAATGTAAGTAAGCGATTCTGTCCTGGAAAAAATGTTCACAATTATTAAATAATTTACATATTTATGTCTCTTTTTAAATAGCACATACATGTTTATCACTCATTTAATGACTTCATAACATTACATCACACATGTTACTATTTTTCTTTTAAATAATGGATATTTTGGTTTTCACCTGTATCTTGCTATTACAGAAATGCAGTGATTTCATTTAGTGAGTTTGTGGTGGGGTGTGGTCTGTTTTAGCACAAGAAACTTTTACTTATACATGTGTAGTGTCAATTCCTATTAGATATATTAATATGACAAAGGGAATGTACATTTTAAATTCCAATAGATGCTATATAATTGTATGTTCCAAAGAGACTGAGTGAGTGAACCTTCCCAATGACAAATTTTAAAAGTGACTGTTTTCCTCCATACCAGGTATCATCTCACTTTTTAATTTTTTTTGCTAGGTTATTAAAAATGGCAGCTCATTTTTACACTTCTCTGTTACTTTTATAAGTATCTTAAGCAGTTAACTTTTAATATGTTACCATTCATATTATTCTGATATTGACATCTTCTAATAATTTCATATAACATTTTATTGGTTGTTTATCATAATCCAGGCCTTATACTGAACTTAACACAGTTTAAATTCATTGAATCTTTTGAATCAATCTAAAATGTAAGTATCAACCATATTCTCATTCTATAGCTAAACCAAGTCAGGCACAGATATTGAGTGACTTAAACTCAAGTGGTAAATCATTAACAGAGTAAGGACACAAAATAAGGCAGCCTGACTCCAGAGGCCATGCTGTTAACCTCCATTCTATGGATTGTCCAGAGGAAGGCAAGGGTGATTTTCAACTGGTGTATTTATTTTCTAGTAATCAACTTCAAGATTAGCTATATGTATTTACCAATAAAATTATTGGTAGTAAACATGTACCAATCATCAAATACCTGTCAGATGTTATATCCTTAGAATAAAACATATGAAACAATAAGATATATTTTAAAAAGCAATAAATGTGGTAGGTGCAATGAAAAAGAGATACCACTGGAGCACAGCAGCTCCTTGTATAATTCATCTCTGAATGTCAGAGGAAACTTCCTAAAGGAAATGATACTCTAGATAGATTTTCCTATATCAGTGGGTCATTAATGAAGCCATAACATGTAAATGTATACAGTAAAAAGCGAGAATGAAGGGAAAATATGCATAGAAAGTCACAGAGTATATGTAGCATGTACAACTTTGGTGCAGGTAAACATAAGAAAGGAAAATGAAGCAAGCTAAATGGGGAGCTACTGAGTGGAGGGGCTACATATTGCTCACTAATATTGGAGTTCTTTCTTCTTCTATAAACCATCTCCTTTTCTAAATCTAAGCAGATAAGATCTGTTTCTAAGCCATCTTTCTCTTTCTCTGCTGTAACGAAGGCCCTACTTGGCTTTAGCCTTATAGACAGTGGGGTTCTGATAGCATGAGAAAAGGAGTATGTTTATCTAGCTAACATTGGACAGTGATACTACTTATGTGTTTATTACATTAAAAAAACAGATATTTCAGGAACTATTTGTTTAACAATATAATGTAAACCATCATGACCCACACCAGGTCAGGCACTTCTGCTTTTTCTATTTTATTCATCCTCCAGAAAACTCTGTGCATTACTGCTGTGTGCCTCAACTTTGTAAATCAGTACAACACTGTGACTTTTCTCAACATTGTCCTCTGTTGAAAATGCAAATGCTTGGGTCCTTCCCATTCAAACTGATGCTTTTATAAATGATATTCTGAGAAGGTATTAATGACTTAATACATGATCCTTTCCAGGTGATGTTTTGTTGATACTTGCTGGAAAGAGTATCTAAAGGCAAAGGAAATTTGATAGAAATGAAAAAGTAAGCACTGGGAAGCAAGAACAGAAAGGGACTAGTCTGTCAAATTCCACCATTCCTAATGCACATACACAAATATGATATGCAATAGTATAAGAGATCTCAAGATGAGGAAAAAGGCACAGGCTAATAAAGGAGCTAATGATTGAAATAATTTGGAAATACATTTCCCCCCGAATGGATGTGAAGATCCAAATAGTCAAATAGAACTACGAGAAAAGAAATAGCACTCCTGAAACTAAAAAAAAAAAAAAAAAAGAAATGTTTAAGTTCAATAAACAGATTAAAGGTTAACAATGTAAAACAAAACAAAAAAAAATGGAGTAAGTGGTTGGGGCCATGTATTATGCTATATTACGGGCTTTATTTGCAAGAAATACTAAAGAATTTTAGGAAAACAACATTGATTACATTTATTCAACCAAATTTAATAAGTTTACTTTCTGTATTATGTACACTTCCCTAGGCCTTTCGAGTGCAAGGCCACAATTATCTTTACCCTTGAGAGGCAGAAGTTTCAGCTGCTTTGTAATCATATACAAGCACATGAGTTTCCCAGTGATCATCCTGAGAGTAAAACGGAATAAAGCCCTGTGCAGAAATATTATATAAATATGTATATTTCTCCCACTTACACTCCAGGCATGGTTGACCCAGAAATTCTTCCTACAGCTCTTCTCTTTAGAGACCCCTTTTCTAGCTTTTTGCTATGCCTTTCCCTAAGGTGTGAACCTCAGAATCAAGGTGGAAATTGACCTCCAGTTCCTTATCTACATTCTAGTCTGAACAAAGAGAAGAAAAGTTAAAGAGCAGCAACTTCTTATAAGAATATATTATTTTACATTCTTATATCTGTTCCACTCTATGTAATTGTTCAAAATTTCATCAACTGGTTACATATAATTTCAGGGAATTGATGAAAAATAATCTTCTACTGAATATTGATGGTGCAGCTAAAATTCAGGATTCTTTTACTGAAGGGAAAAAGAATAAGAAATCAGGAATATCAGCAGACTGCTATAAATGTGGGTCAAGGAGGAATTGTGTGAATTCTTTCACAGCTCTGATCTGGAGTACAGTGTTTTTCATTGAAGTAAAGATTATCAAGATCTATAAGAAAACTATGAAACTTTTAGACATAGGAAGTTCAGAGTATTGTGGAACATCCTGGATATAGGTGTCAAGAAGACAATTGGACATATTATTTTGCAATTTATAAGATGAGCCTGATGTTGCAGTTGATATTTGAAATCCATATACATAAATACTATTTAATTAAGGATACTTATTCTAATTTGGGAGTAGATGAAATCACTCAAGAAAAAAAAATGAAAGAGAGAAGAAATTTATAAGAGTCCTAATGAAGGTATTGCAAAGGAGATACTAAATATTAGTCAAAAATGATTGAAGCTCTTTCTGCCTTCTCTACATATTAGTAAAAATGAAATAATGAAAAAAATGTTCAGTATCACTTATAATAAGGGGAATGCAAATCAAAACTACAACGAGATACCATCTCACAGCAGTGAGAATGGCCCATATTAAAAAAACTAGCAACAACAAATGTTGGAGAGGATGTGGAGAAAAAGAAGCTCTCCTACATTTCTGGTGGGAATGCAAATTGGTCCAGCCACTATGGAAAGCTGTTTGGAGGTTTCTCAAACTGCTAAAAATGGAGCTTCCGTATGACCCAGCAATCCCACTTCTAGGTATCTATCCAAAGGACACAAGAAAGTTAATTCAAAAAGACACCTATGGGCCCTCCCTAGTGGTGCAGTGGGCTAAAGCACAGCACTATGAAGCTATCACAGCCACTGCAGCATGAGTTCCATCCCAAGCCAGGGATGTGACCCACATGGTATAGCATACCTCTCCTGATCCACCCATTATTCCCCTCAGCAGTATATTTCAGTATGCTTGCTTATCCTCCTTTCCACTCTGTCTGTGGTGAATCCTCTCACCTCCCACAACTCTGGCCTATTCTGTATGCATAAATAGATAGATATTGAACTAAAGGACACCTGTACCCCTAAGTTTATTGCTGATCTACTTACAATAGAGAAGATGTAGAATAAACCCAAATACCCAAAAATTGATGACTGGATCAAGATGATGTGGTACCTGTACATAATGGAATATTACTCAGCAATCAAAAAGATTAAACATGGATGGAGCTGGAAGGGATCATACTTAGTGGAATAAGACAGAAAGAAAAAGAAAAATATCAGATGGTTTCACAAATAGCAGGAACCTAAAGGATCAGAAAAAAAAAGTAATTGTAATGAAATGAAAACGAAAAACAATGAACTACTATAAACCTGAGACATTCCACAAGGATGGAGAGGGAAATAGGATCAAAACTGAGGTGGGAAAAGCACATGGGACTAAAGTTATGGCATGTGGGTGGATTGGTGGTGGGAAGTCCACAGGAATTACAACCAAGATGAAAAAATGCACAAAATGAAAAATTTTGTAAGATTAATTAGTTAATCAATTAATTAAAAATGAGGCACTGGAAAAGTAAATGTGTGGATGGCCTTTCAGCTTGACTCTTTTTACTAAGTAATATGCATTTGGAATTTCTCTATGTCTTAATGGAGATAACTAGTTTCTTTTCATGCTAAATAATATTCCATTGTTGGAATGTACCAGAACTTACCTATCCACCTACAGAAGAACAGCTTTGTTACTTAAACGTTTTAACAATTGTTGAATAAAGATGCACACAACTGCTATAAGCCTGTGAACAGATTTTTGTGTCAGCATTAAGTTTTTAATTCCATTTGGTAGGGGTAAGGTATACACTTTTAGAATTGTATAGTAGCAACATATAATCATTTTTTTTTTTAAAACAGCTAAAGATCCTTCTATGTCATTTTGTATTCCCCATAGCAATGTATAATATTTCTTGTTGCTTCACAGTATAGTAATCTTTGGATGCTAATAGTGTTTAAATTGTAGGCATTCTAAGAGTTATGTTTGGGGACATAATGTTATTTTAATTTGCATTTCCTGGTGACAAATGTAACACCTTTACATTTCCAATCAATGTGTCTTCTTTAGTGAGATGTCTGTAAAGGTATTTGGCCCATATTTTAACCCAGTTGCTTATTTTTTATCATTAGGTTTTAAGAAATCTTTGTTTTAGATAGCAATTATCAAATATGTCCTTTGCAAATATTTTCACCCAGTATCTGGTGTTTCTTTCCATTCTGTTGATGTTGTCTTTCACAAATCAAAGGGTTTTAATTTCAATGAAGTCTAGCTTATTATTTATTTTCTGGAGTTTATCTTGTGTTACTCCTAAAAGGACATCACAATCCCCAAGATAATTTAGGTTTTCTCCTCTGTTATCTTTCAGGAATTTTATAGGTGTGCTTTTTACATTTAAGTCTTTGATCTGTTTTGAGTTATTCTTATGAAGGTTGTAAAATATGTGTCTGTCTATATATATATATATATATATATATGTGTGTGTGTGTGTGTGTGTGTGTGTGTGTGTATATATATATATATATATATATAGTATGTGCATGGCTGGCTATTCCAAAACCATTTGTTGAAAAGACCAACACCATTTGTTGAAAAAACTTCCCTAATTATCTTTACTCCTTTGTCAAAGATCATGATATTAATTTATGGACACCTATTTCCGGTGTCTCTGTTGATCTAATTATCCATTCTATTGCCCATACCAAATTGTCTTTCTTGGTCACTGCAGCACTAGAACATTATAATAAATCTTGAAGTTGGATAGTGTTAGTCTTCCAACTTTGTTCTCCGTCTTGAATGTTGTGCTGTCTTGCTTATGGACCTTTTTTTTTTTCAACCTAAAACCCTGAAATCAGTTTGAGATTGTTTTATTAATGTCTGAAAATATGACATGTGCACTAGGAAAGAATATATGTTCTGCCGCTATTGATGTTTTGCTTTGCTTCTTTATGTTATAGAATTCCCTTAACGAATTATTGTAGATTTCATTAATTATACTACACTATCCCCCTACTTTATAGGTAGGTCATCCCACTACTATTACTATGAACATATCTTTTAAAATTAGATTATTTTTGTATGTCTTTGTATCTATTGTCTTGTTTTCAGTTTAGTTGAGTCCCTTTAGCATTTCTTGCACTGTCAATTTAGCAGCATTGAACTATTGAACTTTTTTTTTTTGGTAAAGATTTATTTATTTATTCATACAGAACTGGGGTACAGACCAGGGATGCGGAGGGTGAGAGGATTCACCAGGAGCAGAGTGGGGAGCAGAACAGGCAGATCGATGAAGTATACTGCTGAGGGGAGCAAGTGGGGGGTCAGGAGAGGTCTGCCATGCCATGTGGATCTCCTCCGGGGCAGGCGGGAATTGAACTCATCCGGAAGTGGCTTAAGCTTCTTAGTGCTGTGCTTTAACCCACTGCGCCACCAGGGAGGGCCAGCATTGAACTTTTTAAGCTTTTGTCTGAAAGTTATTAATCTCTACTCCAAATTTGGTGATGGATGTGGTGTGATAGATCAGTTGTTTAGGTGAGAAATTGTATACCCCAAACCATAGTGTTGTATATTAATGTTACCTCAATATGAATATATATGTACCAAAATATAGCTTCCATTTGGCATGTACGAATATGTCTTCTCTATATACAATTTTATGTATTTTTTAATCTTATATTATTTTGCTTTATAAGTCATTAATTTGATTATTTTTCTATTTGCTTCCTTTAATGCTTATCAGATATATTTATGAAAATAAAAATACTAATAAGGGAAAATGAGTGAGAATGATCTATCATGAAATTTTTAGTCCAACTAATATTATTTCAAAATGGAGGTATCAGTAGGGAGCAATATTGCCAATGGAGAGCATATTAAACTGAGTCACTAGTTCTAAACTTTATCCTCAGCTCTAATTACCTTTCTAGTATTAAATAATCATGTGTGTTAAAAAATCATGGCCATGTGCATTCCAGATTCCTGTTATTATATGAAACCTATTGAATCTAGTTATTTTTTCCAATATTACTGAACACCATGGGATTTTCTATTGCTTTGGTTTCCAAATGGATACATCTTGCTCTTGTACTTAGTTTAGATCTTGTCATACTGAATCATGATTATTTATTTCTTCATCTTTGTTCTTCATTAGAGTCATCATTCCTTAAAAGCTATGCCCTATTCAGCAGTTATTACTTTATTTCCTTTCTGGCCTTTTATCCTTTTTTATTGAAATAACAAATCTTATATCATGCCACAATAATCTCATACAATTCTGATTGAAAAACTCAGCTATGGGCCCTCCCTGGTGGCGCAGCAGGTTAAAGCACTGCACTGAGAATCTAAAGCCGCTTCCGCATGAGTTCGATCCCCGCGTGCCCCGGAGGTGACCACATGGCGTGGCAGACCTCTCCTGACCCGCCCGCTGCTCCCCTCAGCAGTGTACTTCGTCGATCTGCCTGTTCTGTTCCCCACTCTGTCTCTGGTGAAGCCTCTCACCGCCCCTGTACCTCTGGCCTGTACCCCAGTTCTGTATGTACAAATAAATAAATCTTTATAAAAAAAAAAAAAAGAAAAACTCAGCTATGTATAAGGAGCATAAGCCTTAGATATGATTATATGCTAATTATGGTTGTCTTTTTCTTATTCTTGATACCAAATAAGTAAAATTGAATTGACGCTCCTATGAGCAACCACTGACCCAGATTATACTAGTCAATGATTAATATGTTGCCTTTGATCATCTGTCATTATTTCTTTCCTGTCTCTACTTATTTGCTGAGGATCAAAATAATTTCCTCTAGGCAAGAATAAAATGAATTGCAAGAAAATATTATTTTTCTCATGTTTTATACCAAATGTTATAGTAGAAGTATCTCAAAAAGGCCTTATCTATAAACATGTATTCACAATTACATGGAGTCAATGAAGCCAACAAAATCAGACTGTAAAAATCGCAAACAATGGCACAAGGTCGGTATTAGTTTCCTATTGCTGCTGTAACAAACTAAATGGTTTAAACTAAAATATTACCTAGAATATGTAGAATAATGTAGAAATGTACACATTAAAATAGATCTTACTGGGCTAAAATAAAGGGGTCAGCATGATAATATTCCTTTCTGGAGATTTTTAGGAAAATATATATTTTTATTCTTGCTGGCTTCTATGGTATGAAAGTCTAGAGCATGGCTTGAGAAACCCCAATATCTGCATGAATGGCACTTATTTATGATTTTATATTATTTTTAATTTCATCACACACTTCAGGCACCATCCAGTTTGAGGAAAGAGAGACAAAATGCATGTGTTACAGGTCTCCTTCTTAGATAATATCATACTGTTACAGCTGTCGTATGTAAAAATTTAGCTGACTGGCATTCTGACTAGTGCTGACATGTTAGAAAATAGTACTAACAGCCAGACTAGCATCTATTAAACTGTTAACTAACCTGTTCCTTCAGTATTTGAATAAAATTGCAGAACTATTTACCAGTGAAATCAAAAGGATACATATTGCAGTATCTAATCCAGTAGCACTTTTCTTCCACTGAAATACTTGAAACATTTTACATTTAAGAAATTAAAATTAGCTTATTTCCTAATTGTCAGAAAGATTTTTTTTAAAAGTTACAGTTTCCCCATATTCATACCAGAGTTTGTCCACAGCTTTGTCCCTTAAAACAAATTATCCCAATATTAAAACTATTATCTTGATAATGATATCAAGGGAGGCAATCAAATCATTAAATATTTATAGTCAACTTCATAGTTACTTTTCTTTTCAATGAACATATATCCAACTAGATTAGGCAGCTATTACAGCTAAAACTGAATAAGCAATATTAACAGTGTAATTAAACATACTAATAAAATACCATCAAGCAAACAAAATTAATTTACATCCTGTGGAATAAACTCTTCCTGTGTCACCCAGAGTTTCTGCCATGAAATCAAAATTATCTAAATTCTCTATGTACAAAATTTATTCCACAATGTATATTTAAACTCATCTAGAGTGCAGTGCTCAATAGCACTAGCATTCAGAAGAGTTGAGACACTTTGATGGTAAAATTATAACTTAATACCAAGGCATTCAATTTAGAAACATTTATGTCTTTGCCACAGAAAGCTCTTTCATCTTCACAGAAAACTATTGGTAAATAATTACTGATCGGCCCTCCCTGGTGGTGCAGCGGGTTAAAGCACTGAACTAAGAAGCTAAAGCCACTTCCGCATGAGTTCGATACCCGCTTGCCCCGAGGTGACCACATGGCGCGGCAGACCTCTCCTGACCCACCCACTGCTCCCCTCAGCAGTGTACTTCGTGGATCTGACTGTTCTGCTCCCCGCTCTGTCTCTGGTGAATCCTCTCACCCTCCCCATCTCTGGCCTGTACCCCAGAGAATAAATAAATAAATCTTAAAAAAAATAATTACTGATGTTTGAATAATATTCAAGTGAACCTTAATAGTAAAAGTTTGAGTCAAGACTCTAAAGGTAACTTCTTCTGTTTAATCAACTTGTCTAGAATTTTAAGAACTTGATGTTCTCATCCAAACACAACTATATGCACTTTTCAACTATATGCACTTATTTTCTATATGCACTTATTTTCAGTGTATCTGTCTAGGTTAATTCAAGCACCTTTCCCAATATCTATAAGTGGTGCAAGTGATGGCATTCATATTATTGTCCATATTATATGTTTATTATCACAAAGATGCAGCTAGATTCCTTTCTTGCCTTTTTTAAAAATATTTATTTATATATTCATACAGAACTGGGGTACAGGCCAGAGATGTGGAGGGTGAGAGGATTCACCAGAGACAGAGTGGGAGCAGAACAGGCAGATCCACGAAGTACACTGCTGAGGGGAGCAGTGGGCGGGTCAGGAGAGGTCTGCCTCGCCATGTGGATCTCCTCCGGGGCAGGCAGAAATCGAACTCATGCGGAAGTGGTTTCAGCTTCTTAGTGCAGTGTTTTAACCCGCTGCGCCACTAGGGAGGGCTCCCTTTCTTGCCTTTTTGATCTAATATTTTTATTTGTGCTGATTTTAATATTTGAAGAAGTATATAGTATTCAAAAACTACTAATTCTCATGAAAATTTCCTTTTTCTATATTTTTTCTTAATTACTATAGTTTTACAATTATAATAGCCTTTTATCTGTGTTTATATAATTTCAAATTTACATAAAATGTAGGGAATTTCCTTATAATGTTTAACTAAACTTTTCACTTTTAAATACTTTTCCTATTTGTGTTATCATACATATTACTTTATAAGCATTAGAGAAAAATATTTTTCCTGAGAAAAATATTTTTATATAAGAAATTCTAATACAAATTTTCAAATTAAAAATACATTGACATGACTACTCTCTAGTCCATAGGCAAATTCAGCAATTGTCCCAATAATATTCATTATTTATATTTTTCATCCAAGATTCCAAACAGTATAATATATGCATTTATAATTTCCCTTGATCACCTTAATCTAAAACAGTTATTTGGTCTCAATGTGGTTTTATCTTACAACTGTTCCCGATGATGAATTAAGTTTAGTCAGACATAATCAAGTGGAAATATGTCCTTAGCTCATGAATCAGAAGTATTAGTATTGTTAAAATGTGTACAGTATCTAAAGTCACCTATAAATTAAATGCATTACCTATGAAAATTCCAATAACATTTTTCACAGATATAGTGAAAAAATCCTAAGATTTATTATGAGAACACAAATACTCCAAATTGTGAATGCAATTTTGACAAAGAACAAAACTGGAGCTATCAAACTTATTGATCTCACACTACATTATAGCAATCAAAACAGATATATACACTACTGGAAGAGACTCAAGAGTCCAACATAAAACCCAGCATATATGATCATGGAATAATCAATTGGTGAGAGGAAAGTTTCTTCATTAAAGAGAATTGGTAGAGTTGAATCACTGTATTGGCAAGAGTGAAATTGGATGACTATTTTATACCTTTAACAAAAATTAACTTGAGTAAAAGACTTAAATATAAGACCCAAATCCATAACATTCCTTGACACTAGGCAATGCTTTTTTTGGATATGACACCAAAAAACATAAATAATACAGCACATTAAAAATGAGCATCTATCAGACTAAAAAACTCTGCTCAGAAAAGAATCAAGAAAATTAAAGGAATGAGTTTATATAGATTTGGTGGTGTGGAGTAGGGGAAATTTGAGTTCTTTTTAGTCAACGAAGAAGTAGGCTAAGGATGAAGAAAGAAACATATTTTTGAAGTCCCAGGGGGTAGTCACAAATCACTCTTTATGGGGAGAGGCCCTTTTCACAGAACTGGGTATTGATAGATTTTCATTTGTGAATATGCACTTTTTTCCTGTCTTTTTGATTCTGCGTCAGTAATCTCTTGATTCTGGGAGTTGATTTAAGATCAATTATTTCTGAACTGTGGACTATATGACAATAACTGAGTATTACACTCTTGTTGTGTTTGTGAAAACAAACTAAAAGGCCTACTGTTTCTGTTAAAGGCGGTCCAGTCATGATTTCATTCCTGAAAGCACATTAAGAAAGAGGCAACTGGAAAGAAAAAACAACTTTTGTTTTATTGGTGATTGATCTGTCCATTGAAAGTTCAATTGCTTCAGTGAATTTTGTTTGCACATAAATTAAGATATTTGTCCACATGATCTGCAGCACTTTCATCGTATTTTTGAGACAATTCAAATTTTTCCACATGATGAGCTTTGGCTTCTTGACAACAAGCGGTTCCTTCATTCTTTGCATACAGTAAGGCAGCCACAGTTACAATGGAGTGTGCTGTAGGTCACCATTTAGATTTGGTGATACACTTTATAGATGACTTGTTGCTTTTACAGGATTGATTTTTATATTCCAAACAGTAAGTATTGTGATCTAAAGGAAGTTCCATGGAGGTCTGGTCATTCATTCAGTGCTTGACAGTCTTCAGACAGAAATTCCTAAATAAAAAACAGGTATCTGTCATGCAATATTTCATCTTACACCCTCAGTAACGTGCAATTTTCATGGTTGGTTATATAAGTGGCATGCTGAGCTTAAACTAATGTGTTTTCCATCCCAAATGGCACAGCTGCTTTTTTCCTCCTGCATTAAGTACAGAGCAGGTGGTGTTTTCTAATCATTTATGTTCATTCTGTCTTCTGTCATAAGTAAGAGAGATCATAGATGTGCTCAGCAGCTCTTGTAGTTAAATTGTGATGAATAGAACAGTGAGAAACTGCTTTGACCACAGAAGCCACTAATTTGAAAACCATGGCAACAGAAGTGTGGAGGTGGAGCTGTGCCCTGTCCTCTGTCATCCAGAAATAATTCAACATTATCTCAACCATTTGTCTTTGCTCTCGTTATTGTTGAAGATGATGAATTGGAGCATAGACTCAGTAGTCAAGTGACAGGAGATTTTCTTTGGTTAAAATAATAAAGTTTGTCAATGACAGTCTACAAATGACTTTTTTAAATAGGAAGGGAAAATAATGACAATAATATTTTCATGTTTACATTCTCAAACCAAATTTTTTACATTTGATGTCAGAGCTTTATAGGTAAACAACAATACTGACTTTGTAATTCAATCACATCAGCTGACAGGGAGAAGCAGAGATTACCTGCATTCACTTCTGAGTCCTTTTCAGACTAATGGAAAAATCAAATTAAAATCAAATTGGAGAAAAAAGTCAATTTCTTACTTACATACAAGTAATCTATATATATATATATATATATATATATA
>NW_004567112.1:48367530-48392252 GCF_000260355.1 Condylura cristata
ATATATATATATATGGATTCCAAAGAGAGTTGTTTGTAGCCTGAACTAAGGAATGGGAACTAAGGAACTTTGAGAGGAGATTCACAGGACTAGGAGAGTGTAATTTACATGAAAAAGAACAGATGCTTAGTAGATGTTTGCCCTGGCATGTAGATAAGATTTTTCAGATTGGAAGAATTATTTCTGGTAATAAATCTAATTCTGATTTAAGACCTCTCCTTTTCATTCTTCTAAATAGTTCAGGGAGTGGTAAATTTCTTGTGAGCCTGCAGGGCTTGACTGACCTCAGATAATCTACATGTCAATGTCTCAGCCTTAAGAGGTCTGTTGTGAATTTCTTGGGAGCCAGATCCTTCATTGCTAATGGTGCTTTTATTTTACCCTTTCCATTTCTAGGTTAAATTAAAAATCACAACTAAAGAAAAGCATATTCAATATCAGATTTATGGACCTTTAAAAATATAAGTATGGGGTCCTTCCTGGTGGTGCAATGCGCTAAAGCACTACAATGCTAGAAGCTGTTTCAGGAGGAGTTTGATACCCAGCCAGGGAAGTGACCCATATGGCATGGTAGATTTCTCATGACATGCCCTCTGCTCCCCTCAGCAGTGTACTGCGTCAGTCCTCCTGTTTTGCTCCCCACTCTGTCTCTCTGGTGGATCCTCTCACTGCCCCTGAACCTATAATCTGTACCCCAGTTCTGTATGCATAAGTAAACATATGTGTGTATGCATGTATGTATATAAACAAATAAATCTTTATATATATATGTATATGTATATATATATATATATATATATATATATATAAAACTATGAAGACTAAAAAAAGCTCACATCAGTTTATTTTTTATTCTTAATTATAGGCACATATCTATGTATGAAAAAAAAACATGAGTAAGGCTCTCTCTAAATGAAATCAAGTTTGGGAAATAAATTCATAAAAATTGGAAAAGATTTTCACTTTTCTGATTTTTTTTTCTTTTTCTTACTGTCCATTAGTAAGTGTGCCATTGTGAAATTTGGTTTGTTTCTATCAGTAGAATCTTTGCTGAGGCAGAACTATTATAAGATGACCTAAGAGACTCTTTAGAACATGAAGGCTTAAGGTAGTGTAATTAGAATAAAAGTTCAATTATGGGCCAGGGAACAGGCAAAGATACAACCTGGAGAAGTAACATGAAAATAAAGGAATAAGGCTAAGTCCAAAAGAGGGTAAGGTGTTTAGGAAAATGGGAGGTTCACAACCCAAGAGAAGCTTAAGTAAGTAATTTGGGGAACTGGAGGTCTGCAACATTTCCTAGAGGAAGTTCTGAGAGAATAAAGGGAGTTGAGGCACTGTTGTATTAGGTTTTGTTTCTCTTATTTCACTAATTTCATTTCTTATTTTCATTATTTGCTCATTCTTTCACTATTCATTCAATCTGCAAAAGCACCTATTTTGGATGTCTCAGTGTCCTAAATTTATAATTGCTTTGTAATTCTATTGATTTGTAATTCTATCTAATATTTAAATGCTACTGAATGAATTCTGCTGAAGAGAGAATTTAACTTTTTTTTTTAACATTTCCCTTATAAGGTAACATTTTCCTAGGACCTGTGGTATCAATTTGATCTATATAAGCATCCATTTTAATCAACCTGTTTAGTGTTTTTGATTGGTGAAATACTTAAATTTTTCAATCATAGTACTGAAAAGGAGCAGGCTGTAATTCACATCTCATATAAACGATGGCAGTTTAAGTTTGTTGTTGAGAGACTAGCCTGAATTCAACCTGATTTTTAAGTACTTGATCTAAAACGGAGCCACTTAAAAGCTAGTTAATATTAGAAATGTCAAGGCTCAAGTATTTCTTCTGTAAAAATGCCTAGTAATACCACACAATTCCCTAAAAAGCTCATAGTATAGTGGTTGAACTATGATAAGATAACAGCATCATATTATATACATTTTTTATGATTTTGTTTACTTATTTTTGCGTAGAAGAACTGGGGTGTAGCCCAGAGATTGGGGGGTTGGTGGGAAGGGTGAGAGAATTCACCAGAGACAGAGAGTGGGGAGCACAACAGGCAGATCCACAAAATATCCTGCTGAGATCCTGTTGAGAGGAGCAGCAGGAGAGATAGGAGGGGTCTGCTGCGTCATGTGGGTCACCTTACTGGCAGAAGATGGCACTCAGGCTGTGGCAATGCCTTCATCCGTAGGCATCAGGGAGGCCCCAGCATCATATTATTATTTTGAATGTTAGAAACTGAAGGATACCTATAAAATTAATATGCAATTAACAAAGGAAATCTAAAGTGGTTTAAAATGTAACAATTTTTATATTCTACATATATTATATGTTCTAAAGTTAAAAAATGAACACAGACCAAGCTACATAATTTACTTATTTGTAAATTAGGTACTAGTATTGTTGTACTAGTATCCTTTAAATATTAATAATAAAGAGCATGAAATATTAATAATTATGGGAAATAACTATTATTATGCATTTTCTTATAGAAATTTGTACTTTTGATGCTTTATTTGTTTGACTCAGACAGATTATTACTTTTAATATCCTAAGAACCAATGTAGCTAAAAGAAATACTGACAACAAGTGTTTGTTAAGTATTTATATAGCACAAGTTCATACAACCTTAGTCTTACACAATTTAGACACCTTATGAAGAGAACAGAAACAGTTTCATAAATGTGGATTGGAGAATTTTACTTCTAAACTCAGCTGATTTTTGAGAAGTGTTTTCTCACTTTCCTTATTGGACTGTGTTCTTCCTCTTTTCATCATGATATATCATTATAATATTACTGACATCCACTCATCTTCTATCTTTTAGCCCATATAGAGGTAAAGAGAAAAATGTCTCCTCTAGTTTTTTATCTGGCTGATGGGGTCATCAAAACAGTATCAAATAGCTCATCAAGAGGAGATCAAATGAATTATTTAGTAAGGAAAATCTATATGGAGCAAGAATTCTGATTAAAGTGGACATAGAGTTAAAGAATAGGATATACCCAGAGTTAAAGAATGGGATAGAAATCTGAACCTTCAAAGAGAAAGGAGAGGAATCACGTGATGAAAAGACCAGCTATTGTGCAACTATAATGGCACTGCCATATAAATAGGCTTCTCTGGCAGAGAGGTTACTTATGGAGATAACCCTAAATCTGGATAATAACCCAAATTTTCTATCTTCTAGCTCATTAAGGAGAAGTAAATTTTCTCCTGAGTCTGCAGGTCCTCAGTTGAACTCAGCTAAAAAGAATTCATGTGCCAAAGTAGTATATCTTGTGAAGACTTATACTGTGTACCCTGGAGAGGCCTATTCTGAGCACTTTTCACTATAAACTCCTTGAAGAATAAATAATTTCCTTTTGTTTTATTTCCTTGGTACCTAACATAACATTTGGCAGATAATAGGTGGCCAAAAGTTATGTGCAATGAAATAATTTCTATGAACACAAAGATACAGCAACTGTGCTATTATGACTTGCTGAAAAATGTCAAATGTTTGAATGTAATATTTCCAATCATTTCAATTATTTTAAATACCTACTTTCATTGGAGGAAGTAGGAAATTAAAACTCTCTAACCTGGCTATAATGTGACATTCATTAAATGAACAATGTAAAGTTGATGACCTTATCTCAGAACTTATTTTACTTGTTACAATAAATTTATTTTCTAGAACTGATCTGATAGAGAAAATTTTCCACTTGGGAGTGCAGTCCCTTGACACTTCAGTGAGCTCACAACACTATTGATGCAATATGGAACTTGTTAAGCATAATCCATAGACTTGGCACAAAATCATGAGAATGAAATACTAAAGAAAATAGGTCAACTGAAACCATTCAGACTTCACCAAAGGGACAGTTTATGTAAGAGAAGTGTCTGAAATGCAAATGATAAAAAAGTGACACACAGTATAAACAGTCAGCTGAGCCATGTTTAATCTTTTTCATTCTGACAAGGCATTCGTTTATTTTTAGAATCTAAATGGATGGTTGATAGGGAAAATAAACCTGAAAATGTTGAAAACAAGGTTCAATTAATAGTGCTGAGGTGAACTGTACCTAAATAACCTATTTGCTAGGACAAAGTCTCTGTGTGGTGTCTAATTATAATGATAATATCAAATATATAACATTTTGGTGTACTTTACAAAGTTCAGCAATTTATGTGTACCATTGCTAGCAAAAATCAGTTAAAAATGCTAATTCAGGGCCCTCCTGGTGGCGCAGTAGGTTAAAGCACAGCACTGAAAAGCGAAAGCTACTTCAGCATGAATTGGATCCCTGCCCGGGAGGTGACCCACATGATGAGGGCAGACCTCTCCTGACCTGCCCACTGATTCCCTCAGCAGTGTACTTTGTCAGTCAGCCTGTTTTGCTCCCCACTTTGTCTCTGGTGAATACTTTCACCACTGGACTGTACCTCTGGACTGTACTCCAATTCTTTATGTATAAATAATAAATCTTTAAAATAATGATAATTCAAAATATGCCATTATCACAATGGAATTGTGATAAAGGGTAAAATGAATAGCATTTTCATATATATAAAGCTAAGTTATGACATCAGAGTCAATACATATTCCTATGCATTTGTAATATGTAGGAAATATTTAAGAGGATGAAAATATGATGAGATTAATATACCTGTTCTTTTAATAACGTAAAATTTTAGTTGAAGAACATAAATATACATAGTTCAAACTACTGAGAGGAATATATCAGACCAAGAAAATTAGAAAAGCTTTATTGAAAAGAATATTTTATTTATTTGTATTGGGTAATGGTTTACATTCTTGGTATTTTGGGAATAAAGGATTTCCTTATCTTCATGTTTTACTACCATAGCTCATCATCCACCAAAGGACACATAACTCATCACCATAGTCCATTGTGCTCCCTCCACACTTTGTTCTTTTATCCACTATCTCTGGATTCCCCATTTCCTCAGTTTTTAAGGGATAGTTTTTAAACCTGGTTTTATTGACCTTTTGTTTGCTTTCTCTGTATTCTACTTGTAAGTGATACCATCAAGTATCTGCTTTTCTCCTGAAGTATTTCCCATAGCATAATACCCTCCAGTTCCTTCCATGTTGCCATGGATAGTATGAATTTGTCTTTTTCATTGCTGACTTGTATTCCATTTTGTATAGATGATGTTCTTGATCCACTCTTCTCTTTTGGGGCATTTATGTTAATTCCAAACCTTAATTATTGTAAATCGTGATGCAGTGGGACATAGGAGTGCAAGTTTCCTTCCAGATAAAGTTTGTGTAGATATCTAGGAGTAGAATTGATGTGTCATATGACAGATACATTTTTAATCTTTTGAGGAATCCCCATATTATTTTTCATAGGGTCTGAAGTGGTCTACATTCCCACCAACAATGTAAGAGGTCTCCTTTTTCAAAAGAAGATAATTTTAAAGGAGTAATAAAAGCATAGCCTAGGTTAGCAGAGAAAAAGTGAAGATTTGAGAATAATGTGAAATGCATTTGTAATGTGAAGAAAACACAGAGTAAGTTTTGTTTGGAAGTCAGTGAAAGTTGCTGGCTTGATAAGTCACTGGAAGGACTAAGCTAACGTGTGTACTAATGTAGTTCCTGGAAACAGTTGGATAGGACTCAATCTCATATGTATTTAGGTAGATGACTAATATAGGAAAGAAACTTATTAGGTAATAATTTAATAGACAATTTTTATTGAACGGCTGCTATTTTTTACTTTGTGTCTTTTGTTCTATTTAGCCCTCAATAACCATATAATGTAGATTCAACTATTAAATCCATTTTGAGGTAAATGTTATTATTTCTATGGTATTTATTATCTCCATGCATTAAAGGAAATAAAGGCAAATGGCATTGAATAACTTGCTCACTGTTAAACTGATAATTTTAGAGTGAAGATTCAAACCCAATCTGGTTCCAGGATATTTCTCATAACTAACTATTCAGTCAATATGTTTCTGAACAGAATTAATTATTTCACAAGTCTGTTTGCTTTCAAAAGGAATAAGTTGTGTTGACAAGTTCTGGGTTGGAGGGCAGGAGATACCAATGCAGTAGCCCTTTTACTGGAAAAACTCCTGATTTTTAATCTGTAAATCCTGGCCTCTAAGCCAAGCCCACACAATAATGCTTCCCTACATTATGTTAGTTTTCTCCCTCTGAACTTTTTTTACATCCAAACTGGCTTAAACCAGATAAGTCATATTTATCTGAATCTTTAGAATAGTTTGAATTGTTTCCCTTGAAATTGCAAGTACTAGATGAATCATGGAATCTGATTATATACTATTGATTTACCAGATGATATGTGATAATTAATCAGATTATTATCTGGTTAAAGCATAAAAAAAAATTGTCCCACAATATTCCATAAGGATAAATGTCAAAATAATTGCCCAACAAAGATATGCATTTATAAAATTATACTCAATATTTTCCAAGACTAACATTTAATTGAGTAAGCAAATATAAATTATGCCTATATTTACAGATGAATGGTTTTTAAAAATGACTGTTCACACCACTGGACACTTAAATTAAATGGCACCAATAAACTGTAAGCCAAATTGTAGTTACTAAGTATGCATTTGTTTGGTACAGATGAATATTTTAACCATATATGATAAAGAAAAGAAACTAGTACACTTGCTAAGAAAAGTAAGGGAATTATGATTTTAATTAAGGAGAGAAGATTGACTCATTAAGTTATAAATAACTTCATGATTCTAGCAACAGAAAAATAGGGTAAAGAAAGGACATTATATTTCTTTATTTCAAGGAAATTTGAGTACATAATTCCCATTTACTTGAAAACCTGTACTTACAAATTACTTGCCTCCAAAATTTTCTCCAAATATTTTTAGACATCTTCTTTGGGACTATATCGTATTTTTCTGGGACAATACATTTTTGAAGTATTTTGGTCTATTGGAAGAAGACATGAAACTATCTTTACTGTTAAAAGCTATCATGTATTAAACTTTTCAGAAACTCCTCTAAAGCAGCTGAAAGAGCTTGCATATAATATTTCATCAGGCATCATAAAATATAAAAATCTAAGAATACTTAATTTATATGTTTGAACAATAAATTAAAGTTAGCAGTAAAGATATATATAAAATCCCCCCTCTCATGCCTATGCAAACAGTAGAAATATTCTTTAGAAATTAATTTTTAAATGAAAAGAACAGAGGTATGGCTTATATTTAAAGGCAAAGCAAATAGAAAAATTTCACTGAATGCTAAATAATTAGTTAGGCTGGTTTCAAATGGACTTATAAAGTGGGGAAGAACAAGAAAACCAATATATTTGGTAGCCGCTCACAGATGTTAAAGTTTTGGGTTCCAGACCAAGCAAAGGTTGTTAATAGTCACTATCTGTTTGGCCATGACAAATTTTTAAAATTCTATAAATCTTAGTTGCCACATTTGAGAAACATAAGAATGATAATACTGCCTGTTTCACAACGTAATTTTGAAGATTAAATGAACTACAGGACTGAACACAGTGTATGGTAAATGCATATGATTATAATGGAAAACATCACCTCATATCTGTTATCACCTCATTTAAACATCACAACAACATTGTAAAAAAGTTATAGGTTGTATTTTCTATTGAGGAAACATGTTTATCTAGAAGAATAAAGAATATGTTTGTTGATAAGCTATTCTTATGCTTGATGATAAAAGAATATTCTATATATTTAATTTTGTATATAATATAGTATCTGTTGTTTTCATCATCCATAAAAAAACATTTAACCATACAATGATAAATATTTGCTTGTACCAAATCAACTAGAAGGCTCTGTTCCACATCAAAATTACTTACATTGTAATTTTATGGACACGAAATCTGGTCTATTGGAAGAAGACATGAAACTATCTTTACTGTTAAAAGCTATCATGTATCATGTAGAGTTTATTTAGATTCAGAAATACATACTGTGTTAGAATTTTGCCTTAACACATTTTATAGGTAAGCCCAAAATCAAAGGGCTAAGCACAAAGCTCAGCATGTGGAAATAGAGGAAAAAGACTAGTTTTCTAAGTAATCATTTAATCTATGCAATAGTATACCGAATTTACATTACCTCCCTAACGGAATTGTCCTCCAATGTAGTGTGTGGATACTGAAGGATTTAAGCATTCTGTTAATATCATAGCAACAATAATTACCTTATTATGTCATAACTTTCCATTGTAGATTTTTTTTTGTAGATTCATGTGCTCATTTAGAGATATCAAGACATATTAAGTTCTGTTACATATATTACTGTGCCAAGGTAGATTAGAGTTTATTTAGATTCAGAAATACATACTGTATAACTACTAAGTGATTGTTATTTACACTTTACCTCAATGCATTGTCACAAACATATACTCACTATGATTTTCCATGAATCAAGAAAGTTAAGTATGTCCATATTCTCACAGTGGGCAAATGGTGTTAGAACTAAATCCCCAGAGATGGCCATTCTAAGTCTCATATTCTGTCCCTTATATAATCCCACTGCTCCACAAAGATAGTTCGCCTTACTTGTTATATAAACTCTTTATAGCTTCAGATTTTAATCTTCATATTTGTTTCATCATTTCTAAGTGAATATAGTGTATTCATTCATTGAACAAATATTTGCTGCAAGTTCATTAGGTGGCAGGCATTGTTCTGAAAGAGGACAAAGATAGCAAACAAAAAAAAAGGAAAATCCTCTTTATCAGGGATGTATTGTAGAATTATATGCAAATAAAATAGCTTTATATTTTATATCTATAAATGTAGGTGATATCATACTATATATATACATATATATATGCTGATTATTATATAGACATGTTTTTATAATGTGTGTGAAAAAAAGTGTGATAAGAGAGAAAGACAGATACAGAGACTGAGAGAAAAAGAAAATAAACAAGACAGTCACAGGAGTGCTACTTTAGATAGGTCAAATTGTCAGGAAATTCCTGAGTGTTTGACTATTGAGCATAAACTTGAATGCTATTAGTCAAAAGTAGTTTTGTATCATTTAACAATGTTCACATGTGCTAAGCGATGTCTCATTAAGTGAACCTTGTGTAAATGTCATAAGGTATTTCCACCAAGCTACACAGTATAACCTACTACACACTTAATATCAACCACCTTCATATGTGAGGTCTTTGTGTGACTGAATCATTATGCTGTGCACGACTGAATCATTGTTATGCTGTGCATGGTGCATTACTGTATCTGGGGGGAGACCCTTCTAGGTGGAAGAAATAAATGAAAAAAGCTTGAGCAGAAAACACCTTCATGTGTTTGAGCTCAATATCTCAATCTGTTAGGTACCTTTGGAGCCTCTATCTTAAATCTACTAAAATCAGAAACTCTGTAAGTGGGGTCCAGTAATATATGATTTAGGTGATTCTGATATTACATAAAGTTTGAAAAGTGTTGTGGTTAAAGAACAATAGGAAACCAAAGTGCTAAATGAACCATGATGGCTGAGTGGGAAGGTTTTAACAAATGAAGGCTGTCCTTTGTATAGGTCTTATAGGCTTTTGATTTTGCAAGTCACAATGAATGTTCATATCATACTATAATAATATACCCATTAGATAAACACATTCATAAAGGGCTACACACATGGTTTTTATATTTGCTATAAAAGTAAACATTTTAACTGTGACAATTTGCATAATTTGCAAATGAGTTTTGCATGCTGGATTTATGATAAATTTTTCTGATAAAATTCAATTTAAATGAGTGAGTTATAAAGAAATTTTGTTTCCCAAGTGTAATATTAAAGAGTTAACATGTATTATAAAAGCTTATGTTATGGATGTAAACAAAATGATCAGAGAGGAATAACTGTATGATCATTGAAGCTGCAAAACTGTAGGGGGAAGAAAATTTTCCTTTTCCCTTCTAGATGCTTTGATTTGTTTAATAATTTAATTGACATTAATCAGATTAACAGGAGAAAAACAAATTTTGTACCTATGATAACACTAAAGACACAAGATAGACAGGGAATTGAAGCTTATATCCCATCCTAAGAAAAAGGGTCTGGGGCTTAGGGCTTCAAACAGGGGCAAGAAAATTCCAGGAATTCGAAAGGAGCAAATGTTTAATAAATTTTGCCATATCATGCAGATAAGTCTTTCTGATTATAGTTCATCTGGTTATAACTGTTTTCCTGGTATAAGCCCCTTATCTACCTCCTTTTTAGCAGTGAAAGTAGAGATAAGAAGCTTTTCCTGAGTCTGCTGGGTCTTAATTGCCTTTAGCTAAAAATATTCCACAAACCAAAATGGCATATGTTAAGGTAGTATATTCCACTTCCCTTCAAAATTAAATTACATTCTTAGAACTGGTGAGGGACTTATGTAGTTTAATAAGCAATTAACTATATTTAATAAGCACACAAGCCCTGGGGACTTTAGTTACATCTAGCAACTTTAATTGCAACTTAAAATTAAATTATTCAGTGCCAAGATAACTTCTGGTTGCCTTCAGAAGTAATGATGAGTTACTTGACTTTCAATATAATTTTTATATTTTATAATACAAGTTTATATCCTAAAATGTGCCATCAATGAGGTGCTCTAGAGAAAAGCAGTAAAAGAACATCAAAACCACCCTGATAGTATGGGAGAGAATGACACATTACATGATAGTGAAATAATTTTGGAGTCTTGTATGTTTTGAATCAAGTGACGATTATTTTTTTTTCAAAGATTTATTTATTTGTGCATACAGAACTGGGGTACAGGCCAGAGGCTCAGGGGTGGTGAGAGGCCCCACCAGAGACAGAGTGGTAACAGAACAGGCAGATCGACGAAGTATACTGCTGAGGGGAGCAGCGGGGCGGGTCAGGAGAGGTCTGCCACACCATGTGGTCACCTCCGGGGCAGGCGGGAATTGAACTCATGCAGAAGCGGCTTTAGATTCTCAGTGCTGTGCTTCAACCCGCTGCGCCACCAGGGAGGGCCTCAAGTGACGATTATTAAAAATGTAAAGTAGTAGCTACTCAAATCATGTTTCAAGTCTTATAAACATAGAGATGCACCATCGATCTCCCGAATATAATTGACATTGATAGATGTTAATAGATAATTGATAGATTATTGATAGATAATTCATCCAAGAATACCACAATGCATGCTATTTTCAAGGTTATTAGCAACATTCACCAAGATAGACCACATTATATGCCATAAAGTACCATTAAAAAATTTAAAGAGGGCCCTCCTTGGTGGGACAGTGGGTTAAAGCTTAGCATTATGAAGCCATCCACAGATACTGTGATGGAGTTCTATCCCTGGCCAGGGAGGTGACCCACATGGCTTTGCAAACCTCTCTTGTCTCACCCTCTACTCCCTTCAGCAGTGTATTTCAATACTTCTTGTTCTGCTCTCCACTGTCTCGGTGAATCTTTTTACCCCCCTCCTCATACCTCTGGACTGTATCCCTGTTCTGTATGTATAAATAAATAAATCTTTAAAAAAAATAAAGAATAGAAGTCCTATGGTATTCAAATTTGGACTCCAATGAAATTAAATTTGAAATCAATAATAGAAAGATTATTGTTAGTAAAGAAGAAATATCTAAAAACAACCATCTAATTTTCAACCATCCTAGGAAACTAGGCTACAAAGACAAAGTAAATCCACAGTAAGCAGAAAAGCCAAAATAATAAAATGAGAGCAAAAATAATAAAATTGAAAATAGGAAGTCAGAAAAGAAAAACAATAAACCCTAATGCTTGCTCTTTGAAAATATTAATAAAATTGGTAAACCTCTGGCCAGGCTAAGAAAATGAGAGCGAAGACACAAATTCCTAATATTAGAAATGAGAGAGGGGACATTGCTTATAGAAATTCTAATGATAATGAAGAAGTAACACGAATACCTTTAGGCAAAATTGTGAAGTCAATGAAAAATAAGTGATTGGCAGGGGTAGGTTGAGGGGAATGGATGAATCGGCAAAGCTAAGTGTTTTAATATGGTATAATATTATAATGATGAATATATATCATTATACATTTGTCTGAGTCAATAAAATGTACCACACTAATAATGAATCCTAAGTTATCTCTGGATTTTAATTATGAAGTTTCAATATGAGTTTACCCTTGATACTTAATGTAGACATTCTGTTAAATGATGCAATTACTCATGTGTGTGAAGCTACATATATGATGAGGGTAGAGCATATAAGGGAGATTTTTGGAGCCCTTTCTAAATTTTGTTCTCAAACTGATATAGCACATTTTTCAAAGTGCAAAAAAAAAAAATTTATTTAGTGTACATAAAAAAGCAATTACAATAGAAAGTTAAAAAGTACTACTACATAAAATTACATTAGAAATATGAAATACATTGAAATATATTTTGCAAAGACTTATTCAATAAAATCTGTAAAACACTCCATAGATACCCAGAATTCAGAGAATTCAATATTATTGACAAAATTTATTTTGAAATTCATTTGTAAATATAGGGGAGTAACAAAATCCCAACATGTATTTTTTTCAAAAACTGCAATGTAATTTTTAAAACCATAAAAATTCAGATGAAATATAAATAACAATGTCAACATTTACAAAAGGCTTGTAAAGGTACAGTAATCATGATCATATAATATTGGCATAAATACAAGCAAAAGTTTAACAGAACAGAAACAGACTCATATCTATACATATACATGAATAGATGGAAGGGCATCTCAATTTAGTAGAGACAGGATATTTTTTTCAATACATAATGCCAGAAAATTGTTTATCTCTGTGTATAATAATAGATTTCAATTCCATAACTCACATACTATGCAATAGTTAGCTTAAAAATAGAACATGGTACCAAATATAAAGCTCAAATCTAAATGTTTTATTAAAAATAAGAGTAAGTCTTAAAGACTTTTTAGATATGGTATCAAAGTATCAATTTTAAAAGGCCAATAGATAAAATTTACTTTCCCAGAGAATAGAAAGGTCATATGGTCTGGTAAAGATATTTTTAAGTCATATATCTAACAAAATTCATACATATCCAGAATGTATGAAAAATATTCAAAATAAGAAACAGGAAAAAGACTTTGAGTAAACTTTACCAAAGAATGTTTATAGGTAACATATAAGGGCAAATTCAATATTGCTAGTTATTAGAAAATTGCAAATTAAAGCCATTGTAATGAACCTCTTCACTCCAATTGAAAGGTGGAGGTGAGAGATAGAAGGAAAGGAAGAAAAAAAAAATCTTGTCTATATTACATGCTGAGAATCTCATTCACTATTGTTGGGAATATTGTGGATAACACTTTAGTAACTACCTAAATATTTAAACATACAGGGTCCATAGGATCCAGGCATTTCAACTCCTAAATATTTATCCCAAAGACATAAAAGCACATGTTTATGAAAAGACATATTCACAGCAGCCCTATTTATAATAGCCCCAAACTGTAAACAATCCAGATACACATCAACAGTAAGTGGTTAGACATTCAAAACAATAAAACTCATCAATTCAGAGGAACAGATACTGATAGTGTCAACAATATGAGTGAATCTAAAAGTATGTTGAGTGAGAGAAAGCAGATAAAAGCATCCTCTATGGTTCCATATATGATAAGCATACAGCAAATGGAAGTTAATCTAAAGTGACAGAAAACAGATCATTGACTGCCAGAGAATGGAGTCATGGGCTAGGAGAGAGCGATTAGAATGGTGTGTGGGGAGGGTGTCTGGAATGTTTAGTTTTGTGGATTGTTATGATACTCATTTTCTCTTGATTATGGTACAATAATTTTGCAATTGTATTTTTATGACCAAAATTATCATATTGTATATCTCAAATAGAGTTTACTGAATATCAATTATACAATGAAGTTGTTGAAATTATATAACAAAGAAAATAATTCAAACAAATTATCCTCTTTTATGATACTACATTAAGATTTGTTTCAAGTATTGCAGTTTTACTACATACATATATGTGTGTATATACATACATACATGCATACATACATACATACATACGTATGTATGTATAATATATATATAGACAAGTATAAACCCATATTCTCTTTACTTATTTTTAGGAATTTTTCCTAGCAGTTTGTACAGTCCCTGCTAAAAGGGGCTGATTTAATAAATTAACATTAATTTTCCTGTATTATACTGTTCTAAATGTCTCCTAATAATTGAATCATCACATTTTTTCCATATTTATTTCATGAATAAAATTGAACAAATTCACAGTGTATTTGAGCATTATCTTTCCCTTGTGAAAGTCAAATCTTACTATTTGCTATTTGCATTTAAAATAATGATTTTAATATGTGCTCTTGCCTAAGCACTTTGAAAATTAGTCCTCTAAAGATTTCTGTTTTACATAAGTTTCTCTCCTGTGTTTTGAATAAATATTATTTTATGGTAGGAATTAAAGAGAAGCTATACAATTAATCCACATGCCTTATTATTAAAAACAGGCACTATAAGTTTTACTCACATGCCACGTGAATGAATAATAAAGAATTGTAGCAAGCACTTTCCGTTATCAGTTTTTCCTCAAGGCATAGGGAATTATTTAGGTTGGTTTAATATTGACCTTTATTTATGCCTCTTTTATTAAAGTATTAAAGTATTGTATCTCAGTCGCACTTTGTTTCTGATTTTCTTTATTGTTCTTCATTAGGCTCGAAAAGGGAACATAGAAACTCCCCTTTATATGAAGTCACCTTTCTATAACACATCCATGTTGTTGCAAATGATAAGATTCAATTTTTTTAAAGATTTATTTATTTATGCATGCAGAACTGGGGTACATGCCAGAGGTGCAAGGGCAGTGAGAGGATTCATCAGAAACAGAGTAGAGAGCAGAATAGGAATATTAACTGAAATACACTACTGAGGGGAGCAGCAGGCAGGTTAGGAGAGGTCTGCCATGCCATGTGGGTCACCTCTGGGGCTGGGAATCGAACTCTTTCTGAAGTGGCTTTAGCTTCATAGTGCTGTGCCACCAGGGAGAGCCCTGAGATTTAATTCTTAATAGCCCAGTAGTATTCCACTGTGTATTTTATACTACATCTTCTTTAGTCACTCAGTTGTCCTGGTTTTCCTAGCATCATTAGATTATAATAGCAAGAGAAACAAAAGTAAAGGCAAAAAGAAAGAAAGAAAGAAAGAAAGAAAGAAAGAAAGAAAGAAAGAAAGAAAGAAAGAAAGAAAGAAAGAAAGAAAGAAAGAAAGACAAAGTTCTGCATGTTTTTTCCAATCACTTCTCTATCACTGCATGTTTTTCCAGTCACTTCTCTATCACTTAGGTTTTTTCCATAATTTGACTTTTGTTGCAATAAACATAGCAATACATATATCCTTTCAAATTAGTGATTTTTGTATTTTCAGGTAAACAACTAAGAGTGGAACTGCTGGATCATATAGTAGATATATTTTTCCATAATGTTTTCAATAGGCACTTGATTAGTCTACATTCATACAATCTCACCATCAATAAGTGTGTCCCTTTTTCACTTCACTTTTGTTTCTGTGTGTGTGTGTAATTCTTAAGGCAGTAAATTGATATTCCATTGTGTTTTATCTGATGATAAATAGTGTTTAACATGTTTTCATTTATCTGTTGACTATCTGTATGTCTTCTCTAGGAAAGTGTCTATTTAGTGCTTCTGTCAAAAAATTGCTGTATTTTTCTTGAATTATTTGTTCAGTTATATTCGGAGCTATTTTTCAAGGATTTGGTGTTTTTCTTTGAATAAGTACAAAGAAGTAACTGAAATATTAAATCACATTGTAAAACAGCTAACTTTAAAAAAATACATAAGAATTACTTCTAAATGATTGATTTGGAATTGGGAACTTAGAGCTTTCCTACTAGAATAGTTCTGATAATGAAAATATTGTCTGAGCTTAGCCTTTCTTTTCTGTGCCCTCAAATGTATTTTCCTTTAAAATACTGACCTTTATACCATCAACTTCTAGATCAGGAATAAACCTTGTATACTCCATAGTGTGATGATTTCATTTAATTTATGACTATAGCTCAATGAAGAAAAAATTGACTTTCCCCCCCCTTATTTTTAGCAGCATGAAACAGCTATGTGTTTCTGCATCATTAAGTAGCAAATACAAAGAAGTTTTAAGATAGGTTGAAAATCATATTGGTCTAAATTAATTTTTCATGAGACCATAGAACCTCCTAGGTCCTTGTACTTCTAATGAGTTTTTCATGTAGAGAAACTGAGGTCCGTGACATCATATAACTTGGTTCCTGACTTTACCATTACTCTAATTTTCTATAAAGGACCTCAAAGAGTGATAATTGTTTATTACACACCATTGAGCCTATAACAATGTTGGGTTGCTAAGTATAAACAATAATTAAATCAATTCTTGACTAATTTTTGCTTTTGCATGTGTTGGTCCCAAGTTGATATTTAGAAAAATGACAACATGATATGTGGTTTTAATTTTTAAGGTAATGCACTGCAGAGAAAGACATTGGTATTTAATTATTCCTATGAGATATTACAGTTAAAGCTTTGCAATGATTATGCTTAAAATTGTCTAAAGCACTTATTTCTTCTTCAAATTTCTTTAAATACTCTATACCTTCAAATTGCTGTGCAAAGAGATAATAAATCAGTGCAGACACCTGAAGAGAAATAATAACTTCTTTATTCCTTTAATAGTAATTTGAAGAAAAAGATGAGACAAAAATGTATGCTGATATTTTAAAGATTAAATGAAAAACATTGAAATAATACTGTCTTCTCCAAAAACATGTTTTGTGACTGAAGCAATTCTCTTAAATTTAAATTTAAAAATACATTTTAAATTTAACTATAGATACTTGTTAAGAAATCTTTGTTTTTTGCACTAGAAGTTTTAATGCAATTGCAGAAAAAAGTCACTGAAGAAATTGCTAAAGAAGAATCAAATTTATTTTTGTCTATCCTAATTACTTAGTGCATAGGTTCGTTATTAGCAACCTGAGCGGTACATATTCAGTATCATTAATTTCTCTTATCAATAGAGAAAAGTGTTTCATAAAACAGTCGAACAACTATGTATTTTAGGTGTAAGTGAATTGTTTTTTTTTTTTCTTCATTAATACTAAGTCCCTGCTTAAAGGAAGACTCATAAATCTGATTTTATATTTTCCCTGATCAAAGAAAGACGTTTTATACTTTTAGGTTTTTGTTTCTTATAGAGAAAAGAAAGATTTAAAATACTTTTACAACCCTTTAACAGCTGCTTGGAAAAATCTTTAGTCACTCTGATTATTCTGTTGAATAACTAGAAATTGGAGATCACAGCAGCTTATTTCCCTATGGTTTGATAGGCGACTAAAATGAAATATGGGGGTAAAGTACTTTTCACAGTTTCTGGAACAAAGTAAACAATGGTTAACAATTATTTTTAATTCCATTACAGATTATTCTCTTATTTGAAAATTTCAGGAGAATTTCTATTGGTTTTTGTATAGTAATCCTTCTCCTGATTAAGTTGCTTTTTGAAAATCACAAGCTTGTGAATTTGTGACAGTATGATATCCATAGAAAGGAGAGGTTCCAGGATCTTTGCTGTACCCAAAGAAGCTGGAGCTGGGCAGGAAGGTGAAGCTGAAGAAGAATGGAAGAAAGAAGGGGGAATAGCAATAAGTAGACCTGGAGGAAGCACATGAAGCAGAGAGACGTGAAGAAGCTGTGCTTGCTTTTTAGCCTTGGACTGTATCAGAGTTTGAGGGACATTAAAGGAAACACTTAAAAGAAAGAGATGTGGGTGAGAGAGACCTATCGGGGGACTGACTATGGCAGACTTCCTTTTAACTTGAACTTTGATTTTGTTCCTTTCCTTCCAGACTGCCTGGCCCATTCTGCTCCTTTGCAGTGGTTCCCCACCAGAAGGTGCCTTGGACATGTGGCAAGCTTTTGCTCCTCAGAGGCCCTGTTTGGTTAGTGCTGTTTGGTTCTTCACTTATCCATGAGGGAATGGTAATTGTATTTAATTGGAAGTGGTTATCTTTTCTTCTTTCTGTCGCCCACTAATATGTTTATTTTTCTAATGATGGTCTTGTACACTGAGTTTGTTTTGTCTTTATGTGGCAGATGACAAAACCTATTTAAAGCAGGCAGTTTTGGGGGTCTGGGGGTACTCCTCGTTCTGCCCATTAACAGAACATGTAATGTTAACGTAGGAGCAGCCTCCCCCAAAATGCTCATCAGGCTTTCCCAAGTCACCCAAAGTACACTTTTGCTAATACATATAAACTTAGCATATGAAAGGAAACTTGAACACTAGGGCTAACAAGAATCAGGTTTATTGCACCGATGCTGACTCTGCTGATATGCACCCAAAGACTGAATCCCGTTTGTAGAAGTCAGAGGCTTATGTCCACATTCAGTTTTTATAAGATTCCAGGTGGTTTGCACTGGCTGCTGTACATGGAGTAAAGGGTCCATAGTCATGGGACCCCAAGGTCCATTCTGCCTCATGGTGGTATATGAAGCAAGATTCATACCAGGAACTAAGTTATATACCAGGAACTGAGCTAAAAGTTGTTACTAAGATCTCTAGGCTGCTATCTCAGGTCACCATGCTTTAAGAGGGGTGGTGGGTGTGGGGTTATTCCCCTTTGCCCTGACAATGTGTTTGACTGATAATTGAAACCTTAGAATTAGGCTGATGACCTGACTCCAAACATTTTTGTACATATCAAGAAGAGCTAGGTTACTTTATGATAGTAAAACACCAACATTTCACCAGTTTAACAAGAACACGATAAACTATACAAAAACTATACTCCATAAATTGCTCCAACATTTCAAATGAGATGGTGCTACATTTTTTTCTTTTACTGGAGCTAATTTATACTATATCTCCCAGCATTTATGGGTAAGTAACTCTTTCCAACTTTAAGTTCATTGGATTAGTGTCCACAACTGGAAAACAAGTCATTTATGCCCCCAGAGTTCTTGTTCTTTTTTTCAGAAAGCCAGTTTCCTTGCTTCAGAAAGCCAGTTGCTAAGCATTTACTCACACACTTTACATTAATAAGCACTTTCCTGAGCTTCCCTGCAAAGTAAGAACCACAAATTCTCTTGCTGGCTTTTAAGTGCTTCCAACCAGAATTTAAATGATTCAAGGTAACTAGAGGGAGATAAGGAAGTGCTATTTAGGTAGGGTGAATAAGAAAGACCTCTTTAAAGGGGCTTATTTAAATGAAATACTGAGGCAAGCCCTATAGCAAAATGAAACAGCAAAAGCAAAACTCTAATGGGACAGTGTGGTTTAAAGTGGACTGAATTGCCTGGTGTGAGATGAGGTTAGAGAGGTTGCCAAGAGTCAGTTCCTCTAGTGCTTTGTAAACCAAGGTAAGAAATTTGGACTTTATGCTTAGTTAAATGGAGTCTCACTTGACAGTGCTAAAAAGGGTATTGACATTGTGTAGCTTCAAATTTTATCAGAATCATGTAAAATCATCCTTTTAAAAATGATTGATGTTCTGTGTTTCTGGTTTGGGTAATGGAAAAATGGTAAGTATAGTTTACTGAATAACAAATGACTGGAGGAAAAGCAGGATTTGGAGGGCAGAACTGAGGGAATTCATAAGCTCTGTTCTTTGTAAATGTCCGACTAGCGTATTGAACAGAAACTGGAAACCTGATATACTGATATATTTTATTCATATATATTGACCTGCATCAGTTTGAACAATATACTGTGATGACAACAGAATCTAGAAAGATGTTGAACATTTGTTCAAGGGGGAAGATTTGTATGCAGTATATTTAGACTATTTCCTACAATGACCTTCACAGAAAGGAAAAAGATGGAAATGGATACACTTGGAAACTTGGTGGCTCTGAGGCCATTCAATCAGGAAAATAGATTATTTCATACATGCCTCTTGAATACGTATACAGAGTGATGCACCCTGTGAATGCATAGCTGAGGTCTGGTTTTGCTTTTACTAGCATGTTTTTTTTTTATGTCCCTCATAATTTCTTCATTAATTTATATATGTATATGTGTGTGCACACACACACACACATACCTATATGTATGTATATGTAAATTACCCCAGGTATAATCATTTTTCTTACATTTATTTGAATTCTACTTATGAAATTCTTGTAAAGCTTTGTATCAGAACCATTTTATTAATTCAGTGTCTTATGGCAAACAATATATTTGTAAAGCTTTCTCCTGTACCAAATCATTACACACATTTACATTTTTATGCTCTGGAAATGAAACAACTTACTTGACTGCTATAAATTGTTTGCTAACTACTCAGACACTTCTAGGAACATTTTCAGGATTTTGCATTTGTTAAATAAATTTGAATATAATGGACAGACAGATCCAAGATTATTATTTATGATGATGTGCTTTAGGTGAATACATTTTAAATGATTATTTCAGTTTCCAAATTTTGCAAAACCAGAAATTTTAATTATTTTGTATATCCTCTTATTGCTTGGAAACTAACGTTGATCTCTTAAGAGCCTGCAGATTTAACTAGGAATCCAAAATACCTGACTTTCTGTAGAGGCTACACATATCCTCATTTTCCATATTAGAAAAGTTGGTAACAATTACAAATGACTGGTCTCTCAGATAAGCATTCACAAGTTTGTCTTTCCCCCTCCTTTGGCAAATTGGCCTTCTTTATGGCTGGATTGGTTTCTCAGATAACCATTAGCAAGTTTACCTTTCCCTATTTTCTGCAATTTCTCTTCCCCTGTTTGACAGGTTTGTCTTGCATTCCAAGGAAAAGGCAGTTAAACAATACTTGTTGAGAAAACCAGCTAGCACCTACCCATGTCCAACTCCATGCTGAGCCCTTCCCTTTACAGACCCTTGCCCATCTCCCCCCCTTTTGTTTCCATGTGTATTTATAACCCTGCACCCTGCCGAAGAACAGTACAGTGGTCCTTCAGACATGAGTCTGCTGCCCGCCTCATTTGTCGACATATTAAACCACTTTCCTTTTCCTCAAACTGTTTCCTTTTATTGGCTGAGGGAAAATGAGACCAACTTTCCATAGTTAAAAGTGAAAATCATTCGATGATGCTCGAAACAGGTTATTTTTCTGTTCTGCTCTTCATTCTTGCTATTTGACTCAAATGCTTTCTTTTTTGTGTTTCTTTGTTTTGAAATATGAGAAAGCAGAAATGATGGATAAGGGAGTTGCTTTATTAATAAATGTAAACAAGGCCCTCCCTGGTGGCTCAGCGGGTTAAAGCACACCACTGAGAAGCTAAAGCTACTTCCGCATGAGTTGGATCCCCGCCTGCCCTGTAGGTGACCACCTGGCGTGGCAGACCTCTCCTGACCCACCCGCTGCTCCTCTCAAGAGTGTACTTCATCAGTCGGCCTATTATGCTCCCCACTCTGTCTCTGGTGAAGCCTGTCGCTGCCCCTGACCCTCTAGCCTGTACCCCAGTTCTGTATGCACAAATAAATAAATCTTAAAAAAAAAGGAAAAAAAATAAATGTAAACAAAATCAAAGAAATAATGTAATCTCACATTAGCTAATTCATTCTAAGAGCTTTGAATACCATAATATTCCTGAAATCATGATGTAGATAGTGCTAATATTAATTGAAAATTTTAATATATAATATAATGCTAACATAAAATTACACTTGATATATATCACACAGGTAGTATATATACTGGAGAGTTTAAATTTGAGCTAAGAAAACTGATACTAGAAAATACTTGTTAGTCATTTTGGCACTATTTTAAACTACAAATGATTTTTTCTTGTCTGCTTCTTAAAATCATGTACATGAATTATAAATAGTAAATCTTATTTTTGCTTCCTTTTCCTCATTGATGTTTTTGTACCAAAAAAGATTGTATTTTATATCCTTGGATTTTATTAATTCTATGAATATACCAGTATTTTTTTTTCATTAGAGTCATTTGTGCTGTGAAACTGTTTCCAGTTTCTTTTTATTATATGTATAATATAACTATAATATTGCTACAAGTTATTGTAGTGACATTCCCTTTCCTTCCTCATGTAAATACCTAAAGTTAACAGGGCATATATAACATGAATTTTATAAGTAAACAATAACCAGTTTCTACAGTTATTTTGAATGCTTTACATGCCTTCTAAGAATGTTTGAAAAACCCATATGCTACATGTGATCACCAGAATTTAGAACTCTAAATTTCCTTTTATCAGTATTAATGAACTTACTTTTTAAAATTAAGGTAACATTAATTTAATCATTGTATGTGATTTATTGGTATAGGATCACACCCTTCAGGTGTATTTTACCACAATACAACCACCAGTAAGCCATCATAGTCCATTATGTCCCCTTCCCTTAGCTGTCTTCCCTTTTGCTCTCCTTCTGGTAGCCTCAGCTCTATGGAATTATCTTTAGGGCTTGTTATTGATTTAGATTTATCTGATCCTTTGTTTTGTTCCTCTGTATTTTAAATATGAGTGTCATCATCTGGTATTTGTCTTTCTTTTTCTGACTCTGAATTCATGTGAAGTAGTATATAGAATGAAATATATAATTTTTAAAAGATTTATTTATATGCATACAAGAACTGGGATACAGGCCAGAGGTGCAGGGGTGGCCAGAGGATTCATCAGAGAGAGTGGGGAGCAGAACAGGCAGGTCAACGAAGTACACTGCTGAGGGAAGCAGCAGGCCAGACAGGAGAGGTCTGCTGCTAGATAGAGATCACCTCCTGGATTGGGGATGGAACTCACACTGAGGCAGCTGCTGCTAGTTTGCAGTGCTGAGCCTTAACCAGTTGTGCCACCAGGAAGGGTCAAAATATTTAATTTCAAATGCATAAAATAATAAAGAAAAATAATTTAAGATGAAAAGCCTACATTATCATTTTAAACACTTTAAAAAAGAACAATTTATTTCCACAACAGAGATATCCAGAAGGAAATATAAATGAATGCATAGAAATTGTAGAACAATAATAAGATAAAAATAAAATGATAAAAATGATAAATTCCTAGCAGTCTAATCAAGAAGAGAAATAACCAATATCAAGAAAGATATTATGATATTAAGAAAAGAAAAGTAAAAAGTATTTTTTTAAATACACAATTTTATATGAAGGAAAATTGTGTGTCATTTTGAAAATTGTGAGTCCATAAATTTAAGTACAAAAAAATGGACTAAGTTTTTAAATGCATACTATTATCAAATTGACATAAAAAACAAGAAACGTTGGGAGTAGTATACAGTCTATGAATAAATTGAGTCTAAAATTACAAGCTTACACGAACTAAAGTCTAGAACCATAAGATTTCATTGGTCAGTTCTACTTAACATTTAAAAATGTGTTAGTAAGAAACTTATTCAAACTCTTTTAGAATTAAAAGAAGGAAGAAGCATTCTATGAAGACAACCTAGAACTGATTTCAAAACTTGCTACATTTCAAGGAAGGAAAATTACAAATCAATATTCTCAGACACTTAGATACAAAACACCTACTCAATATTAGAAAATTAAATACAGAATAATATAAAATTGAAATAACTTTATGACTAAGTGAGTTTCATCTAACTGCTAGAACTGAATAGTGAATTTAGTAACATTGCAGCAGATATAAAAAATATACAGAATCAACTACATATATGTTACTATACATTTAATAAACAATGGGAAATGCAATAAAAACATAATAATATTAAACATCACATCATAATAATATCAGCCCCATTCCCAAATTTTACAAATGTATAAGGATTGATCAGGAAAAAAAAAATGCTACTTTTTATGCTATGGTTTATGTTTAAATGCCGCTTCATTTTGTCCTTTATTCCAGCTAAAAGAAAAGTTTATATAATTAATTATATATTATATAACTATATAATCATTATTACATATTGTTATTTCACTGTTATGTTTATTGCATTCTTTTTATTGAAGTTACATTGGCTTACAACACTGAATATTATGCAGAAGTATATAGCTACACCTCTTCAGATACATGTTATCACACCACACCCACCACCAAAGCCCTGGGACCAACTTCTTCCTTTAATCCTACCTCTACCCATACCATCTGGTAGCCTCAATTCTGTAGGCACACTCAGTTGTTTCCATAAATTGCCTATTGCAAATAAGTGCTACAGTAAACAGGAGTGCAGATATTGCCTTGATTTTGTATTCGTGCATTCTTAGAGTATATAGCTAGGAGTGGATCTATGATAGATTATATGATAGATTATATGGTAGATCTATTTTTAGTATTTTAGAAGCCTGAAATACTTAAATATTTTTTGAGTAAGAATAGAGGCCTCAACAGTTTGTATTCCCACCCACAGTACAAGAGTCCCTTTTTTGCCTCTTCTGTGGCACATCTTTTCCATATGTCTGCTGAATATCTATGTCCTCTTTGGAGAAATGTCTACTTTTTTCCCCCCAATAATATAATAGTTTATTTTTACAACATTTTGTGCATTTTCCCATCTTAGTTGTAATCCCCTTGGGCTTCCCATCACCATATCACCCATGTGCCAGCACCAAAGTCCAGTGCATGTCCCTCCTCCCATTGTTTTTGATCCTATTCCCCACTTTACACCCATAAAGTGTCTCTGGTATATAACTGTTCATTATTATTATTATTATTATTTTCTCGCCTGATCTGTTTTACTCCTGCTATGAGTGAAACCATTCTGTATTTT
>NW_004567112.1:48392352-48466714 GCF_000260355.1 Condylura cristata
GCTATGAGTGAAACCATTCAGTATTTTTCCTTTCCTTTCTGGTTTATTTCACTAAGCATTATCTTTTCCAACTCCATCCATGTTGCTGCAAAAGGCATGTTTTTGTTTTTGTTTTTTTTTTTTTTTTGCTAAGTAATATTCCATTGTGTATATGTACCACATTTTTATAATTCAGTCATCTACTTTTGGGCATTTGGGCTGTTTCCATGTCTTTCCAATTGTAAATAATGCAGCAGTAAACATGGTGGTGCAAGTATCTTTTTGAATAAGTGTTTTTGTGTTTTTTTGGGGTAGATACCTACGAGTGGGATTGCTGAGTTGTAGGGAAGCTCCATGTTTAGCAGTTTGAGGAACCTCCAAACAGTTTTCCATAGTGGTTGTACTAGTTTGCATTCTCACCAGCAGTGCAGGAAAGTTCCTTTTTCTCCACATCTTCACCAACATTTGTTGTTGCTAGTTGTTTTAAGATGTGCCATTCTCACTGGGTTGAGGTGGTATGTCATTGTATTTTTAATTTGCATCTCCCTTATTACAAGTGATGTTGATCTTTTTTTCATATGCTTGTTGGCCATCTGGAAATGTCTATTTTTTTTTTCTAGATCATTGCCCCATACCCCTGGGTTATTTGTTTCCTCTTTGTTGAGTTGTGTGAGTTCTTTGTAAATCTTGGATATTTGTGGAATCCTAGCCCACTCTTTTATTGGGGCTATTGTTGCAGTACTCAGGGTTTCTGTTGGTCAAGCTAAAATGTAGAGTCAAGTCGGGGGAGGGAAATTTTAGCCAGGACAAAAGTCCTGGGATGAGGAACATACTGGCAAACCAGTATATGCTGAAAACAGCAGGTGGACATTATGGTCAGATTAGCAAGATCAGGTAGAATATTTTACAAAAGATAAAAGAGCACATAGAGTCAGATTAATGTAGTACTTAACACACTTGTAGATTTTTATTTAACCTGCTTCTATTTTCCAATATATGTGTGATTGTAAGGAAGTGATATTTTCTCTCTGATCCTCAGTTCTCACACTCAGAAGTTTGTTATGAGAATAATAGTAAAATGCTACATAGTAATGTGCTTATCTTGTTGTGTCATGTTTTAATAATTCCCAAAATAAGAATTATTGATATGTTCTTTGCATGTTGTAACCTTCTCCTAAGGAACTTGTAGTTAACAAGGTGTTTTGCTCAATTATCAATTTTATTTTCACAATGTCCAGTTTAAGAATACCATATAAATTGATATTAAGGACTAGGGATAACTCTGAGAAAGTTTCAGAATTTCAGTAGCAGATGTGATGACCCCAGTTCTTTTGTGCACAAATAAATAAATCTTAAAAAAAAAAAGCAGATGCCAGCTGATGAAGTTGGTAATGAAAGTTGGAGCTATCAAATGTTTATACTTTTCATAATCATTAGAATTAAATGACTATGATGGTATTAATATGATTTAAGTATATTTATTCTGAACATGATTTGTAGTTTTGCATGATTAGCTTATTTTACCAACTAAATCATTGTATTAGAAAATGTATAATTCATTCATTATGGTTATTATTATTTGGCAAAAACTCTCTGAAAATTATATAAAACAGCCATATATTTAAAACTAAAGCTGGTGAGAATAACAATAGGTCTAATAAGTTTTTTAATTGTGTTCCTATATTACTTTGTCTATTTACTTAATGATTACATATATGTTATTGTATTTTTTTAAGATTGATTTATTTATGCATACAGAAATGGGCTACAGGCCAGAGGTGCAGGGGTGGTCAGTGGACTCACCAGAGACAAAGTGGGGAGCAGAACAGGCAGATCGAGTAAGTACATTGCTGAAAGGAGAAGTGGGCAGGTCAGGAGAGGTCTGCCATGCCATATGGATCACCTTCTGGGTTGAGGATCTAACTCACACTGAAGCAGCTAAGGCTCCCTTGTAGTGCTGCGCTTTAACCCATTATGCCACCAAAGAGGACCTATTGTATTTATTTTTAACACTTCTAATTCTTCTTTAGACTATTGAGGTCCACTTCTGCATCTCTTTCCTTATCCTTTGACTCTCGAATACTTTCTCAATGTCTAACACTAACTTTGGTGCTCCTTAAATATTTTTTTAAAGAATACATAATTAAAGAATGGCTGTCATAGAAAGTATGAAGTTACCTGATGGCTTTCATCTATGCCTCATTTTAATATCATTTTAAGAATCAAATAAAAATAATTCTTCTCATAGTATCTACCTAAAAAATACAAAAACACTAATTCCAAAGGCTATATGCATTCCAATGTTCGGTGCAGCACTATTTACAACAGGCAAGATATGGAGACAATCCAAGGATCCAGTGGCAGGTGAAAGAGTCACGAAGATATGGTATATATGTACTCAATGGCACAGTACTCATTTCTTAAGAAAAAAAAAAAAAAACAAGAAATCTTGCCATTTGCTACAGGATGAATGGAACTAGAGAGGTTATGCTAGCCAAAATAAATCTGAAGAAGAAAGGCAAATTTCAGGTAGTTTCTCTTATAAGTGGAATATAGAGAAACAAAACCAAAGAACAGACACAACTAAACCAAAGAAAATCCTAGAAATTGGACTGCAGAACTGAAAACCCCAGATGGAGAAGGTTGGATATGGGGAATAAAGTGGTAATTGTACTTGTGGCTACTATGGAGGAGGATACAGATACTTTGGTGGTGGGTCTAATAGGGTAACATACACTTAGAGATGTGAATCTACATCATACACAGAGTTGTAAGCCAATGCTACCTCAACAAAAAATATGTGTATTTTTTAAAAAAAAATCTAAGTAAAAGTTGACATGGTAATCAGAACATCCCTGGACATAGATTATCTTCAATTACTGATCAAATACAATTTTAAGGAATTCACTAATAGGCAATCACTGCCTTTGAAAGAACAAAAAGGTTTGCTTAATGTATAAGTATAAACCAGTTTACAAGTATTGTAATCATAAAGTTGATGCATCATGAAATCTTTGAAGCATCATCAGCATAGAATATTTCAGAACCTTTGTATTTTTAGTTAGAATACAAATGGGACTATACTGCACATTAATAACATTGGTTTGATAATTACTCAATCTGCACTTGATTTTCTAGTGAATAGTGTTAGGAGCAGGATTCAAAGGATCTTTGAGTTCATTTATTTCGAGATTGGAAAGAAGGTCAAGAGAGATAAAGGGGCTTTATCAGATCAGAATCTTCTAAAGAACAGGCATTACTTGAGCCTCGTCGTATTTCCCAATTTCTTTCTACTATACTCTTTTTTACTATAATTTCACTAAATTGCTCCAGCCAGAAGGTTACAGCTTTAAAAAGCATATTAAACTTGTTTTACATATACATTGCATGATGTAATACATATAAAATGTGCTAATTCCGTGCAAACAGTTTGTATACACATCAACAACAGGCAACTAACATATGTTACTGAATGACTTGAATTGTTATACTTTTTCAAATAATAGAAAGTAATCTTTACATAATGTGCTAAGTGGAGCCAAAATGTAATAGTGTTCATTATTTTTAGTTAGTTGAATAATTATTATGCCTTAACATAGTGCAAATTGACATCACCTATTGGTGATCATCTATTGCTTCTTAGATATCAGTGGGCATAATTCTGGGTCTTGATTCTGGTTGGGATTTCCAGAATAGTGGTTAAGAACTCACAAATATTTACATTTATTAGTGCTTACAGATTTCTGCAGAGACTGAGCCAGGACAAGGGAATGCAAAAATCCACCCTCAACCTTTCTTTAGATGCCATTGGAGTTTCTTGCCTTTCCCTGCTATTTTCCTCAGTCCAGCCACTCTTCTCCTAACGATCTACCCCCATCCCTTTCAAAATAAACTCCCATTTGCAGAAAAAAAGGGCTGGACAGAGAATGGAGCTCCACTGCAAACAACATTATATTTTACTGTCAATCAAAGGGATGATGTTATTGCTAAGATTTACTCTCTACCTTAGAATGTTTAGAAACTTAAGTGATTGTGGATTTATCACCAGTCATCTTCAAAGAGAATATTTGCTTTTGCGTTTCAAAAATAAAATATATTTTTTTCAGACTACAAGGAATATACTATGAAACACAAAAATTCATGGCTCTCAATATATCTATATCTGTATTTCTTTATCATCTATGTCATAGGTCTATCTATCTACCTCGCTATATATATAACTATTAGAAATATGTATACATCTCTCTGTGTGTGTGTATACATCTCTATGTGTGTGTGTATCCCATAGCAAAGGGATTTAATTGAAGCTGACTAATAATAGCAAAGAGTGGAAATCAATTTGTCTTCCCAATATTTTTGTTCTTTCCATTATTATTATTTTCTTTATTTATTGTATTATTATGTGTTATTATTATTATTATTATTATTTATTTATACATACATACATACATATAGTACTAGTGTATAGGCCAGAGGTCCCAGGGCTGTGAGAGGACTCATCAGAGACAGAGTGGGGAGCAGAATAGGCATATTGACAATGTATACTGCTGAGGGGGGCAGCGGGAGAGACAGGAGAGGTCTGCTTTGCCATGTGGATCACTTCCCGGGCCAGGGATCAAAACAGCACTTAAGCTGCTGCTGATAGCTTAGCAGTGCTGCATTTTAACCTGTTTTACCACAAGGGAGAGCCCTTATTCTCTCCATTTTATACATATTGGCAGCTAATACTAATAACACAGGTTGTCCTCTGATACAATTTATAGGTCAGCCTAATTTAAACTATGTAAATCCTCACCTCAGTAGTATAGGGTACAATCTTCCTTTTATGGCTAGTTTGGCTTTCAATCCATAGTTTCCATTTATAGTAAGCATGAAGTTTTACAAGTTTAAAACACAGTAAACTTGATAATGTTTAATAATGACATATAGTGATAACATCTCTTCTATCTAAGCATCTTATCTGATCAAGGTGGAGGGACTGGCAGGGAGAAGGAGACAAGTGTCTTTAACAGTGACTCTCCTGGAAACCCTAAAACTCTTGTTTATTTGGATAATGTGTTCTCTATCTTTATTTTGTACGTTGGGGTGACAAAATTTATTGATAACAAGTCCTTAGTTTTCTTAAGGTCATGTTTTTGTGACCCTTAGTCAATTTGATTATTTTTCAAAAACAAATTTGTTGGGATATATTTTCCAAGTAGATAAAAACAAAGCTTGTTTTACTTTATTGTTTATCTCCAGTATAATTATCTACCTGAAGAAGAAAGTATAAGAATAATCCAAATAAGGTACAGAGTCGATCAATATCAGTGCTATGTAATCAGATGGGTCAGGGCCAAAAGCACATACCAGGAAAATATTCAAGCCTGACTGGGCAGAGGAAACCTAAGAAATGGCAGCAAGAGAGTAGAGCAAGAGTGAACCTTACAGGAAGGGCCAACTTTCATGTTTTTAGTAGCTTCAGATTTGAGGTTTCAGTGTTGAAGAGATGGCTTTCTGTACTAGTATGATTCTTTAGGAATGTTTAAATATGTATTTCTAGCTCAATATCTCTTTGACTTTGTGATCTTAAAAATATTACTTTGTATATTTCTTTACATCTCAAACACATTTTAATAGTTTTTGAAATAATAAAAATATAAGCAATCATCTTCAGTCAAACTTCAAGGACTTTTGGTAGCTGCATTTTTATTCTCTTTTTATTTCCTTAACATTTAAAATCATACAAAACAATGCAAATAAACCAGCAATACCCCTGGTTTGTCTAAATGTCAAACTGACGTCAGTTATTGAAATCTGAGGCTGGTTTTATATTGCCCTTTTCAAATAATTTCTGACTTCCGCTCAAGAAAGCATTCATGCGTTGTTATACAACCAAACAAAGCAGAGGCCACAAGCCAGTCTGTCCATTAGTGTCCATATAACTGCAGAATAAAGAAGAGCCAACACAACCATGGGCAAGTCTTCCTGTTGACAACTAACTTGCAGGTAAAACTACTGAAATGTGTACAATTCGAAATTAAGTGATTATATTTTGTATAGAATTGATGGGTGGTAATCAGCACCTTTTTTAGCCAAATAAATCCTTGTCAAAATTCAGCAATGCCTTGAGTTTCTTAGTTATGGGATCCAGTAAGTTTCTTCTATTATTAAATTAATTTAGACTAGGCATTGGCTGTTTGTAATAAAACTATTTTAGATTAGTATTTCTTTCAAACCCACCTTAAACTCATATATGGAACTTTCCTAACACTTTTCCCTTTGCTCTGTAAAAACTGAGTTTTAAACAATTCTATAGCTTGCATTACCAACTAAATTTTAAGCTGTTGGGTAGAACAAAGAGTGTTTTATGCTTTTATGAATTCAACAGTGTCTTTGAAATAAATAATAAAATTGAGCTTTGAAATAGTATTTATCACTCTTTAAAAAGTTAATGTAGCACCCTCCCTGGTGGTGCAACAGGTTAACATGCAACACTGTTAAAGCTGTCTACAGCCACTGCAGCATGAATTCCCTGGCCTGGGAGAGAGAGGTGACCTACATGGTGAAGCAGACTTCTCTTGTTTTGCTCACTGCTCCCCTCAGCAGTGTATTTCAGTGCCTCTGTCTGTTCAGTTCTCCACTCTGTCTCTGGTGAATTCTCCCACCCCCTGAGCCTCTGATCTATACCTCAGTTCTTGTATGCATGAATGAAATAAAAAAAAAAAGAAGTTAATGTCCACCGTCCACCTACACACTAGCTACTAAAGGAAATGGTCTATTTGATTTGCTATCTAGGAACATAAGTGTTTTTATTCAAAGGTGTCTACTTATTTCTATATTAAGAGGCTAGAGATGTGTAATTTCAATACAGTTATTTTGTAGAACTTCATCACAGTTAAAAATTTGTCTTTTAAATTAATAGCTACTATGATTTAATTTGATGTGAGTACATTTTGAAAATAATAGACAAGTGATAATTGTATTCAAATCATACTGAAAACTGAAACCTTATCTTTTTTTTAAAGGTTTATTTGTTTATGCATACAGAACTGGGGTACGGTACAGGCCAGAGGTGCAGGGGCAGTGAGAAGATTAACCAGAGACAGAGTGGGGAGCAGAGTAGGCAAATTGATGAAGTACAATGCTGAGGGGAGCAGCAGGTGAGACAGGAGAGGTATGCTGTGCCATGTGGATCACCTCCCAAGCAGGGGATAGAAGCTACTAAGACTGTCTTGTAGTGCTTCATCCTACAGCTTTGGGCTACCAGGGAGGCCCATGAAACCTATTCTTAAGTGTTACAATAATTTGTATCTGATATAAAACAAACAGTTTTATACATTTATTTTGGTTCATTTTGCAAGTAAATAAAGCAACATAGGAAACATTGTATTTACTATGTTATATATATTATGATTGTCAAACATCTGAAGCATTCAAAATGTACTACCCCATAATTAGGCTAAAAAGTTTCAAAGAAAAAATGGCTTGCTACAAACTTAGAAGTTGATAAATTATTAGTGTTAGACCCTTTAATGAATGTGTAAGCATGTGAATAACAGTGTACCTTGGAGATTTTCCAAATCTTTCATTTCACATTTTACCAATCTCTTTATTTATCATTCCACTCCAAGTAATGATAGAATCTGATAAAATAATGGAATTATAGTATCTGAAGATTTAGGAAAAGTTTTCTAGCTCTACTTCTAAATACATTGTGTCTGCTAAATTCTAAATATATAGAATTTGATGGTGGGCTGCTCATCTATTAGTTTCTTAATAGACACTGGTAGAATTCCATGAAAATGGAAGGGGAAAAAGAATAAAGAAAGGAAAGATGAAAGCAAAAATGTTGGCAACAAGGATAGAAAACAAATATCAAATAATCAAATGTGATTAAATATCTAGTCTATTTTTAAAATGCTTCATTCCTTGACAGAAATTGGTTATCAGACTTCATTTCCTCTTCTTTCAGGAGATATTGAAGACTGCATATCTTAGCATTCCTTGAAGTTTCAATATGACTGATTTTTAGATAATTAGATATTAGCAGAAGTAAGGCATGCCCTTTCTGGGCTTTGCCCAGTAAAATAATAATAATAATAATAATAATAATAATAAAAGCTTCTTAATCACAAATCCTTCTTTTTGTTTCCTGTTTTATCTACATATTATAGATAAGCATAGTGCACATGATAGCTATCTGACGAAAGGAAATTGAAAATCAAATAATATTTTTGCTTCTATTACTACCTTTCACTGTTGCCAGTCAAATTAAAGTCCCTATTCTCTAGGTTAGTATAAAACTTACCTGGTAAGAGCACCAGTTATCATTTTATAAAAGGAATAGATATTAGTTTCTTCTCAGATCATAACGAACAATCAATCAACAAGATGATATTTCATCTTTATCCTTGCTTTCTCTGTAAAGTTCTAGTTATCCAAAATGTTTATTGAAACTATAGGAAGCTACTGAGTTGGATAAACACAATTTTTCTCTGACATACAACACTGACTATATACTTTGAAAGCTAAAACATTAGTACAATGAAAAGGTATGAAGAATAATATTGTTTATAGTTAGCTGCTATTTTATTTATTGTTTTCTGGTTGTGATTACAGAGTTTCAATTTTATGTGTGAGAAATTGTATTGAAGTTTTCATGTATGAAGGAGGAATTTTTCATTCTAATTTGGGATTTATACCTACTTCTTTTATCATGAGAAAATTGCATAAGTTTAGTAAAGACTTGGAATTCTTTATTTAAAATGAATTTTATTTATGTATTCATTTAATATAAATTCATTGGACACCTTGTATTAGACAATACATAGCTAAGCCACTGAGATAAAGCAGTGAACTAAAATTAGTAAAGAATTATATCCTCATAAAATTTATAACATGGCTTCTGAGGAGGTCAAAGTATAGATAATAATGCCTTCGAGTACTGGTGCCTCAAGGGGTTAAAGTGAAGCTCTGTGAAGCTTCTGTAGCCACTGCAGCAGCAGTTATACCCTCCCACCAGGCAGATGACTCACATGACTACCTACTGCTCTTCTTAGCAGTGTTCTGCTCCCTATTCTATCTCTGGTGATTCTCTCACCCCCACACATCTGGCCTGTACCCCAGTTCTTGTATACATAAGTAAATGAATCTTAAATAAAAAAAAAAGTCTACAAATGAAAATGCAAACACTCAGGCAATCTTGTGTACACAATCATGTGTACCACATTGCTATCCTGAAAGTCGCTGCTGATTCTTATTTAATAATCATAACCCAATTTAAATGTCAATTCTATTAAAAGTAACACCAATTAGAAAAGCATACTTTTAATTGAAATGCGTGCATTTGTTTACTTATGAGTACAGTAGAACCCGAAGTATGTTGCAAAAGCAGGACAGGAAATGATGTGGTTAGTGGAACAATAGCATATGAAGATTTTAAAGAGTTGAAAATATACAGTTTATTAAGAGGATTAATTAGTATGTTTTCCAGAAAGAATGATAAGTATTGATTATATTGGGTCAGCTAAATAGAAATCATTGAGATCTTTCATTGGATATTTATTCTGCACCATACTTTGAAATTTGATGAAGACAAAGTGCATTTGAAGTCAGATGGTACTTAAAATTTGAAATATAAAAAATCTAGCCTTGGCACCAAACGGGAAAGATTCATGTGCTTTTGAGACTTCGGAATCATTTCAACTTAATTATTGTTATAACAATGTACAGTATGTACAGTTTACAAATCCCATCTAATTCCTCCCCCCAAGGTGCAGACAGCTCAAAGTGGTTGATAATGACATTACACATAACTGAGAACTGTCGCTGTCCCACTTTTTACTAATTGAAACATCTTCAACAAGTGATTTAAATTTTCTAAAAGTCATTTTTCTCAATATAAGTACTATTCCAATGGACATTTAAATAGGCTTATGATTATTAAGTGAAATAAGCAAGAAAATAGCAGGTTTCACATAATCAAAATGCATTATTAAGATTACTCACTTTTTTGGTTTGTGAGCAGGGAATTAATGAAAATGTATAGAAGGGTACATTAAATAAGAAACTTATGAATGCCATATATTATTACATAATTTGGTTACAGGAAATCCAAATGCAAAAGCTGCAAGTAATATTGATTCCTTTAGCCACACCTACATTTCTCCAAATGATTCTAAGTTAGTATCCCCTGTTATATAGGTAATTTCTTATTCTCTAGTTTCTGGGTTCACAGGACTTCCTATAGGAAGGTTTTACTTATTAATTTTAATCTCTTATTTTTCAAGTTATTTGTTATTTCTCTTTAGATTTGCAGGTAACATTGGAGTACTTGGCTGATTAGAGAAAGTAATGAGTTTCAGTTTGCTGCAAATGAGTCCTGAAAGCTTCAGTGATTATAAATGTCTGACTATAATTGCTTTTATTTCAGAGACTAAGTAGAATATTATTGAAGATTAAATTTGCCAAATCTCCCTAACAAGAATCTAATGACTTAGAGTGGGTTGGGACTGTAGATATATAATCCTTGGATACTATTTAAATTCAGTATCCTTGAAATTGTAGTACTTCCGCTATGGTAGGGCCTTTTCGGGGTCGTATAGAAGTCAATCTTAGCTTACTCACCACAAAAAATGTCTGACTCTTTAAGAACTCATAAATTCTGTGTGACAGAAGTGATTTGTGTCCCTTTTCAAGCCCTGGGGAAATTCCCCACTCCTCTGCAATCCTCTCTGGCTGAATGAGTAAACAAAATAGCATTAGATCAGTTAACAAAGGAAATACCAATTTAACCATGTGTATGGTGGAGTTACTATGATTATGTAGGTCTCCCAATTTCCTCCAGGGAGAGAAGGAGTTTAAATCCCAAGTTGAGGTGTCTGAGATGCCAGGGAGGAAGGAGGGGGAAACTTCACTTGACAAGGAGGGGATGACCTCACTTTTTATTTTGAGAATTAAAGACAGGTTTCTCAGACACAGAATATATATTTATAGGTAAATGTACACCTGGATGAAACACCCCCAGACTACATTCTTCTAGGTCATAGAATGGAGGCTGTAATTGCTCTTCAATTAGAAAAAGTATAGTGGACAAAATTTTCTCATGTCAGCCTTTAAGATCTCAGTTTCTCTTAAATGAGAATAATTTGCATTCTTTAAGTACCAGTAGCAGATTCCTCAAGAATCACAGAGCCTCTGTTGCCCTCAGTTCCCCATACTAAGGCAACATTTATTGGAAAAGATTTACTCTGGGCATGTTGAGAAGTCTTTCTGCCCCTTTGGGAGAGATCTCACTCCCTGTCGGAAATGGTATGGAAGCTAGTATACTTCCTCATTCTGTCTTCACTTTTGTATAAATTTAAATACCTCTGAAGCTATAAACTGTAATCGAAATGTGGATAGTTTGGTTTATGTGTCACATAGAGAAATGTGACAAATAGACACACAGGACTGAAACAAAAACAACTTAGAAATCTGACCAAAGCACCAATAATCCACCATTCTTTTGGCCCCTTGCCCCTGTGTTTTGCACCCCCATTCTCACACCTTGGTCTCAATACTAGAGACATATTTCTAGAGTTTATTTTGGTTTAGTTTTATTTGTTCAAGTGTTTTGTTGCCCTTTATTCCACCTATGAGGGAAATAATTTGATAAAACTTGATGTAATTCTTTTATTTTTAAAGGTAATGAGTTTTATTTTCTTTTTTAAAAAAGATTTATTTATTTATGCATACAAAACTGAGGTACAGGGGTGGTGAGAGAATCCACCAGAGACAGAGTGGAGAGCAGAACAGGCAGCGGGCAGTTCAGAAGAGGTCTGCCACACCATGTGGGTCACCTCTGGGATAGGGCATCCAACTCACACTGAAGCAGCTGTGGCTAGCTTGCAGTGCTGCATCCTAACCCATTGTGCCACCATGGAGGCCCCTTTATTTTAATTTTATCAAGTTAATGACAAACATCGAATTGAGTCCTAAACATGTTCGTCAAGTTTTTTATTATAGATTATGAAAATGCAATAACTCAATGAATTAATGCAATTAAAACTTTTTGAGTGTTCAGATTTCTTTCAAAAAACATAAAATTGCAGATTCTAAAATGATACTGACATTTTTATTCTTTTTCAACTGTCTATTTGTCTTGGCCATTTTGGTGAACTTTTATAACTTAAGCAATATTAATCTGTTTTTAAAGATTATTTTTTATAGCTACTTGCAAATTTCTTTAAGAGGAAATAGAGCTCTAACATTTATATTTGTGGTTCTTAAGAAGGGAGAGACAGGAGGGTATTTAGAAGGTTAATAATGGAGAAACTTAATCTGTCAACAAGTATAATTATTATTTCTGATAAAGTTGAAATCTTGTATCTTTGAGCTTTGCTCTTGAAATCTCACAAAACCCTGGAGATTGGAATTGTTGACTTGTGAACTCTTTATTCAATTTGAGTCAATATAACTATATAGAAATGTTCCTTAGAACAAAACTAGAAAGAGATTTTGTCCTAGTTTCTGTTTCTCTTAAAGCCCAGAGCCAGGAATATCTAGCTAGTTATCTCATGAGATCGAACCCTATTGTGCTAAAATGAAAAAAATGAAGCTCATTGTACCATTGCAAGTAATTTTATAGATAATTTTATGTTTATGTTGATTTGCTTATTGCAACCATTATTATCAGGTTTACTGAGTTCAGTATTACATCTTACTAGAATGTTAATATTATATTATGTACAATATTGTGTTACCCCCAACACAGTAAACTTAAAGTCCAAACCTGAGAAAACCAAAAATTTGAGGATAGTAATAAAGTCCTGTTCATTAAATAATATTTATTTATGGGTTCAACAATAAATTATTATTGCCTTAAAAAAATCAAAACAGGGCCCTCCCTGGTGACACAGAATGTTAAAGCACTGCACTAAGAAGCTTAAGCCACTTCCACATGAGTTCAATCCCGCCTGCCCCGGAGGTGAGGGGCAAGGAGGGAATGCTGGCTGGGGAAGGAGGGAAGAGCACTGTGATGTGGAACGTGAGCTGTGTCATTGAGGACATTAAAATTTGAACAGAATATGATTGAGGGAGGGCACTTCTGATAGGGAGGAACATGATGACAGAAAGAGGCAAATGGGTAAAAAATAAAACATCTGGGCCCTCCCTGGTGGCGCAGTGGGTTAAAGCACAGCACTGAGAAGCTAAAGCCACTTCCGCATGGGTTCGATCCCCGCCAGCCCCAGAGGTGACCACATGGTGCAGCAGACCTCTCCTGGCCCACCCGCTGCTCCCCTCAGCAGTGTACTTTCTCAATCTGCCTATTCTGTCCCCCACTCTGTCTCTGGTGAATCCTCTCACCCTCCGCATCTCTGGCCTGTACCCAGTTCTGTATGAATAAAATAAATTTAACAAAATCTTAAAAAAAAATCAGCATTTCTAAAAAAAAAGAATTTTAAAAATGACTAATGTATTAAGGATTTTGTTTGTTTTATTTAGACTGTTTATTAAATTTTATTTATTTGAAATTTTTATGCATATATTTTTATATTATTGTTCATTTTTATAACATATTTGCTTTCTTCTCTCAGGTTTATTATAATCATCTTATTCTCTGTATAAGATATGAGTAAATTGTGTAACTTTCTAGTTTTAAAGACCCTTGTACAAATAACCCCCCCCCCTTTTTTAAAGATTATTTATGCTTACAGAACTGGGGTACAGGCCAGAGGTGCAGGGGCGGTGAGAGGACAGAGTATGGAGCAGAACAGACCTAATGACGAAGTACACTGCTGAGGGAAGCAGAGGGCAGGACAGGAGAGGTCTGCGGTGCAGTGTGGATCACCCCGCAGGGCAGGTGCTGACCGAACTCATGCTGAAGTGGCCTCAGCTCGGTGCTGTGCTTTAACTCGCTGCGCCAACCAGGGAGGACCTCAAAATAAGCCTTTTTAAAATGTTTGAAAATTGCCTTTTTAAGGAGTGACTCAATAATTTATCACTACTTTGGCCTCATGATACAGCTTACCATGTTCCTAATCCTACTTGGCCATTTCTAATGGTTTCCTTTTCCTTGTTTCCCATATTGGTCACAGGGAGAACAAAATGTTACATTTTTTTAAACCATAGCATCAATTGAAAAACAGATTTAGAAGCTTCATACTGCACCCCACCATCTTTACTGGTATTTTTCATTTGAAAAATGAGCTTGAGCTTTTCATGTGGACATTATAATAACAATAGTTGGAACATTTGTATTATATAATATGATTTAAATATAATAATACAGACTTATGATTATAAATTCATTGGAGGCTATTTCCTATTTGGCCTCAATGTCACTAGTTTATAAACATACACTGATTATCTTTACATACATGGCATAGAGTTTTATAATATATATATTAAGTATAATTAAAGTATAGTTTATACTATACATATTCCTTGCTTGATTTTCTCCATAGCTCTTGCCCTCTTTTCTCCTCAAAGTCAAAAAATTAATTTTGTATTCATGCTTCACTATATTTATTATTTCAAAATGATATCTAACTTCCTATCTGTAATATATATATATATACACACACACATACACTCTATATATGTATTAGATATGTACATTAATGCACATATAGGTAAATATTTTTTTGTTTAGATTAGGTAGGATCAGTATTTTTAATTCCTTTTGCCTGCTGAGGAAACCAGATTGAACAGTAGTTAATTGTCTAGTCTTACTAAATGTAACTGTATAGAATTTAAATTCAGTTTTTTGTTCACTAACTGTTTTTATTAATCACATACTCTGTCTTGGAGGGTGTGATGATCATAAATATTGTGTTTTTGCACCCCTTTATCTCTAAGGCATAGCACATACTATTAATACTAAATGTCTTCTTTGCAACACCTTTCCTATCACTGGCAAACATATAGTTGCATTTTGCTGAAGATATTCTTACAAGGTTTAACTATTCTCTTTTCAGGTGAAGTATCAAAATTATATGTTCATGCAAATATTTGAGATAAATTATAATCATCCTAATGTGTACATCTATTATCTGATTTTTCAGACTAATTACTCTGTCACAGAAATTTGTATGAAACCCCAGGTCTTTGGTTTCCTGTGGTGAGTTCAGAATTGTATATCAAATGCTTGTGCTTTAGACAGCTCAGTTGTCATTAAAATACAAGATTTCTATTTTGAGTTTATAGAGGTCATTGCCACGAGGGAGAAGTAATGCATATTTTGCTGAATTTCTGGCACATAATAGAAAAAAAATGGTTAGCTGTCAAAGTTGATTGCTCATTTTTGGAAGAGCAATAAATATGTGTTGGTCAGATAACAACTTGTGAAATAACAGAGTAATGAGCAGGCATCAAAAAAAGCAAACTTTTCAATAAGGTAATTACTTCTAGGTAATACACATCAAGTATGCCTAAATTTTTCTGGTATCAAATTTTCTGGACTGCTTTTCCTTTCATTTCTAAAGGAAACACCCAATCATGTGTGATATTTGTCTAAAGACAAATGTAGGTACTTTTCAGTGTTTGAATTTCCTGTCAGAAGTAGTGTATAGTTTGTCAAGTAAATGTGTCTGAAACAAAGGCTGGAGAATATTTACCCTAATTGCAGGAGCATGGAATACATAGACAGGAATAAGAGTCCAGAACCAAAAGACTGTAATAGTAGGAAAATCAGCTGAGATTTTATATTGTCACTTTGCTTTTTGAGATAACTATTAGGCAAAATATTTTCTATAATGAAGCAATAAATAAAGGGGCATTTAGTCAATGATCAATCTATTCAAATTTTTTTTTGTTGGACAGTTTGTTTTGTGTTTGCTGCAAAACTTTGCTTGAGATAGATAGGGGAACAAAAAATGTCAGAAGTCAAGAATGATAAGTTCAGGTGATATAATTGTTTATCTATTAAATATAATCTATGGTAGGATGTATTTTAAACATCAAACTCTAATTTGACTCACTGGCTGTATGACTTTGATCAATTGATTTAACTCTTATTGAGTTATTACTAACATGCAAAATTATACATTTAAAACATACAAGTCAATGTTTTGAGATATGCATGTACAGTAAAAACATCATTAATTATAATAAACATATCACCACCCCAGAAAGTTTCTTCATGCTCCCTGGTAATCTCCCACTCAACCCTCCTTTTTTATGCCCAAGAAACAATACCTGTTATCATTCATTACAGGTACATTTTCTAGAATTTTATCTAAATGGAATCATACAATATGGACATGTATTCCTGACTTCTTTCACTTAGTGTAATTTTTCAGATACATTTACACTGTTACCTATATAATCGCTCATTCCTTTCAATTGCTAATTATTATCACATTGTATGTTCTTTTTTTTTTTTTTAAGATTTATTTATTTGTACATACAGAACTGGGGTACAGGCCAGAGACTCAGGGGCAGTGAGAGACTTCACCAGAGACAGAGTGGGGAGCAGAACAGGCAGATCGAGGAAGTACACTGCTGAGGGGAGCAGTGGGCGGGTCAGGAGAGGTCTGCCACGCCATGTGGTCTCCTCCGGGGCAGGCGGGAATCGAACTCATGCGGAAGTGGCTTTAGCTTCTCAGTGCAGTGCTTTAATCCGCTGCGCCACCAGGGAGGGCCTGTATGTTCATTTTTTATGTTTCTTTTTGAGAAAATAAATTCTCAGCTCCTGAGAACAAATAGTTTCTTCTTCTATTGCCAAACAACCTTTAGATTCCTAAATCATTTTCCAAGAAGGTTAACTAATAGAATAATATTTGAAATATGTGCAATCCAATTGTCAGTAAACTAAAATTTCATGTATGAATAATTATTTCAATAATTAAATGTGCATGAATCCCTTTCTGCAGAATCTCATTTCTTCCTGACTTCTTCATAATAGCCCAAGGGAGAAGCACCTGACAATTCTATCAGGCCCTACCTAATGTTTTCAGTTCATTTCTTAATTGTGTAAATTGATTAGTCTTTTTAGTGATTGCTTGCAAATTCTAGAGACTCTCACAGTCAGGAGGATAATATAAATAAGTGAAACAAGTTGGAAAGTCACCAATCAAGCTTGTAAGTTTCTGCCACTCAGAAGTTCAGGCTAATGACTTTATAAGACAAATTATATTTCCACTTTTTTTCTGAAAATGTCTGAACATTAAATATTAGCAAGAACTTAAATCTCAAAGCAGTTGTGTGTGGATTGTACTTTTGTAATTGACTATGTAATGAAATATATAAAATATTATGTGTGTATCTCTATACATATAGGTATAATTGACCTAATCTTTATTCAATAAGTTATTGTAATATATGCAGATCCTGAAGTATAACAGTGTTTTGTGAGCCATGAGTGAGCTAACTAATAATATTTATTCACCACCTGAACAAATTTATATCAATCTTATTCATAGTCTTGAATAACTTTTATATGACAAAAATTTCCATAAATTTATATTATTTCTTTGAATTTGTCTTTACTATTCTAAGTCCAACCATAAAATGTGATTGTTTTATAGAATGGAATATTAGAAAATAGAAAATTTTTTAATGGCAAGGGAAAAATCATGGATTCAGTCAAGAGAGTTAAACTTAGAATGCTTGAATGACAGATGTGATGGTATTAAATTTATCCATGCACTTTATTAGTAAAAAGGATTACAAAAAGAATTTTTACATTCATGTTCATCTATAGGGATATTGGCTGGTAGTTTTCCCTCCTCTCTTTCTTCTTTTCTTTCACTCTTTCTCTTGATTTTCTTGTCTGTGTTAGGTATCACAGTAATATTGACCTCATAAAGTATATTTGAAAAAAATTTTCATTTTTCAGTTTTTGATAGTTTGAGATGGATAGCTTTTAGTTCCTTGAAAACTGGATCTTGTTCCTTGAAAACCTGGATCTTGTTCCTTGAAAACCTGAAATCTTTATAAAAGTTGTAGAAGAAAACATAACATAAACATAAAGAAAAATAAAACAATTCAATCAAAAAAAAAATGGGTGGGAGAGGTAAATAGAGACTTCTCCAAAGAAGAAGACATAGATAGCCAACAAAGCATATGAGAAAATGCTAATCATCATTTAGCATGAGGGAAAAGCAGACCAAAACTGCAATGAGATACCACCTCATACATGTGAGACTGTTCCATACATATCTAACAGACTGGAAACATGTATTTGTGAAGATGTGGAAACAAGGAAACTTTATCCACTCTTGGTGGGAATATAGGTCCAGTTCCTGCTGCAAACAGTATGAAGTTCTCAAACAATAAAAAATAAGTAAGATCTTCAGTAAGATCTAACAATTCTAATTCTATGTATCTACCTGAGGGATGTAAGCACACTAACTTGAAGTAAATGGCAGATGACAATGCTATTTATAATATCCAAATTATAGAAACAACTAGGTGCCCAAGAACAGATGAGTTGATGAAGAAGATATGGTTTATAGACTATGGAATACAACTCAGCTATAAAAAAGATGAAATCTTACCATTTGTGACAACATGACAAAATCAATGCAATTGGAGATTATGCTAAATGAATAATTCAGGAGAAAGACAAACCTGATGATTTCACTTATATGTGGACTATAGAGTGACAAAACAAAGGAACAAAATTAAACTAAAGAAATTAGTCCTTTAAATCTTATTGAAGAACTAAGGCTACAGAAGGGAAAGTATTGTAGGATGAAAGAGAGGAAGAAGTCCAATGAATAATAATGGAAGCTAAACATATAAAACATTTTTGTTACAAGTAAAAACTGAGGGAAATTTAAATGCATATATAGAGTAAAATAAAAATTATAAAATCAGTGCTTGAAGAAAAAAATTAGGGGAGAAATCAATTAACTAAACCTTCAGTTGCTATAACGAAGGAAACAAAGATGTTTTAAGGAGGAGGAAAGGGAAGGGGCTGGAAATCGGTGATGAAAGTTACTCCTGCTAAAGTTGTTTCTTAAAGATATTAACTGGAGAAATACTTGTTGAAGCTGAGTAAGAAAAATGGGAGGGGGGGATACTCTCTTATCTTCATCAGAAATAAAAGAACAGACATCACTATAGATCTTCCAGAATAAAGGGATGTCAGAGCATATTCTGAACAATCTTCACTAAATAATTTTGACAACATAGATGAAATAGACATATATCATAAAAAATATGGTCAATTTCCTTTAAGGAAATCAAATTTAATTAAAAATACTACAACAGGGCCCTCCCTGGTGGCACAGCGGGTTAAAGCACTGCACTAAGAAGCTAAAGCCACTTCCACATGAGTTGAATACCTGCCTGCCCCGGAGGTGACCACATGGCATGGCAGACCTCTCCTGACCCGCCCGTTGCTCCCCTCAGCAGTGTACTTCCTCGATCTGCCTGTTCTGCTCCCCGTTCTGTCTCTGGTGAATCCTCTCACCTTCCGCATCTCTGGCCTGTACCCCAGTTCTGTATGAATAAGTAAATACATCTTTAAAAAAAATACAACAAAGAATATGTCAATCCCCTGTGGCTCCTCTCTCAGACATTCCAGAAGAAATAATATCAATCTCACACAACCCCCTTTGGAAAATATAAAAAGGGAAGGAAATAGGACTACTTGGGAGCTTAGCTTGCTCTATGGTCTGTGCAGGGATGTAACCCCTGGGGCCTGATGCTTTTGCCCAAGTGATTTCTTTTTTGGTGAAAAATAGAACCTGTGCTGTTTCAGATGATAAAGCTACACCATCTATTTTATGATTTCATTAGAAAAACATTGATGTAGTAAGGAATGTAGCACAACCCTGTCTCACATAAGGGAAGATTCCAGAAATACTTAAGGTATTTTCCCAGAATGCATTTCTTCCCCTTGTTTACTTAGTACATTCAATTTTTATTTTTGTGTCATTCAACTTCATAGCTATGCAGGGATAGCATACAGGTGTCCTACCTAAGAACTGAAAGTGGAAAGGTAAATTCCTTAAATCTTCATTTTCCCAGAGTAAGCATGGCCTTATGCTTCTTTGTCTCTGCACATCTGTTCCGATTTACTTTATTTCTTGATGACCATGTTTCCTATATCCATTAGTATATAATTGACAGCTGCTCTGAATCCATAGACTTACAGTCTGTGTCCACAACTACGGTTCAACTGTCCACAATTATTGGTCTGATTCAGTGAATTACAATTGGAATGAAAAAAATGAATATATTTTATAATGATGGGCTTTCCTACATTTTATCCTGACCTGAATAACACTGGTAAAGTTTGAGGATGGAGTAAATAAACTGTAGTTTGCTTCTGAAATTTCCTTTAAACAAAAGATAGTGGGGAGGGATGATGGCAAGCAACTCATGTACCTTGACTAAATGGCAAAGACTTTATTTCAAAGCAAATTACCCAGAAATGTGACATATACAAATACAAGGGAGTGTGTGCATGTGCATATACGTGTGTGTGTGTGTGTGTGTGTGAGAGAGAGAGAGAGAGAGAGAGAGAGAGCATATTGAGAGCAGTAACCTGAAAAATTGATCATGTGGATCATTTTTAATATTGAATGTATTAAAATACAAGAGATAATACTAGTAGTGGTGGCAAAGCCCAAAGATAGACATAAATAAATGGTACAGAAAAAAAAAATCTGAACAATTCAACAAAATAGCAGTAACATGCTATGTGAACTTGGTACATGGTGGAGCTGCTGTTTTAATTATGTAGTGAACTGTAATAATTCACTGAATAGAGTTAAATCAATAGTCAATCTGCAATAAAATGCTAATCTAAGCCCTATGCTAGTACACTAAGTGCCCTTTTAATTGATGTACTCTGATAGTCATCTTAATTAGTATAAAAGTTTAAACTCCTGCCATCTTTTTTTTTTTTTTAAGATTTATTTATTTATTCATACAGAACTGTGGTGGGTACAGGCCAGAGATGCGGAGGGTGAGAGGATTCACCAGAGACAGAGTGGAGAGCAGAACAGGCTGACTCATGAAGTACACTGCTGAGGGGAGCAGAGGGATGGTCAGGAGAGGTCTGCCATGTGGATCTCCTCCGGGGCAGGCGGGAATCGGACTCATGCAGAAGTGGCTTTAGCTTCTTAGTGCAGTGCTTTAACCCGCAGCACCACCAGGGAGGGCCCACTCCTGCCATTTTTTGCAGTGCAGTGTATTTTTTCTAGTTTATCCCACCTTAATATATTAAAAAAAAAACTACTTTGCACAATAAAAAACTTTTTCACACAACATTCCTATTACATTTTTTTTTTAGTATAACTACGATATAATTTAAAATCACCAGCTAATTTATATACTTACTTTTAGAGAGATTGTCTAATTGTAGAATTTGGCTTATCAACACTAAAGTATCATCAAATGATCATGTTTATTTAACTTTTATAGGAAAATTTTAAAAATGGAGCTATCTGTAATAATATCCAACCGTTTCAACTAGAGTTGCCACTGATGTTCATCATATCAGTATCTCTTCTTGGACAAAAACACTATTTTCCTCAGACATTTTTGGGTTGTAGCAAGGTTATATAACTCAATTCTGACCAGTGTACAACTACAGAATATTATAGAAAACGCGATCCTAAGCATTTATCCAGAAATAACTTTGGAATCAGCATATTCTGAGGGAATAACTACAACCTACAATTATTAAAATAACTTAAGTGAATAAAAGTTAAGCTGTATCGATACTGAAAAGTAGCCTATTCTTTCCTGGTTAATGTTTTAGAGAAGTGAGAATTTGGGGGAGGATAGTAACTTTTTAATTTAAATGTTACTAAATTACATGCTGTAAAACAAATATATTTTACATGTTTTGGAATGTGTATATTTTACTTCTTTCTGGAAACCTGTATATTAAAGTCCCCAGATATAATTGTGCATATATTGAACATATTTTCCCTTTAAGCATAGTCTTAGGCTGTATTCTCTATCTCTATGCCATTGTTATTCACTTAAGACAGAAAGTTGCCGGCAATTACTAACTTCTGCAGCCAATAATAATTCCCCATAATTCTCTAGTTCCTACCATTAGCATTTTTTTTTAAACTTTCCTTCCCTCTACCTTGTATTACCACTGTTTTTGTTGAGATTCTGCTAGCTATTGCATGGATTTCTGTAGTAGGTTTACAACTACTCTTCTTGCTCCCTATGAAAGATGACATCTGTGATTGACATCAAAGGACTCATTATAAAATGGAAATGTGATGATAACATGTACTTTCTTAAGAATGTTAATTGATAATTGACATTTTGTAGCGTGTGTAAAGGAGACCATTCTAATCTTATCTTAATCTGTATTTATTCCATCACCTTTATGATAGTAATGGTTTTGTAGAAATGTCTCATTAAGGAAAGACAAACTAAGGAAAGACACAGCTGTATCATAGCACTTATCATATGTTTGTAATTATTTGCCTGACTGCCCTCTCACTAAGTGGATGAAGCAGTGTCTTATCGTTGTACTAGCTACATTCTTATGAGTATAAAATTTAAGTCCTTAATAATTGTGTGTTGAATTAATTAACAAATTATTCACACATACTTAGATATTGCTTATTGCTTTCAGATAAGTGAAAACAATTCCAAATTTGCCAACCCTGTCATGTTATATAATTTACAAAATGAATTTTATTGTATTTTCTTAGCAAACAAAACTCCCCAAGTGAGAAGTCCAATACAGTAGTCACTAGCCATCTTTGGTTATTTACATTTAGATTAATTAAAATTAAATGCAATTAAATATTTCAAGTGCTAATAGTCTTTGAAAGATATGGCTACTATATTGAATAGTACAGATATAAAGCATTCTTTTTTTAATAAAATTTAATGGGAAGCACTTATCTGAAGAAAAACATAAATGCCATGTAAAACTGCTGGAGTAAACTGAAGAAATTAAGATTTTGCATTTCAGATAAACAATGAAAGAAATTTATCCCATTTTTACCCATCATTCCTTCACCTCAGAATTTTTTTTTTAATCTCATACTTCTTTATGCTATTTGCTTGTCTGTACTTTCTTCACTTGTCATTATAATCATAACTGTGGCAAAGATTAAAGTCTCTTTCTACAAACACCTACAATTTCAGTCTTTTTTGTTCTGTGTAATCTCATGGTAAAGGCCAATTTGAGTGATCACTTCCTGACTGCTGCATACTGATGATCGTTACATCAAGATCTATCATAATGCCACATAAAAGCCTTCTCTTTTGTAAAGGTCATAATAATTTTATATGTCAGAAGTATCTTTTCAGATTTTAAAATCGAAGAACTATTTCGCTCAAAGAAAAATTCAATAACCTTAGGGATTGGATGTATCTTGGGCCACTGGGTAATTGCCTGACTGTGTAACTACTCAGGATGCAATAAGAATAGCTCTTTCTCATATAAACACATTATAGGAAATCTCAATATAATTATCCTTCTTCATTTTGTTAAAATTTATTAATTTTAAATTAGGTATCTTTTTCTAGTTTTATTTAGGTAAACAGATTAAATTGCACACACAAATATAAATGATCCAGAAGAGATCATTTTTACAACTAGACAAGATGTATCTACTACTTTTGCAACTTTTTATTTCAATTTATGTTAGAAACAAAAATGAAAAATAAATACATTAAACTTTTAGTAAATAAATACATTAAACTTTTGGTAAGAAGTCAAGTACATTCTTCCAACTTTTGTGAGGCAGGATTTTGGAGGTACCACAGACATTACAACTCTACCCCAACTTATCTAAACCAACATCTGGATTCTCCCAAGTCCCAACCTAACTGCTGACAGAGCAACTACAGAAGAGATTGAGACTTATAGAAGAAAGCAAAGATAAAAATAAATAAGTAAAATCAAACAAAACTACAGTATTAGCTGCAGGTAAAGGGTAATAATTCAACCTCTAAGTTACTGTTAAAACAATAATAAAATATGGAACCTTCAAGTAGCAAAATAGACAAAAAAAAAGTAACATAGAAATGGAGGTATAAAGATAATATAGCATCACAGGTAAGAACAGCTCTTCAAATGCAAACACAAAAAGATGCAAAATAATATCTCACTAGAGTTCAGAACAACCTGTTATAAAGAAATTCAGAGATAGATGAAAAATACTTTGTAGTTTTTCCTTTAACAGACATTTCTCTAGTATTGCTATTAGTTTAAATTATAAAGTACATGGAGGTAATTTTGCTGCAAAACGTCTAAAGAACTCTTCTTTTAGATAGCTTAAAATAGTGTTTTTTAAAAATGAATAATGAGAAAACAATAAAGATGACTACTCTTTAGAAAAAGATGTAAAAGCAATTTTATCTTATGGTAAAACAGTTATTAATTCAGGAAATGTTCTAATGATTTTTCGAGCATAAATTCTTATTCAATTGTGTAGTCATCCACTAAAACTAGAAATCCTTCCTATTCATAGGGTTTATATCACAGATTAATAGATTTCCATCATGGCTGGCTGGTTTTTCTGCTCTGTGTATAAAATGTCTTTATTAAATTTTTAAATTTATTTATCAAGTTGTCATAGAAATATGTTGGATAGAATCAATGCTAGTCTTCATTGAGATGTTAGCAGCTCTGAACTCAGCAAACACAATTATATTTCTATATTTCCATTTAGAACAAGATTTTGAAAGACAGTATCTTACCCCTGTATCTCACAGACAAAACATAATTTTCAATACTCTGAATATGTATATACACTTATACCTATGTACTTATATAGTATTTACTTTACACATCTTTATATATTCATGTGTCCTTATATTTTTAATTTCCTCTTCAATTATACCAGCTTATTTAAATGCTAAATTTTGAAGATTATTCTTTAATTGCCTTTTCACAGTGTGTATTTTAATCCAGGAGATAGTTTTGTGTTTAAAACTAACATAAAATAAGATATTTTTCTAATGAAAAAATTAAGACATTCTTGGAACCATTTTTCAAAGTTTTACTCCTAGAGTTAGTAGTTTGATACACTAATTATCATTTAACACTATTTCCTCAATATGTTCTATAATTATTTGTTATGCTATATTTCAGACTAAAATGCATAAATCTTAAAGCACATAGTATGAGCAATTTTGGTAAATACATACATTGAGATAGCAACTATGCTAAAGAAATAACATTTCTCATACTCCAGAAAATTCCTATATGCCAGTTTCCAATGTGTCTTCTCTTCATGGGACAAAAAAGTTTTGTTTTATTTGTTTTTATTTTTCACCATCATACAATATATGCTATTTTTGCTGGGCTCTTTTCACTAACCAATGCTACTTAAATCCACCCATAAAGTTGCATTATCAGTAGTTTGACCCCCCCTTTTTTGGCTAATAAATATTCAATGGTTTGTTTGATAAGAAGATCAGGAATAATGACCTTATTATGTTGGTGATGTTGGTACAAGAGTGGAGCCAGGAGGTGAGGTGATAATTGTGATGGCAATATTTTCTTAGTTTTAGCATAAAAATAAAGCTGAATATAAACCAGAGCATGAAATTTCTGTCTTACTTTAAAATTAAAAAAAAAAAACATATTATTTAGTCTCCCTTAAGGTCAAGTAAATTTACCTAAAATGTTATGATCTGTATATACATACATATATAAATATAAATAACATAGATAGGTATTTTCTCCCATGAGCTGAGTCTATTATTAGCTTACCAGATTAAGTGCTTCTGTTATATCATTCCTGCAAATTTATCCAAAAAAAAATCCAAGCTAGTTGTGTTGTCTGTATCATTAGGACTGTTTACAGGCTAACCTTATTTCACATTCTCCCTCTTTCACCTGCTTTTGTATGTTTCTCCTATATTTATTGCATTTTTTTATATAGCTTATTATAGAGTTTTTCCTACTGAAAGAAGTTGCAAAGGGCTTGAACATAATTTTTCAGTTATAATTTTAATATTTTGAGTATATTAAACTGTATTACTATAAATGTAGGTGCTTAATCTTTCTTGCTTAATAACCAGATGGGTTAATATCATTTTGCTCATGTGATTGAACCATATAAAATTCATGAAACAAATACAAATAATTAATTCAAATATGTCCTAATGATTTATCCAGCCTAACTTCTGTTTCTATTGTGAAGCCATACACCAAAGCTAGAAATCCCTCCTATTCATAGGGCTTATATCACAGATTAAAAGTAAAAGCTTTCCATTATGGCTGTTTGGTATTTCTGCTCTGTGCATTATTTATCAAATGGTAATAGAAATATGTTGGAACTATTGTTGAAATTAGCAATATCAGCAGTTTTTAAGAGTGGCAGAAGAATTCTGTATTCATTCATAACTTTACATCTAAGCAAATCTATTTTTATAGAAAGAGTTTGGAAGAGAGAAAGAAAAATAGAAGATTTTTTAAAATCTGTTTTTCTCAGTTACCAATTTGGAAAAGGAGACTACTTTGTTCCAGTGGGTCCATGACAATACCATATTTTTAAACTTCTTTTTCAGTTATTGTGGTGATATATAATTTGTGTTTACCAATGAAGATTTTGGAATCTACGTATTTCAAAAAGCATACTCCCAATATGATAATAACATGGCTACCTGAGCTGCCACTCGATAAATGGATCGGTGAGTAGAGCGACCTAATTTGCATTTAGCTTTGAGTTTTCCAGCAGATATAATTGTTATTGTTGCTGTTGCTTTAATGTGAAGCCACTGAAATTTTCAGTGGAGATTCTTAAAAGAAAGAAATTTGTCACTTTTATAAACGGAATCATGATCTTTCAAAGAAAATCTTCATATATCATAGGTCCGAATAAGTTTTTCTGGCATAAAGCATAAACCTATAGTCTTGTTGAAATCACCTAAACAAAGAAAATTCCTTTGTTATCACTCTTTTCATAATAATATTTCCTGAGTTTATATGTATTCAAAGATGCCAAATATCCTAGATGGCTAAACAACTTTATATAAAAATGTTTATTCTGTTGACTTAATATTTCTTAAGTGTCTTTATGGAAAAAATAAAAAAATGCATGAAATATCCTTCTTTTTTTGCAACATGGAATTTCAAGATCAAGCTGAGATACTGATTTTGAAGTAAAGGGTATACTATATCCCCTTAAAGTTTACTGCATCTTACACCAATACCAAACCACCACTTCAGAGTGATGCCATTGGCTTTTATAGTTATCATTTGTGCAAATTTTTCATTTTACATTCTTTTAGCAAAGTGAAAAAATAGATGCAATGTCATTTTTCTATGAATTTGTTTTCCTTTATTTCTTCTTTTAACCATATTCTTTAAAATATCGTTACATTTCATGTTTGTGATTCTATGTTGCCATTACATCCCGTTACATATTGAAGTGTAATAATTATTTTTAATATTCAAGTTGTTCTTATAAGTGTAATTTTGCATAGTGACACTATAACTATATATCAAGTACTTGTGCTTATTAACATTTAGGTAGCCATTTATTTAAATTTTCTCCTTGGATGCATTAATTTATACACAAAGTCAGTCTGCTCATTCAGATAAAATGCTGATTACCACATATAACATGGTTACATAAATCACATATTATTGCTAACTTTTACACAGTCACAGGTTTTTATGATTTTCTATACTTATCTTTTATTTCTGCAGTTTTTAAGAAACAACATTATCATTAATCTTTTTTATTTAATTTTGACCAGAAATTGGAAGCAAATAATCTTATAATTGTTGATCTACTTGCACCTAAGGACTTTATAGAATATCCAGTTAGTATTCAGTTAGAAGAGTAGATAGTTACTTCTCCATTTCTAATACATTTATCAATTTATCAATAGTCTTTATTTAATAATTAAGGCTAGCTACATTTCACTGCCTGTTTTAAAATCAGGAGAATATTTTCATATACAGACATTAGAATTATGTAAATGACTACAATAATTCCATCCAGGAAAGTATTTAGGCCATCTTCTAACTTCTGACTAGTATACAGTCTAGCAAATTCCCAAGCACATTCTAATAGGAACATTGACCCAAGAATGTAACTCACTTAAACTGACCTTTAAACATCTTCATCTTAAATATTAAAATTTATATAAAAAAGAATATAAATAATCATATTCATGTCAAGGGAAATATATAAAATTCCCAAGAATAAGTATACTATTTTGTATTCATAATTCATACCTGTGAGGAAAATGAGTTAAATCAGGCTAGTTTTTACCTTCCAAAGAACAAATAGCTCATATCCTTGAAATGTTATGTTTTCTACCTTTGGACATCCAGCAAACAACAGATGGCCTTCCATGTACAACAGCATATCAGCTATATGACTGTGGGCATTTACCATTATAAAGGGGGCCACAGGCCCAATTGTTATTCTGTGATTCAGCTCTCTGTCTCTCTTTGTCTGCCTACCTGCCTGACTGTATACATGGTTCCCAATGTCAGCACTAAAGGCATATCAGACAAGTCTAGGACTCAAAGATTCTTCTTCCATTTGCCAGAATCTACAGTGTCCTGCCTGGTCTGGTAACAGTTGCAAGATACCCCTTTGTTCATAATCAGAAAGATAGTATTAAATAATGGATGCTGCTACTTTCTTTTCAGGGAAACTATTTTTTTGTGTGTGTATAATGTATATTTTAAGTCTCCTTTAGTTCATTTTTTTAAAGATTTATTTATTGTATGCTTACAGAACTGGGGTACAGGCCAGATGTATGGTGAGTGAGAGGATTCATAGAGACAAAGTGGGGATCAGAATAGGCAGATTGACAAAGTACACTGCTGAGGGGAGCAGAGGACAGGTCAGGAGAGGTCTGCCACGCCATGTGGATCAGCTCCCTGGCTGGGGATCAAACTCATGCTGCAGTAGCTTTGGAGAGCTTCATAATGCAATGTTTTAACCCATTGTGCCACCAGAGAGAGTCTGCCTTTAGTTCATTTTTAATTTATAAAGGTAATAGAGAATTTTGAAGAAATGTTTAAATTCTAATTACTCAGACTGTCCTTTTCGTCTGAAATTTTGCTTCCTATTCTTTGATCTTCAGTATTTCTACTTTCAAATTCAGATTTTTGAGAGAAAAATACTACATCTTTCAATGCTGTTCATATTGAATAACAATATTTAGTTATTTTTTCATATATACCAAAATTTACTTTATGATGATTGTTAACTCTAGCCAAAACAGTAAGACTTTTATAAATGAATAATTGTACCTTTATGGTGGTTTTATATTTACAATTTTATTTACATTCAAAATCTCTTAATATTCACCATATCCATTGAAAATCTATATATATGTTTTTTAGAATTGCAAGAGTCAACTCAGAACTGCAATATTCCTGACAAATTTAATAGTTTTACTTTAAGAAAGAAGTATTACACCATCAAATATCTTATCAATTGAAAAAGAAGTTCATATTAAATTCATGAATCCTTTAAATATGTTTTGGGCCTCCCTGGTGGCACAAAAGATTAAGTCTGAGCACTAATTCTCAACTCAGCACAATGAAACTGTTGGCAGCCATTACAGCATGATTTTGATCCCCCTCAAGGGGTTCACATGTTGCAGTAGACTTCTTGAGCTTCACCTGCTGCACCCCTCGGTATTGCATTTCAGTAGATCTGCCTGTTCTGCACCCCACTCTGTCTCTGGTGGGTCATCTCACCTCTGCACCCAGTTCTGATATGCATGAATAAATAAATCTTAAAAAAATATGTTTTACAAATTAAGTGAACATAAGGTTAAGGAAGTCTGCAATGGTAGCTTGCTGGAATAAACTTTCAACTGATACCTGCAAACATCCAGAGCTCCAGGACAGTATTTTAAGTCAGAATTATACTTAAACCATTTCTTTGAAATCTCCAGCCCTTAAAATCTGAATACCTCAATATTCCAATACGTTGACTTCAGTTTTGTTTTTTCTTTAAAGGTTTATTTATTATTCATACAGAACTGGGATACAGGCTAGAGACGCAGTGAGAGGATTCAACAGAGACAGAATGGAGAATAGAATAGGCAGATTGACAAAGTACACTGCTGAGAGGAACAGCAGGTGAGGCAGGAGAGGTCTGCCATATCATGTGGGTCACCTTCAGTGGGGGGATTGAACTAACAGTGAAGTGGCTGCAGCTGTCTTGCAGTACTGCTCTTTAACCTGCTGTGCCACTCTTTAACCTGAGGACCCACATGACTTAGTTTTAACACAGCTGATCTTAGTTCTTTTTCACTGCTTTTGGTGCTGTCTTTTGTTGAAGCAGTAGCAGCTGAATATGCAATTGTTCTCATGTTGGGTGTGGCTCTCAGCATTAAAGGCATGTGTGCCTGTTTGTATGTATATGCACATGCACAGAACAGAAATGGACAAAGTAACTTTATAGGGTCAGCTGAATCAAACCTTGCCCTGAAAACCTTTGTGCTAATAATTTAAAAGTGAGCTTTATTGTCTAAAAGAACCCATGAAATAGTAAACAGAGTGTTTTCATATTCTTAGATGTTTCCATATAAATGGAAACAAGTTGATATGTTTTTTCACAATAAATAATGTACTGACAAATACAACCTATATGTATGTTTTTCAGTAAAGATAGATTTGTGATGTCATGCATAGGTATTACCTGGGCAAGGCATGGCATTGAGCATTGAGCCCTAGTGTAGTAATTATGGGGCACTATGCCAGGGCAGGATGCTATCAGATGGATGGCAGAGAGATTCTCCCTATTCTCATGTTTCCTGCTAGCCCTGGAGTGTCTAGGATAACAACAAACAGTCTCCAATGAGTGCTGGACTCTGCACCCATGGAGGTGGCATAGGAAGCTTGGGAGGAACTTAGGCCCAAGTTGAGCCTCAGAGAACAAGGAATGCTCATGCTGAGAAGGGAAAACATAAGAGGCTGTGTGGCTGGGGGTTTTTTTGTTTGTTTGTTTGTTTTTTTTACTTTTCGATGGTCAGTCTTTTGGCCCTGTTCCCATAGAACCTTAAAGATCTCCTTATCCATTCAAGTCTCCCAAACATGCCTACTGGGCTAGGAGTGGGTGTTTAGTTTTTAACATTATTAAATGATACCTGACAAGTTATAAAGAAAATCAAAACCTAGCACATCAATTTTGATTATTATACTGAGGTTATTAAAATTCATTAAAAAATTCAGTTTATCAAGCATGTCCAAGACAAGTGTTTTATAATGTTGAAAATATAAAGAAATATTTAAATGTGAAAACAAATACTGAGTCTTCTAATACAATTAACAATGCAATTAATGGTATTATTCCATTATATACTATATGTGAGTTTATTTAATTATATTATGGGGAAATTTTGAGAATAAATGTGGCATTACTTAGAGATTCCTCAAGTTTCTAATTTATTTGAAATTTGGAGACTTTTTTCTGACTATATTTGTTAAATTTATAAAAAAAAAAAAAAGATTCTTTTTTTTTCCCCAAGTAAGATGGTTTCAGACATATTATAGTTTACCTTAAGTAACTTATCTTTCTCTGGTTCCCTTTTTTACATTCATAAACTGTCTAAGAAGATAGGCTAGACATTATCATGCATAATGTAATGGTATTTTTTTCTGCTTAATGAAAAAAATAAAGGATTCAAAGTAAAATGAATTGTATAAGGAGATTATTGTCTTGATATACAAAGCAGAAAAGGCTGTGAAAAGAAAGCAGTTCTACTAGTCATTTTCTTGATAGTGAAATTGTCTGAAATAAAATATTTGATACTTCAGCCTAGATATAACCACACTGCCTGCAATGTGAAAACAAATAAATGGAATTCCATCCTGTTAACCATATCTTCTTTTTTCCACATTATGAAAAATAAGAGGGACAATTATCCCTTATTTATCTATTTGATTTTAGATTTCTCCATATTTAAAAACTGAAGATAGAAATTATTCACACTAAAGATATTATAGCAATTGTTCACTTTTTTTTTATTTTTGGTCTTCTAGTATGGTAAAAAGCAAAATACATTGGGATGGAAATGATAAAAAATTCCTTTTTGCACTACACTTCTGGGGATAAAAGGGCTGCTGTTTCACTTCTTTTCTGTGTTATCTATTTGCAAAAAGTACTGACAGAGGGTGGTCCCCAGGAAAAGGGGAGATTCCCTGGTTCACCCAAGGGAAGGTGGAGCTGAGCAGGGAGAAAAAGCTAGAGAGAACTGAGGAAGGAGGGAAGAAGGATGCACAGCCAGAAGGCACATGGAGCAGAGAGATGCATCGAAACTAAGCTTATTTCTTTGTCCTGGTATGGTTGAAACAGATATGGGAGAGAGACCAATGCAGAGGATAACAGTGGCAGCTTTTATCTTAGCTTTGATTTTGAGCTTTTCTCTCAGCTTGTCTGGCTTTTTATATGGATCCCCACCAGAAGGTGCTTTACACTTGTGGCAGGCTTTCAGGCCTTGCTTTGGGTCAATCCTGTTGGGTAGGCTTTTGCCAGTGGAAGGATGGGTAATTATGGGTGCTTGATTTAGAAATGATAGTCTTTGTATTTTCTGTATTGCATACTAATTGTACTGAAGTTCCTTTCCACTAAAGGTTTTGTATGTTTTGTCTTGATGCGATGGATGGCAGAACCTATTTAGAGAAGGCAGATTTAGGAGTTCCAGGGTGCTCCTCTCCCTACTCTATAACAGTATCAGGGAGAATGTCCAAGAGATTACTTTCATGGCTTCCCTGCAAGATGATATGGGTGTGTAATTCATCCTTTAGTGGCTAATCATGTCTGACTTGTTTTTGTTTATCTGATTTTTTTTTAGGTTTATTTATTTATTCATATAGAGCTGGGGTACATACAGGCCAGAGATGTGGAGGGTGAGAGGATTCACCAGAGACAGAGTGGGGAGCAGAACAGGCAGATCGACGAAGTACATTGCTGAGGGGAGCAGCGGGCGGGTCAGGAGAGGTCTGCCACGCCATGTGGATCACCTTCGGGGCAGGCGGGGATCAAACTCATGCGGAAGTGGCTTTAGCTTCTTACTGCAGTGCTTTAACCTGCTGCACCACCAGGGAGGGCCCTATCTGATTTGTTTTTATAAAAAGAAAAATATTAATTCTCAATATTATTTTTTCATAAAGCAAACAAGTATCATTAATTAATTATTCAATTAAATGAATTATATTTCCCTATTTCAGTGGTTTGCCAGAAAAGTTTGTCAATTTTGTGTCTAACTGCTCATGAAAACTGTTTTCTTGGTTTGCTTTCATCCTCGAAAAGATTGTGCCTAATGTGCCTAATTTAAACATTTTCAAACACATGGTACTTTTTAGTTCATAACTTTGGCCAGTTTTTTTTTAAAGGTACTTGGACTTAGAAAAGCAAAGCACCCACAATGATTATTTTTAACTAGCTTTGTCAGAATGAATAAGTTGAGTAAGTGAACAAATGAATGAGGGTTTTGAAAAGCAGCTTTGTTCTGATTGATCACAATAAGAGTAAGTTGACCCTTCCAGGCATATTCAAGAGGAAGGTTCATTTGTTTTGTTTTGCTTTTGCTTTTGCTAGTGATTTTGGAAAAGATCCCACAGGCTTTGGATTGATGGAGCCCAACATGTACTGCTCTAGTGCTCATTTAGCTGGAATACTTTCTTTAAGGTCTCTTCCTCTTACTCAGAGTATGGAAGGAATAACAGAAACAAGCAGAAGCCCTAGAATGAAACAGTTTTCCTGGGAAAGTAGGTCTATAAGGATGACATGAGAGCATGGACAGGTATTTGCTATCCTTGCTCCCCAAACAGGTTCTCTTCACTGCCACGGACCAGCACAGCATGAGCAGAGACAAGTTTCAGGGATTGCAATTCCAGTGCAGGGTGGACAAGGATAAGGTTGAGTGACAGACAGACACGACTTCTAGGAGTGCATATCTGAATGTAATTTATTTTTAAGAGCGCAGAGCATTTATACAGGTTTTTCTTGGCAAGCAAATATAGGGGTACAATGATTTTTTCAATAGGGGCATGACAGGTAATACATTAATTTCTTTTTGTTTCTGTGATGTTGCCAGGGGTCCGAAACCGACTTGGGACCCTAGGAAACCATCGTGTATTCAAGGTTCAGTGCTTCTAAACAAATACCCTATCACCTATGCCTTTCTATTCATTTTAATTACTCTCTCCATTCATTTCACAAACCATCTGGTATATAGGAGTTAATTGTATAATGATATTAAAGATATTAAAATGATATTGTAAGAGAGTTTCTCAGAAGTAAATCAGTATCGAGAATAGAGGAAGTTACATTCCTATCAAGAGCATCATTAAAAATGAAGCACAGTATCCATAGTATGTTTTTGTTGTTGTTATTGTGCATCAACAGAATCAGAAAAGAAATTAAAAAGTTACAGTGACCATTCGAGAATCAGCCATTCTTTTATTCTTGGAGGGCCACGTATTCCTACTGTGTGCCCGGTATCTTGACCGTGCCAAGCTCTAAGGATTTCTCACTTAGGCGCCACGGAAGGGGACGTGGCATTTCACCTTCCTGTGAGTGGGAGCAACAGTCTGGCCCCCAGAACAAGAAAACAGCACATGTGGTTCAGGGAGGCTCAGGCTTCCCATTTCCAAACAACCTGAACACAGTGGGGCATCCTTGTCCTGTGGCTCTTTGTCCTCCCAACCATCCAGCTCTGCTTGCAGGGTTTGCTGTCCAGGGGAAGAACCCAGATATCTTCAGATGTTGATTCACAGTCAGCCCCAGAGTTATCCATTATTTGCCAACCTGACTCCAAGGCTAGAACCTGACCCACTGCCTGGCTCCTGTTTCACACTGAGCTCCTGCTGAGTCTGCCTCAGGCACAGGACTCTCAGAATCTGAGAGATGCAATGGGAGTTAGGGGGCAGCATCCTAGTCTCCCCTCCCTGGAGCTGCCCTGGAGAGGGAAATGCACATTTGAAGAATTTGGGAGACTTCAGAGTCTGTCACTCCCAGGCATTGACCTTCATGTTTTTCCTGTTGAACCATGTAGGAGGCAGGAAGGCTGCCTCCCAGGAGCTAATCTAAGAATAAAGCTGGGACTACAGCAACCTGAGAAGGGTACTCACCTTGGTTACACACTTAAGGGCAAAAAGTTAAGTGACAAAGATTGGTAATATTTTAATATGTTATTTAAAAGTATAAATTTGTGCAGAAAATCATAATGCATAAAATACTAAAGTTGTAGATGCATGCTGGGTTGCTAGTGTAGATTTCCTTCTGTGTTTCAAGCTCCAGTATGACAAGGCGCTCTTGCTGTGCCAGGCACCCGTGAGGTAGGCCCATTGTAAGAAAAAAAAAAAAAAAAACAAAGCTACTTGTTCTGTCCTCTAACTTATTGCAACATTCTCCGGGAAACCTACTTATTAAAATAAACCCCCCCAAAAAAACCCCAACATTAAAATATAATACTATTAGTGTCCAGAATGAGAGCACCCCCAGGAACCCCAAACCTGCCTGCTCTAAGTTCTGCTATCTGTTGCATCAAGACAAAGCATTCTCTAGTGTGTAAGACCTCCAAGAGAAAAGAACTTTAATACAATGAGTGTTCAGTAAAGAGTAGAGAAAGAATATAATTAAAACAGTTTCCAGTAAGCACCAAAATTTATCCATGTCCCATGAGTAAATGACTATTGAACAGGGTTGATTCAAAATGGGGTTGCTGATACCTGAACATTTACCACAAGTCTCAGGTACCTTCATAGGAAAGGGGCAGGAGGGGCCAGGAAATTCTGGGAAGAAAGGAGTAAAAAAAAATCTTTTCAGATTGGCTTCTTTCACTTAGTAGTATAGATTCAAGTTTCCCCCAAGACCTTTCATGGCCTCAACATCCAGTCACTTTCATATTGCTTGAATGTACCACATGTTATCCATCCATTCATCTTCAAAACCATAGCTTTATTGTTTCTAAGGCTTAACAACTATAAATAAACATGCTATGAACATCCCTCTGCAGGTTTGGGGGTGGGGGGATCATAAGTTTTTAACACATTTGGAAAAACAAGGAATGTGACTGCCAACAGAGTCTATGGTAAGAATAGGATTTGTTCAATGATTTTTTAATTTATTTTTAAAATTACATCATTATTCACTTTTGTACAGTAATTGGTTTCTCCCCTCAGGGGTAGTGTCCATAGTTCTCCCACCACCATGTACCCAGTGAGCCATCACCTATTTCTTCTGTTCGTCCCTTCTCTGTCTCCCTTGCTACATGCCTCAGATCAATGGTCAGCTTCTACAATACATTGAATTTTATAAAAAACTGCCATCCAATTTGCAAAGTGGCTGTACCATTTTCCATTCTCACTAGCAATACAGGAAAATTTATGTTACTTTACTTCCTCACCATATTTGATATTGTCAGTACAGTAGAATTTGACCATTCTAATAGTTGTTTTCATTTTCTTCTAATAAAAAGTATCTTAAGAATACATTATGTTGCTGCCAATATTTCAAAGGCAGGAAAAATTCAGCAGTGTGTTTTCAAACTGGAAGCAGCTTAACTTTTATGCAAGCTACTGTTTATGCAGGTTCAACATAGTCAGCCACTATAAAATTGAATGACAAAAGTTTAGCAGAAAAGTTTCTTTTAAAGAGCAACTTTCAGACACAGAAGTTATGGGTATACTAATAACTTTGACATCCTGAGTTTCACAGAGAATAGAAGCATAAAGGATCTGTGAGACAAAACTCTATGCTTAACATAGAAAAAGAAAAAATTTAAAGGCATCATAGTCAGATTTCACTGAGAGTTGAAAATATGGAACAAGACAATGTGTGAAAGAGTATGTCAGAAGACTTACATGGAAATACACTTTCCCAACTGGAAAACATTTCCTAACACCTTCTCACTAGGTACTAAAGAGAATGCAGAAATAGATGTATAAATGATAGATTTTGCTCATATGTTCTTAGCAACACAAAAAGATCAGGAATATAAAGATGACATGAAGTATTCATTCGCTATACTACAACATATTTTAGAAGATTGAGTAATTTGCTTCTTTCATTTCTAAAATGCTGATCCAATAATATTGAAGAGTTGGAATAAATGTTTGAACTTGAAAAGCTATATTCACATTCTATAATTTGATTATATATTTTGTTTTTTATATATTTTAAGTAAAAAATAACATTTATAATTGTATTCAGTAAAATTAATCAATTTGTTAGAAAACTGAATATTGAAAAAATTTGGTAATTAAGCATGGATTGATAATAGTAACACATAGATTAGCCATCTGTTTTGTTTAACCACTAAACAAAAGAAAAGCTATTATTCAGTATTTAAAAGTTAAGTTAGCATTCTGTAGACAATTTGTTAATAAATCCCTATACATGAACCTTCCCTGTTAATTTAGATAGACAAAAGCTTTGCAGTATGTATTTTTTTATCTGATCAATAACAATCTCACCAATTTTCAAGTATTTGTGACAATTTTATTAAGTCCTATACTCTGCAGAATGCCAAGACTGTATTCAGATGAAAACAGTTTCTTAACAAAGGTTTACAGAATTAAATTGATGCAAAGCATCAGATGTGACTGATTATTACTATACATCTCACTAATTTAGTTGAAACAAGCCAAATTCATACAATAAGGTGCTTCTTGTTTTCAAAATCTTTCAATAAATGATGCTCAATAGAAACTGGGAGTTGCTATTTGGAAAATGTCTTCAGACTCAGTGTTATTTGTTTTTATGCTTTTAACTGATAGATTTTTGTGCTTTGAAAAAAGATATAAATTCTTCAAATAGTCAACATGGAATTGGAGACAATTATTCTAATTAATAAAAAAGACTAAGAGTATTAAGGTAATCACTGAAAATTAGGGAGACTAAGTTTTTAATGCATCTACTATACACTGTGTGTTTTGTAAAACACTGCATAGATAACTACTATAAGTTGAATACATGCTTTCATCTTGTGCTAAATACTTTACATGAATTACCATATTTAATCCTAGATGAGTTATTATTCTAGTTTGTATATGAGAAATTAATAAATTGGCTGAGGTAAGTTAAATTAATAAGATATCAAATTGTGGTCAGATCAAATGGCTAAGTATAAATTAAGATTCATTAGAGAAGATTTCCAAAAAAGAATCAGTGAAATGAACTTCTTCAAGCCAGTGCTAAACAACTCATTTATATACACAGCCGTTTACTATACTAAGGGCAATGCTATTTTTTTAATTTATTTTTTTATCTATGCATATAAGAACTGGGGTACAGGCCAGAGGAGCAGGGAAGATTCACCAGAGACAGAGTAGGGAGCAGAACAGGCAGTTCTACTGAAATGTACTGCTGAGGGCTCTGTGGGCAAGACAGGAGATGTTTGCTGTGCCATGTGGATCACCTCCCTGGCAGGGAATCAAACACATGCTGCAGTGGCTGCAGATAGCTTCATAGTGCTGCACTTTAACCCGTCGCACCACCAGGGAGGACCCTATACCAAGAACAATATTACTACTACCCTTAGCTAACCAGTGCTCCGATGACTCTAAATTATCTAATAAGGAGAGGTACTTAGGTATAGCAGGGTGCATAGAATATCTTCAAAAGAGGTCTCTCAATATGGTGCTATGAAGAACTTTCCATCTGTTTCTCTGGATTCTTCTTGAGCTGGTTGAACAATCAGTTTACAACAGACAGTAAAGGAAAAAGATACATTTAACTGAATGCTTGTGAAAATCTCCATGACTGTATATTGTAAGTAAATAGAACAAATAAAGGATTTTTATCCTAAGTTAAAGAATGTGATAGAGGCCTATGTCTTCAAAGGAGAGAGATGGGTGACTCATATAATGTTTGCCTTGCCTTATAGATCGCTGTCACCAATAAAAATGTTACTTCTGTAATTAATCTTAAAATCTCGAATAATCCTGAAATAATTTCCCTATTTTTATTTTTCTAAGTTGTTAAGCAGGGGTAACAGTAAAACTGAATCTCACAGTACCTCTATTATCTTAACTTGAAATAATCCATATGCCAAAGTGATACTGTCATTTGTATTGAAATTGTAATGATGTTGACTGATCAAGAGATAGAGACAATTGAGGGAACATCCCAAAGTATCAATTAAACAGTAACAATTTGTTTCCAAAGGTGCTGATAAACAGACATGTGAAAGACAAGAACAGATAAACATCTTGCTGTACTGAGAACCCCTGCTTAAGTTTAAATTAACAAGTGGTCTTGATAAAAATGCCTCTGGAAAGTAGTATAAATATAGGCATTGAATTTAAGCCAGTTCAAGATGTGATGGACTCCACATCCATAGTCCTAAGTTGTCTCATGGTTTTGATGAAAACTGCCTGGGATTGCCCCTTTGAGAGTGGCACTTGCCTCTCTGCAGAAACATGGTTTCCAAGAACTATTAAATCTCACTTGCTCTGCAGCACTAACCTCCCCAGACTGGCTAAAAAGTTCATAACCTTCTTTTTGCTGACAACTGCATTGTGCTTATGTTACAATGGGAATTACCCTCAGTAGGAATATATTGTGATATCCATGACACCTGCATCCCCATGTTTATTTTTGCTCTATTTACAATAGGGAAGATGTGTAATCAACCAAAATGCTTAAAAGTAGAAGACTGGATTAAAAAGATGTGGTACATATACAGAATGGACTATTACTCAGCATTAAAAAGATAAACTCATGCCTTTACAGCAACATGGATGGAGCTGAAAGGGATCATGCTTACTGAAATAAGCCAGAAATAAAAAGAAAAATACCGGATGGTTTCACTCATAGCAGGAGCATAAGGGATCAGGGGAATAAAAAAAGAGAGAGCGACAAAGGTAGTAGAGTAAAAATGAAAATAATGAACAATTATAAACCAGAGGCATTTTATGGGGGTGGAAGGGAGAATGGGATCATAACTGAGGTAGGAATAGTGCACTGGACTGTGGTGATGGCACACTGGTGAACTGGTGGTAGAAAAGCACAAAATGTAGAATGATGCAAAATTGTACACACACACACACACACATACACATATAAATTATATATACAATTATATATGTATTATATATTTGTAGAGAAAAAAATTATAAATGAAATACTTCCATTCCAGTGGACGTTAGAACTGTAGAGCTCCAAACTGAGATAACAGTTACACTTGGAACACCTTTCTGGACACTGTGGGAGGTCTAGCCTACAATTACTATATTTATCTGTATGTTTTATGTTATAAAAACATGTTTATTTGGAATATGGAAGGGGAAGGAAACAGCTGGCTAATTCTGAGTAAAAGGGTCTTTCTCTTTTAAGAAACAGTCTTTCTTTATTACTACAGGTGGTTCAGGGTGGGAGAGGAGTCAAGGTTATTCAACAGATACATTATTTGAGTTTTTTTCTCAATAAGTACATAGTTCCCTAAGGTGATTCTTCTGTTTGAGTACATTGTTTAGCTCATTCTTTCATAGACTTACTTATTCTATCATTACTTTACTATGCATGAACCATTCTGATATGTACCTACCATCTCCATCCCCTGAGGTAACAGATTAAAAGTTCTTTCTATGGTAATACCTCTCTTAATATTGTAGATAGGGTCTTGGAACTGTCACTTTATGTGAAACAAGTGTAACTATGAAACCATGTGCTCAAAGTCATTTAGCTCTGCATAGTATGGATTTTTTTTTTTCTCTTACCAATATATAGTGAAATGACATTGAACTAAGCAATGTTATTTGAGGACTTGCTGCACTTGAGAGTACCTTGAGCTTATGCTATCCAGGACTCTCAATTTTCTTTCTATTCCAATGAAAAGCTCCTGTGAATTTGAACTGAGAAAACAAGCAAGTATTTCATTGTTATCTTGCATATTGACGGTGATAATCAGTAAATAAAACATCTCAAGGTAACAAAAAGACACAGGGTTCTCTGATAGTATCATATTTTCTTTATTTGCTTCTCTGAATCTAATCCAGAGACTGGAATAGAGGCAATGAGTCATGAGGCTTGATGGATGCACATGCTGCTGACTGCAAATAGAAGCGATGCTGTTTAAAAGATATCTGACACCTTTAGTAGGAGGCTTTCATTTTACCTGCTTCTCTACCATTCAGTGAAATAAGTTTCCCAGCAGTGACTATAGAGGGGGGCATTGTCTCATTCTAAATCTCTGAACAACTACCTATTTAAGATGTAGCTTGAAATTTTTTGTGACTGCAGCATGTAAAATACAGCTCTGCTGTGGCACTATGAAGAAACTTATGAACCAGGCTGCTTTGCATTTCTTTTTAGATTTTTTTTTATTTATGCATACATATGGGGGTACAGGCCAGAGGTGCAGGGGTGGTGAGAGGCTTCACCAGAGACAGACTGAGGAGTAGAACAGGCCTGCTGACAAAGTACACTGCTGAGGGGAGCAGTGGGCGGGTCAGGAGAGGACTGCAGTACCAAGTGGGTCACATCTGGGGTGGGATCAGGGATCAAACTCATGCCGAAGTGGCTTTAGCATCTTAGTGTTGTGCTTTAACCTGCTGTGCCATCAGGGAGGGCCTGCTTTTGCTTTTTAATGCAGCACACAGAAAACAATAACAGGGGCCTAATGAAGAGAGAGGTATAGAAGCTAATAGCTAGGAAGTAATGGGAGGTCAGATGCCATGTGCCAACAGGCACAACTCCTTCTTTTGGCAAGATATTTAACCTTTTCTTGCCTTTTTCCTCCTTCTCTTTTGACAAACTTGGAGTATAATGATGTTAATATTATAGGAGCATTAGGAAGATAAAATGATTAAATAAATCTTTTTACAGTGTCTTTATTTTTTAATTACTTGATATTATATTTTGAATCCCTCATTACCAACCAGCATATGTTAATGTTGCTGATGATTGTGAAGATGTTTATATTTATGCTTAAATTCAGATAGGAGGAAACTTTGAGGACAAATTCCCTAACAGAAAATGATAGGGAACTCTCTTTAACTCTCAAAGTATGATGGCAATGACAGTACTATTTTATTCACCTTTCTCTTTGTTAGACAGCTACATGTTATCCTATTTACACTTATGAAGTATGAAGCTTACAAAAGAAATAGAGATTTGTTTTTTTAGTGGTGGATTCAGAATGCTGATATCAGATCACATATTTACACTATTTACAAAGGCTTCAAGACACTGTAAGATGGATTCATTTTTGCACTGTGGGTGGTGAGTTTGGAGTAAATAGGGAAAATGCAGTATCTCCTGGGGAAAGAAAACTAGCATGAATCACAAAATTAGGGGTTGTCTTCAGAGTGCAGGAGTCCAAAGCAGAGACTGGACTCCTGAAGTGATGAGATAATTTGTAGGGCCAGCTCCTGGTCATCCTTCAGACCTCAGCTGCTGACATGTCACTTCTGAGAAGTCATTCTGACCCTATAGAGTAGGTTTGGTTCAATCTATCATCATAGCCCCTCACTCAGAGCCTTGTCTTCATAGCCCTGTGTGTGTGTACTGGTCTCCCTGTCGGCTCTGACGGTAGGCTTGACAATGACTATGCCGCAGAGTGAGCAGAACCTGGCTCACAGCAGGAGCTCAACATCCTTTTAATGAATGGACAAGAAGGAGATAGAACCTTCAGAAAGGAACATTTTCATATCATCTCTTAGGTCTGGTGCTTCTTGATCTTTTATGAGGTATCCAGTTTCAACCATAAGCTTGATTATAGAACAAAGACTTTAGAAAAGATAAACAGTTCCAGAAGGAAAAAGGATTGCCATGGGTGGCCAGAGTATGAAGGGAAGTGTCTCTAAGGACACCTAGGAGATGTCATCAGGATCTTCAGAACTGAGGCCAAAAATAAGATGAGTTTGGAAATGTAGGTTAAACCTAATCTTCCATAACTTATGACCCTGGAAAACATTAGTAGAGTTTAGACTGAGGGCCACAGAGAGGAAAAAAATTATGTCAGGTTAAGTTTTCATGGTTGGATAAGTCAAGAAACATCACAGGCCATTCTGAAGGTATGGCCAGTCCTCTAGGGTCACTGGAGAAATACTTAGTGGCCTGCCCCACCTGTCCCTCTCTCAAATGAAAGTTTGCTGATTTATTTTATTTTTCAGATTTAAGGATTACATTTGGGGTGCTCATTTTTTTTGTGAAGATTTCCCTGAACAACATTATCCATAGTTTTTATTCAACTTTTCTCCTATACTGTAGTTTGCCCTTATTGCTTCTATATAATACTACATTTTCTTTTGTTGAATTCTTTTTATATACATGACTTCAATTTAGATAGATTTTTATGATCTTTGGACTGTTAAAGAAACTGTCCTTGTAATCTTTGAAGTATCCCATTTAGAATTTTTATTAAATGATATTATATTCCCCATATACCAGAGACATTTTTTGGGGGTGGAGTGGGGAATGGGATCAAAAACGGGGTTGGGGGGGAAGGGAAATGCACGGAACTATGGTGATGGCACACGGGTGACTCGGTGATGGGAAATCCGTGGGGATTACCATTGAGATAAAAAAAAGTACAAGATGATGTTAAAATAAACTTATATATATATATAAAGATATTATATTCCAAGTTCCTATGGGCACTTGTATCTTCTCTTTCTGTTCTAAAACCTCTTTACATTTGCACTCCATATTTGTGTATAGGAAGATATACACTAAACAAGGAATTGGGTGCTTTCTATCATTTATGTCAATTACCTCCATTCACCTCATATAACCTTACAAAAAGGAGATAGATACGAATAGATATGAAATAAATGAAAGAGACACCTTGTACCCAGTTTTCACTGACCTGTGATTGTGGGTGCATTGGCTCCCTCTAGCTTAACTTTGACTCATGTGCAGTTAGCGTTTCTCCGACTTTTACAACATTCTTCACATCTCTGCACATGATTGGGAAGCTCTGATTTATGTGAACTGTCAAACAAAAGTTCCACCAGCCAGAGTTGAATAGGCAAGGAAATCAAGGCTATTGCAATAAGGGAAAGAAATTGAACTCAACTCTACTAAAACAAAAGATGGGGGCGTTTTAAAGCACTGAGGTGTGACAATAAAGAAGTGTTGGAGGACATTGGCAGGGATGTTGGTGAGTGTGATTAGGCCAGTTGTGTGGTATTTATGTAAGTTAGGGTCCTAACCTCTTAGATACCAAAGGGATAAACGTTAGTTCCTTGAGAAAGACGTTCCTGGATTATAAAAATAGCAAGAACATGGGAGATTTACATCTGAAATGGGGCAGAGAAGAAATCTACAATTGCAATTTTTTTAAAGATTTATTTATTTTGGCATACAAAACTGGGGTACAAGTGGTGAGAGGATTCACCAGAGATAGAGTGGAGAGCAGAACAGGTTGATTGATGAGATACACTGCTGAGGGGAGCAGCAGGCAGGTAAGGAGAGGTCTGCCAAGCCACGTGGGTCACCTCAGGGCAGGTATCTAATGTATGCTAAAGTGACTTTAGCTTTTTAGTGATGTGCTTTAACCCACTGCACTACCAGGGAGAGCCCAAGAATTGCAAATTTTTTAAGTAAATGACCTAACATAAAGAAGTTCCTTATGTTAGGAACAAACAAACAAACAAAACAAAAATGCTTCTGAGTTTAAAGTTTAACTGAAGGGAAGGTATTTGGCCACTTTGTGGCAGAACACAGATGGTATAGTTTCTTGGCCTGCTCTCATCTTCAAACAGGATTCAGTTTGATATAAGAGGATTCAGTTTGATACAAGCACTAATCGGATCCAAATTCACCACACATTAACAAAACAAGAAACCTATCACTTGTTGAGGATATTATGAACAGAAATTTCCACAGAACAGACAGCAATAATTTAATCAAATTACTATTTCAATGTCTGTCTTTGTCCTGCCCCTTGTGCTCCAAACTTCTTTATTCTGTTTCCTCTCATAGGTTTTCAGACCTCCTATATTGTCTGGGGCAATTCCTTTTTCCTTTAGCAGATGAGTAGTCCTTGAAGCAAAATAGATGTCTATTTAGTTAGCTGGATAATCACCATGTATGACAATATAAAAGTGTACCTTGGGAACTCTTCATATCCCAGTTCATTTTCAGATGTAATCCTCGACTTTTTCTATCTTTAATGCTATGTTTTATGATTGACTTGGCTAAGTTCTATGTGATATTATTTTTTGCCCTCATACATATAAATAAATGTTAGGTGATGCCCATATTTTGTCTATGTCAACCCTCTGATCTAAGAGCTATGTTAATATTTGACCAGAATACTGTTTGAATATTTGAATCAGAATACTGTTTTTCATCTTGTGACTTAGAGCAAGTCACTTATTCTCTATGATAATAGATTTTATATGACAATTTGACCAGACTATATTTCTGAATACTCAGTCATCAAAACTGATGCAGGTGTGATTGTGAAGGTATTTTACACATGATTGTTAAGTTCACAATCCATTGACTTCACACAAAGAAGTTTATCCTAGACCATCTTTCTGGGTCTAATTTAATCAGTTAAAAGAACTTAAAAGTAAAGTTGAGATTTCTTGGAAGAAGCAGCAGTTCTACCCATGGACTACAGCCTTAGCTTAATATCCAAATGCCCCAGTTTATTTCTTCATGGCCTACCAAATATTTGTTTACTAGGACTGTTGTAACAAATTATCACAAATTTACTGGTTTATAATAACAGAAAGCTGTTCTCTTAATTCTGGAAGCCAGAAATCAGAAATAAAAGTCTTCACAGAATCATGTTCCTTTCAAAAACTCTAGGAGAGGTTGTCCTTTACTATTTTAGATTCAGGAGACCTTAAATATTCTTTGACTTGGGGTTGCATAACTCCAATTTCTACTTCTATCTTCATGTCCTTCTCTGCTCCTTGTGTGTCTTTTATGCGGACACTTATCATCATTGAATTTAGGGGGTACCTGAATGATCAAGGGTAATCTCATCACAACCAGCCTTAAATTAATTATATCTACAAATATCTTTCAAATAAATTTTCATTCACAGGTGCTTGAGGAGGAAACTTTCTCATCTATTGGGGATACAGTTCATCCTGTAGCATCCCTTGACATATAACTCACTAGTTCTATTTCTCTGACTGAACCCTGAGATCATATTTCATCATAAGTACAAAAATAAGATAGGTAAAAGAAAAGTGATTGTCAATGTCTGTTTTAAATGAATAATTTTTAAAAATATAGCATAATTAAAGAGAGCACAAGTTTCCCATCTTTGTTATTTTAAAATAATGCTATACCAAGCAGAAATGATACACATAAGCAGTAGTGAGGATGCTGACTTATCTCCTTCAATAATTAACAAACTATCCAGTCCCTGTACACATAGTATGATGGCATTGGTCACCGCCAAGCTTCTAGGGTTTATAGAAGATGAATTTTGCTTTTATTTTATATGCTATTCTACCCAAATAATACAGAAAGTGTAAGTAAAAGGTAAGCTTTCCCTGTCATTTCAGTCAAATGTTGGTATTTTCTATAAGGAGAGAGATTTAACAAAGATCAGAACTTACTTAGAAAATTCTCCCCAACATTTTCATAAGGAAATAACAAGTTAGCCAAATTTCACTCCCTTCTGATGTGACTAAATATTCTTGGTGGATTATAGTTCATTTTTTATTAAAATAATATTGGAGAGGAGAAGTAAGCATATTTCCTGCTGTCTCATAAAGGCTTCTAGCAATAAATTATTGGTGCAAAAATGGAAAGCACTCAAAAAGATCAATTTTTGATGCAAGAAAAGAATAATTTTGCAAGTTGGTAAAATAATATGACTTTCAAATGTTTGAAATATAGTGGAAAAGTATCCCAAAGGGCCCAAACTAGAGATTTCTCCTAATAAAATATAGTAGTGTAGTCCCATTCATATAGTAAAATCAATATCCTTGCAAGGATGTTGCATTTACTTTTCCATTGGATGTGTTTTGTTCCCCTTCCTCATATACAAAATGTGTATTTCCAAATACCAATTAAATCATTTCATGTTTGAAACATGCCTCTCTAGGAATATCTATATTTATAGAAGGAGGTATATAGAAAAATGACAGGATCAAATGTTTTATGATCCTAAACTAGATATCATTCATGTTTACAGTGTATATGAATAGTTATCTACATATGTGTGTTTTGCATATCATAGTATGCAATAGTAAATAAATAGTAAAATTTATTTCAGATATTACCAGAGATGAATATATGATCATTCTTAGTCAAAAGACATGTGGTAGAACCCAGTTATAATACATCTCATTAATGAAAAACATTTTATAGGTCAGCAGATAACATGATCAAAGTTTGAAGCCATGTCACTAATTAAGATTAACAGGATGAATACAAAGTAGAAGGAAGTAAGAGTATATTTGGGGACAAAACTGACATTTATAAATATTATTCACTTCCTTATAATACATTACATATTTTTATAAGGCTTGTTTAGTGATAGGAATGTTTGGTAACCTGCACATGAAAACACATGTTTAAGAACATTACTTTGTGTAAATTATAAGTAAATGAACATATTAAGAGGTGAAAACAAATTTTAGAACTAGTAGAACTATGTGCTAATCATTGCCCTTCCCTGACCATGTTGATGTAGGTCAGTTAATTTTGTGATGTGTCAGATTGAAGGATAGACCTCTCTAAAATTTTCAGATGGGCTTGGTCTAAGATGCACAGAACAGGCTTTTTCTAACAAATATCACCATGGCATGTAGAACTAAGGTCAACTGAGGCCCTACAAGTTAAAAAAAAAAAAAAAAAAGTTGCCATTACTTTCATGAATGAACATTATCGAGGCTTGAGGACAAACTTTTTTTTTTTTCCTATTAAAAACATACCTTATCATAAGGCTAACATCTAAAACATCAGGTTTTGTCATGAGTTGCCCATTCATCCTCATGTGAGATAGCCCACTTCTCCCCATCATGTCTCAGTCCCTATTCCTTCATTAACTCAAGAATAAAAAGCCCCAATCTTTCATTTTCTCTAAATTTATAGTTATGAAAATTCTCCATATATTTGTATTTAAATTTGTTATATTTCTTCTCTTAATCTATTTGATTTTTTGTTGTTGTTGTTGTTGTTCAACCAACCTGAGAATACCCCAGAGGGGTAGAGGAATTTTTCCCAGCAGGTTCATATATTTTATCATATGAACTCTTTCATTCAGTGAGAATAGAACTGGAAGAGAACAAATATCCACTCTGACTGCAGAAATGTTTTGATAGTGTTTGTATTGTTCTCAAATTCCACTAAAGAGAATGGAGTTCACAATTACACAGCAATTTTTCTTTTCTTAACCAAGATCAATTTTGACAAAAAAAAAAAAATCCCCCAAAATGCTTGAACACCTGTTATTAACATAACTACTGCACATATGCTTGACAATGGTCTTAATTCTCTCAAGAAAATTTTGTTTTCTCTAGCCAAGAAAAAGTAAACCATCTATTATGTGTAATATCATCAGTTTCAATTGTCAGAATCATACTTTTTGATACTGGATGTTATGCAGTTAATCCTTGGTGAGCAATTTCTTCTTCAAAACAAAGATTCTTAATTGCTTTTATGTTTTGGTATCACTGCTTTTCCTCTTTCTAAAATTCATTCTTCCTTCTTTTTCTTTCATTATTACCTCAAAATACTCTGATATTCTTTACAGAAAGGCAGATTATTAAAAGTCTCAATTAATCAAATTTGGGACATGTACTTATTTCCACCAGTACTACTTTACTTGGTTTTATTAAAAAAAAAAAACAGGTAATTCTGTTTAAACAGAAAAAAAGGAGATTTTTTAAAATCTAACAACATAACTATAGTTCCATTTCTACCTGCTGTGCAAATAGAATTTGCATGAAGGAGACTGATGTAAAAGAGGTGTTTGAGCATTTCTTTAACAATCATTTTGGAATAGCTGTAGTTGATTTTTTTTATATATAATAATCTCACATCAAATCCACACTGGGGTATATTGAAAAAAAATAGCATTTGTAGGATTTGTGCTTCTGCAAGGTACAGGTATTTAACCACAAAGTAATTTTTCTTAAGATTTATTTATTTATGCACACAACAATGAGGGGGACAGTCCAGATGTTTGTATGTGTGGGAAAGGATTCACCAGAGACAAAGTAGGAAACAGAAATACACTGCTGAGGGCAGTAGAGGGTGAGACAGGAGAGGTCTGCTGTGCCATGTAGGTCACCTCGTTATCCAGGGATCCAACTCATGCTGAGTGGCTGTGGATAGCTTCATAGAACTGTGCTTGTATCACCAAGGAGGCCCCAAAGTGATTTTCATTAAATGATGGGCTGGGAGAAGGAGGAGAGAAAGAAAAAGGACAAGAGAGAGAGAGAATGCAATTTGGGCAAAGAACGGAAAATTATGCCAGGTGAAAGACCTACCTCCACCCCACCCCCAAATGCCTAACTGATAGGAACTAAAATGCAGGGTTTGTTTTATTGCAAGTAAAACCAGATGGGCCTGTGTAACTGGCAGATGCTTCCCTATCCAGTGCACTGTATAATCATAACCTTCTTGTTCAGTTATACATAGTAACACAGGTTTAAATATTATAAAATGAAGACTTTGTAAAAGTTTCTGTTGGGCTGAGTACTGTTGGGTGAAGGGAACAGGCCATAAAGCTTCAAGGTAGCACCATTGCTGCCCTGCACACCAATAGGTCTGTCTCTCCACTATCTTATTTATCAGCTAAGGAATAAATATGTCAGTTCTCATCTTAATGAGAATTAAATTACTAATACATATTAAGTGTTTAAAAAGTTCTTTCACATAGTAATGATAAATAAGCATTGACAAGTCATGCTAATTTTTAAACAGTAGTGTGTGAAGAGTGGCCTGCAACACTGTGTTTAGAACAGTTTATTCTACAAATTTGAATTGATGGAATGGTTCAGAAACTGCAGTTATTGATATATTTCTTGATAAATACTGAGACTGATCCAGAAATATTCTGAAGATGTGCACTAATTCACTTATATCTCTGGAGTCCTAATTGATGCTTGGTTAGGTAAATATATAATGAATGACAATTGAAGACAGGTAGAAAAGGTAACCCTTTTCTTGGCTTATTAGGCCTAGCAGGGTCTGAAACTACAGGGCCTTCTAGTCATTGTTTTCTGTTTCCTTCAATCGTGACATTTGAGTGTGATTTGTGTTAGTGTCTGACTTCCACCCTGCCTAAATTCATTTGTTGAAGCTTGACTGCAAATATGATTGCATTTGGAGCCAGGAAGAGAGTTCTTATCAGGAACTGAATTTGGCAACACTTTTAACTTGTACTTTCCAGTACTAAATTTCTGTTGCTTAAGCCACTTGGTTATGGTGTTTTGTCATAAAACCCAAACTGAATATAATACAATATATTTGTAAGCCAGTTCACATGTGAGTGATACCTTTGGGTCTTAGCTGGACCTACATATGTAGGTCTCTACCCTATTTGCTTCTTGGATCTGTCACCAAAACTGCCACTGCCCCACTGTATGACATTAGACAGATACCCTCATGTATGTGGCCTTCATTTACTCAAGCTACCCTCCAAGAAAAAATAAATACAGGGAGTCAAGCTTAATAAAGGGAAGCTCAGTATTGACAAAATGCTTATAACACTTTCAGATTTAGTGTCTAAATATTTGTACATGGATGCAATCCTAAATCTCAACAAATATGCATAGGGATTAGTATTCATGTACTTAAGTTATTAGTTTATACACTCTATCAAAAGTATTTCAATCAGAAATGAGAAATGCTACTCAAAAATATGATTTTTAAAACCCTCTCACTTAATTATATTGAAGATAGTTACTAAAGTAAACATGTTTTATCTATTTACTATTTATGTATTTATTCAAAGGCACCTAAGTTATTGATCTTAATTATTCATTAAAAAAATCCTTATCAAACATGTAAAGGCATTTAGAGGATTACACATTTTTCACTGTTAAATGGATCATGACTATAGAAGTTAAAAGCTTAATTTCTGCTGAACAAGAGTAGCTACTTCTTTCTCAAGGCTGACAGGTTTTTGTGTTGGCCTTGAGCAATAGCAAATGACAGAGGGTTCTTGTTAAGCCTTGGTGGGTGGCCAGAAATGTGCCTTTGTCCTGGCAGAAATAATGTGTTCTTTTAATTAAATATTCATCCATACATAGAAAAGCTGAACAGCATGTAGCCACAAAAAAAAAAAAAAAAAGATACTGACTTTGCATTCCACACAGAATTTTTTTCTACATCATCCATGACCTGGACCTGATGCTTTTATGTGCAATTTTGACTCACTTCACTTAAAAAATGAAATATATTAATTGCCCTCCCTGGTAGCACAAGGGGTTAAAGCACAGCACTATGAAACTATCTGTTGCCACTGCAGCACAAGTTCGAGCCCCAGCCAGGTGACCCACATGGCACAGCAGACCTCTCCTGTCTCACCCACTGCTCCCCTCAGCAGTGTGTTTCAGCAGATCTGCCTGTCCTGTTCCCCACTCTGTTTCTGGTGAAATCTCTCACTGCCCACACCTCTGGCCTCTACCCCCCATTCTTGTATTCATAAATAAATAAACCATAAAAAAGGGATATATTAATAGTTTCCATACATTTTCAACAGCATAGTCATCAATGTGAGCATTAAATGCAAAATTTTAAAAAGAAGAAGAAAAAAACAAAATCTGTATTAAAAAACCTGACATGTATTATGACCCAGCAATCCTACTCCAAGGTATCTACCCAAAAGACACAAAAACACTGATTCATAAAAACACCTGCACCCCCATGTTTATTGCTGTTTTATTTAGAATAGGATAGACATGGAATCAACCCAAATGCCCAAAAGTAGATGACTGGATTAAAAAGATGGTACATGTACAATATTACTCAGCAATCAAAAAAGATAAACTCGTGCCTTTTGCAGCAACATGCATGGAGCTGGAAGGGTTCGTGCTTAGTGAAATAAGCCAGAAAGAAAAGGATAAATACCAATGGTTTCATTTATAGCAGGAGCATAAAGGACCAGGGTTGGGGGAGGAATAATAATAATGAACACTATATACTAGAGACATTTTATGGGGGTAAAGTGGGGAATGGGATCAAAAATGGGTGGGGGGAGTGCACTGGACTACAGTGATGGAACAAGGGTGATTTGGTGATGGGAAGCCCACAGGGATTACAACTGAAATGGAAAAATGCACAAAATTATTTAAGAATAAACTATTATATTAGAAAAAAAACATATTTCTACAAATATGACATTTGTAATGCTAAGACTGTCTATTCTTCAGGTCAGTATTACAGAATGAGGCCCTTATACACAATTGTGGAGAAACATGTGTTACACTGTATATCATTTAAAATGCTTGTAATAGTTCTACTTAGACACAATTAGCATGCCATCAAATTTATTTCTTCAGGTGTAACTGCCAATGATTTTTAGTATAGTCACAAATACAAACAAAAATCACAACAGTGAATATTAGGATATTTTTGTTACCTCACTTAGCTATCACCACCCTATTCTCTGTCACCTACTTCCTTCCAGTCCTAGCAACCACGAAATTACTCTATACTTTTGTCTATTCTAGATATTTGTATAAAGGGAAACATGATACATGGGCCTTCATGTTTGGCTTCTTTCACTTAGTATAGTCTTATTGAGGTTCTGAATAATCAATTAACAATCAGGTTATAATTACATGGCAGTCAACATTGACTGTGCTTCAAATGTGTTTCTCAAGAAATAAAGTTGCTTAGTCTTCCTAGACCTGGTGAATCACAATTCCTGGAGGTGGGTAAAAGCACAGTTTGAAAACTGCAGAATTCTATCCTTGGACTCATATTTCTAACCTAAACATAAATTAAAAGCAAGGTCTTTGTGATCAGCCCCACACATGTTAACTGCTTACAACCTGCCCTTCTGGAGCACTAGAATAACTTAGAGTTTCCAAGTCTTTGCCCCCTTTACCTTTACAGGCATTCTGAGAGTCTTCTCAACAGTCACAGTTTTGAATCAAAGTCTCCTAAGTTTTATAATATTACATTAAATATTTCCATTAACAGTCTATAATTTATAATCCTCAGCTTCCTACATTATCAAAACCCATCAGTAAACTACTACAAAGCCTGAATTACTGAAACTACATAGCAGGTTAAGTGTTCTTGGGAGAGACAAGTTTAAGTCTGATGTGGCATATAAATTCCCAGGTTATCCAGAGAATATTAGAAAACTGTGAAAATAGTAAAAAAATTTATCAAGAGGCAGAAAACTTTTGATGATGGGATTTGGAGTATCCCAAAGCATACTTTATATCATTATTGTTGCCTCAAGTTAGCCAAACACACTACTAAATATGAAGAAGGCAAATGTAATAACATTAATTCCCTAAAGGCAAAAATGAAATCCAGTAATGGAGAATGAAGTCAGGGGGGGGTCTCTGTATGCAGAGTTTGGAGTTTGCATGATTGCTGCTGAATGGAGGCTGTGGTGTCTAACACAAATGGTGGGCAAAAAAAGAAGAAAGTAGGTCTATCAATCAACTAAATTTTTATGAACCCAATTAATTTTTTCTTCTGGATTGATCTATTTCAGTGTTTTATAGTCACAGGTTGAATTATCAATGAATTGTAGACAGTTGTACCCAAAACAAGTCAGTTCAATGAAAAAAAAAAAATCAATTGAATTTGTCATTCATTGATAGCAAGTGAAAAAGGACCCCAATTAATGTCATTTTAACTATATGTGCTATCACTTTGTAGTCAGCCTGATCTTGCTGAACTCAACTATTGGAAAAAAAAAAAAAAGGAATAAATTTTTCCATTTTGGGGAAACCTCTTTTCTGTAAGCTCAGAAATAGCTCTGCTTCCTGCTTTTTCATTATATTTCACTAGAAACTTTCTCTTTAAAAGTCTCTAGCAATACATCTTTTTTTACACCCCTGAAAATCGCTAACCAAAATTACTCTGTGCTAGTGACATTTGGTACTCACTGATATCCATCTGGTTAACCCAGCTCAAAAATAAATCATTTGGGAAAACTGCCTTATCAGACTTTCCTGTGTTTGCCGTGATCATCATGTAGCTCCTAATAATGATTACATTTCAGCATACCAAAAATGAGAATAAGATATATGGGTAAGGTCTTCCTCCGTGGTAGATCAACATGTGCTCAGTAAAGCCAGATTCTTTTAAGTTATGCAGAGTACACTTCTGTAGGGACGTGTGTGGGAGAAACTCTTCGGGTACTTCCATCACTGATTGAAATTCTATTATTTGAAAATGATGTAAAGTCAGAAAAATATAATAAAAAAACAACGTATATTTCCCAAATTAGACTTTTTCAGTGCAGGCATTTATAAGTCTGCAATATTATTTCCCAGGGAAAAATGTCATAAATATTACATGGGGTGAAAATATTCTCTTGAAACTTAGCTCAGAGACAGAGGTTTGACAATATGATTTTTTTTTTTACGCTGATGTTTCTATTTCTGACACTCACAGGAAACAAGATTCAGAATTTTTACTCTTCATCCCAGAAAGAGGATATTGTTCAATACCCATTGCAAAATACAGGAATCTCATTGTGCTGATTTGAACTAACTTCTGATCATTTGATCAGTCTCAGTTACGTGCTTGTTGATAGAATATAGTGACTAAAGGTCTAAAATCATCACAGGATCAGCAGTAATAGGTTAAGAAGTATGGGATAGATTTTATGTGTGTGTGTGTATGTGTGTGTAGCCTCTTTATATAGCCTTTTTTGTGGTTAAGGGGTTAAGTCTAGCCAGGGAACTGACATAGCAGACCTCCCCTGCCTCCCCCACTGTTCCCCTCAGCAGTGTATTTTAGTAGATCCACCTGTTCTGCTCCCCACTCTGTCACCCCCATCAGATCTCTGACCTATACCCCAGCTCTTATATAAATAAATAAATCCTTAAGAAAAAATAATTAATTTTCAACCTTCACGTTGGCCTCTTCTAACTGAAAGATACTTTCAAAGATTAACCAACTGAAATGCTACATTTTATTTTAGAAAACTTGATGCATTTGCATATTGTTTGTATGCTTCTGCCTGATAAGTCTGAACATGCTTTATCTGTTTTGCCTACTTGAAAATCAAAAAGCCAATAGAATATCTTGATTGCTCTATGAATGTCTTGTTTATTTTGGATTATCCAGGTAATTACACCAGCTACTTGTCTTATTTAAACTGTAATGATAAAGCCAGTAGACACTTTGTTAAACTGAAATGACTAACTTTTGACTGGGAACTAGAAAAGTTGATGATAAACAGTGACTAGGTCTCTTTCTCTACAATCTCCATTACATACATTCTGTGACATAAGCTGTGATTTGTTTATGATGTGAAATCAGAGTATATGTTTCTTCTTTCTGTTATCTTTTAATTACATTTAGCTTATAAATTGGAGTTTACTTTATTAAAACTCTGCAGATGTAATCTCTTCAACTGTGTTGACCTTCTCTATGATTTTTTTAAAAATTGTGATTCATTCCTAATACTTAACAAGTTCAGGTATTTCTTATTCAATTTCTTTTATATATTTGTCTTTTTTTTTAAAAAAGGAAAATTTGGGAAAATGGCCCAATTTGTCTGCATAAATAAACCATAGAAACTGAGCAGTTGGCCCTTCCTGGTTGTGCAAATGGTTAGGATGCAGCACTGCAAGCTAGTTGCAGCTAGTTCAGTGCGAGTTCAATCCCCTTCCCCGGAGGTGATCCACATGGCACAGCAGAACTCTCCTGTCTTTCCCACTGCTCCCCTCAGCAGTGTACTTTGTCAATCTGCCTGTTCTGCTCTCCATGCCATCTCTGGTGAATCCTCTCACACCCCTGCACCTCTGGTCTATACCCCAGTTCTGTATGCATAAATAAATAAATCCTTTTTTAAAAAGAAACAGAAGCTGTTGCTAGATTTAGACATGAGGTGGTTTCCCCAGTTTTAAATAATTTTGTTCACTCTTTCTCTTCTTCTTCTACTTCTTGAGTTGACATTGAGAGCCCATTAATTTTCCTGTAGACAAAAACACAGCCAAGAAAGAGGGTATTTATAGGTGTAATCTTTAATTTCTTTGAACAAATGTAAGCAAATGTGAAATTCCTCTTTGAGGCTAGAAGGAGAAAGACAGGTCAGAAGAGAAGCAGACAAGTCCTCACCCAACCTTCATGAGGAAGCAGAACTACTCTCTGTGCTTGAAATGTGTCAAATCACCAGCTTAGCTCTTCTGTCTTGTGTGATTGTCTCTGATGTTGTTCTGAACTTTTGTCAATTCTATAAGATCACATGACACAGTAAAGCAGAAATAAGTAATTTTACTTGAATTTGGTTCAATGACATTTTGAGGCAATGTATTGTACAATTAAGAGCCTATGCCTGCCCTGGGGTTAGAATTTTGTCACCTAGATTTATATTATTTACCTCTTTTGACCCTTATAATGATGCTTAATCTTTCTGTCAGTTTCCTTTTCTGTAAGAAGGAACATTATAGGGAGGAATATGATAGATGATAGATTGTTAGACAGACAGGCAGACAGATAGATAGAGTGATCAAGAGTAACAGCTTAATCACTTTTAGAGGGTCTTTATTTCCCTAATTCCATCTCCAGAACAACTTGCCAAGTAATTCTCTGCTATTTACATCAGAAAATAGTAAAGTCTAAAATAGTAAATAGCACTTACTTAACACTTGCTATAGGCTATGGCTCACCATTTTTGTGTATGGTTTTATTAAATTATCATGGAAACATTACTAGGGCACACCAGAGAAACAGAATTTATGTATTTATATGGTATATTTATATGGTAATAGACTGAGAAACTATAAATTTAAGGGATAGGCTCTCAGGGTTGTAGAGATTTGGCATATTCAAAAACTGCAGAGAAAACTAACAGACTGGAGATCCAGGGAAGAGAGAGTTGCAACTGGGCGCAGGTGAGTCATGACAGAGTTCAATTTGCTTTGGGTAAAGTCCACTGATTTAAATGTAAATTTTATCTAAAAGTTACTTCACAGAAAGATACAGAATGATGTTTAACTGACTATAGGGACACTGTGTCCTGACCACATGAGATATGTGATTTTGTTATTCAATATTAATATCAAAAGTTTAAGACTCAGGAAGTCTAAGTTGCTTATTCAGAGACTAGTAGAAAAAAAATGACGATTCTATTATTTTAATTGAGTTCTGTCTTTTTTGGAGCCCACTTTTTTTAAAAATAATTATTCCTTTATTACAAAATTTTTATTCATTTTGCATAGAAGAACTGGAGTGTAGGCCAGAGGTGTGGGGTAGGGGGGCATTGAAAAGATTCACTGGAGACAGAATGGGGAACAGAAAAGGTAGGTTACTGAAACACACTGGTGAGAGGAACAGTAGGGGAAAACAGGAGAGGTCTGCTGTGCCATGTGTGTTAGTTCTGTGCCAGGAATCAAACTCAGGTCACTGCAGTGGGTGGTAGCACTCAGACTTAACCCCTAGGCCACAGGGAGACCGGTCTTATTGACCATATCATGATAGGTCATTTATGTATTATAATATTTGATCAATTAGCATCTTATGTATTTTGTATGATATGATGTATCAAAAGAACCTAAACTTGCAAAATATGAATACCTTTAGGAAGGCAATACCTATTTCTTCATAGAAATTTAAATCTTAATGAATCTCCTATCCTTTTGAAAGTTGCAGATTTCAAAAAATGAGGGAAAAATACTTTACTAAGGAAGTTTCTAGATTATCTGAAATTCCTGGGGATATGGCAGCTCCTCATTTTTCATTTCCTACTCTTATTTTTACCAAGAACCACCATTATAATGAGACTTTGTTGGGACTTGGATTGTCTCTTACAGAAATGGCTGTTTACCAAATGAAGACAGGATGATAAATAACCAGAAACTGGTCTTCCACATATACAGTGTTTTCTTTATTTCTTGCCATGTTGGTATAGCTATTTATTTTCATATCCTTTTCCCCCATTTGATGGTGGACACCTGAAGAGAGGGTCCTCATCTTTATTTATCTTATCAGTTATCTTCTCTCACACCCCCTGGTGTAAAATAAAACTTTCATGAAGATGGTGACAACTTTGTTATCTTTTTTTTTTTTTTCCCTATGTTTTGCACCTACTATGTTGCCAGGCACAGAATAGGCAATCACATATTCATTGGATTAGTGAGTAAGGGACAGTGTTTCTAGATGTTATTTGCATTTTATATATTCCTTTAGAAAGTCTATTGCAGACACATGTTTGTCAATCATTTATCATATCACTTTTTTTTTTTATATTTTTGGAGGGCTATTTTCTTCATCTCTAAAAATATATTAAGATTTATGTAATTATGCATACATGAGCTGAATGTGTAGGCCAGAGATCTAGGGAGGTGAGTGGGTTCCCCAGAGCCAAGTGGGGAGCAGGACAAGTGGATCTACTGAAATACACTGCTGAGGGGAGCAGTGGGTGAGACAGAGGAGGTCTATTGTGGCATGTGAGTCAGCTCCCTGTCCAGGGATCAAACTATTGAGGCCCAGGCTGCCAATAGCTTCATAATTTTAAGCCTTAACCTCTTGTGCCACCAAGGAGGCACCAAGTATGTTTTATTTTAACTGCATATATGAAACAAATCCTGATCAACTTACCGCCAAAGCTTTAGGGGTGTGTGTGATCCTTCCTTGTTTAATTCATGCTGATATGTTACTGCTGTTTTCAATCATGAGCTTAAATATAAACCACCTAGATCAAAAATTCCTTAAAGTATATTATGACAAACTAGAGGTACCCAGGAGATTCATATACTGTGAAAGTAATTTCATAACTTTTCTATGCAAGTCTTCATATTTGGATGAGATGCAAAATCAAATTATTTCTCTTCCTCTCCCTTCTCCCCATTCCTACAAGAATATAAATTTCTTTCAAGTAGACATTAATTCCACTTTAAGGAAACCATGCATCGAAGTTGTTAATGTCCTGTCTGTTACTGAAGGAGCAGCTGATTACTTTTGAGGAAGGCAACATTCAAAAGCATAACCCGAATCTCAGTGGGAACTTTCACTTAGCATCAAAACATCTGCTATCTCATTTCTTTGCTTTCCTGAATGTCCTTAGGTTTTTTGGATATGAAAATAAATACTTTGTCAGTACGAGCGGTACACATTCTAGTCTCTTCACTGAACTTTCATTCAGTTTCCTCTTTTATGGGCAAGTAACACTTTACTAATTGCTTTCATCCTAAGGGCTTCATTATAACAATACATGTGAGTAAGAAGTGCCTCTGCTTGTCTGTTATTCTCCTTAAAATTGATTGTGGCCCCGGCCCTCCCTGGTGGCACAGCGGGTTAAAGCACTGCACAAAGAAGCTTAAGCCACTTCCTCATGAGTTCGATTCCCGCCTGCCCCCGGAGGAGACCACATGGCGTGGCAGACCTCTCCTGACCCACCCGCTGCTCACCTCAGCAGTGTACTTCGTCGATCTGCCTGTTCTGCACCCCACTCTGTCTCTGGTGAATCCTCTCACCCTCCGCATCTCTGGCCTGTACCCCAGTTCTGTATGAATGAATAAATAAATCTAAAAAAAAAAATTGATTGTGGCCCCTATGAAAAATAATTATTGCAAGGAACATAGACAAATGAGATTGTTTTTATTGATAGATTTTAGGGCATAAGAGGTAAGCAAACATTTCAGGCATCAAACTGATGCTTAGAAATGGAGATACTATTCATAGTGTGTTCCTCAGTATAAATATAAATAAAAGAGCTTTATTTTTGTATGAGCCTCAGGTTGAAGCCAGCAATTTTACTTACTTTAAGATGCTATTTTATCAGCTGTTAACTACAAAATAGCAGTTTCTGTTTTATGTTGGGTTCTGATGATTTATTTGGATGAGGATTTAATATAATTATGCACCCTTCCAGTGAGTGACATTTATGAATGCTATACAAGATTTGTCATAATATGGCCCAATCAAAGATTTTCTTTTTTGGGGGGGAAGGACAAAAAGTGAGCATCAGATTGAGAATTATTGATACATACATACATACATACATATATATATATATATAAATTTTCACTTATTCCACTTCCTAGGAGATATGCAATAGTTTTGAAGGAGCTAAAGTCAATTCTTGGAGAGTCCTATAAAATTGAGTATATATTTTTTTTTTCTTGAATGGGGGGGAGGGACAATCTTTTATCTTACATAACAGAACAACAGATGTGGCAGAGATTTGTTCATAGTCTGAATGCTAATATTCACATTCACTCTTAGAATAATTGTTGGAGGGAAACTCCTTGGGAAAAGCTTTCAAAAAGAAAACATACTTAGCCTTCACCAAACAATTCCATGTCTATGATAATTCTCTGGCTGGATGCATCAGTTGGAGACAGAAAAGCTACTTGAGTGACAGTATCTATTGAAAATTAGTGGGTAAATTTCAACAAGCATCTCTTTGGTAGATAAAAGAATGAGCATTACAATAAATTTGACTTTCTATGTTTTCAGTTTGACAATATTAATAGATGGCATTAAAGAAACTAAAATTGGTAAAATTAATTTCTATTCTAACTTTCCTTAGAAAGTCCTCTGCTTAAATTTCCCTTCATCAAGAGGCCCTCCTTCACACTGTTAAAGGATAAACTGAGGCATATTAATTTTTTTTGAAATTTATTTAAAACAGAAAGCAATACCAATTGAGCAGTGCCAATTGATTATAGAAAAAGTGATTATAGAAGCTATACACAAGTTATTAGAGTCACTTCAGTTTAATGGGCTCCTTGTTTAACAATTCTTTTATCAAGACCATAATGCCTGTTTTTTGTTTTTCAAAATACTTACATATTTTAGGTATGTATAGTTTTTTTTTTTTTCTTCAGTTTTAAATGATGGTTTCCTCCCACATTTCAGCAGGGACCTGTCTATCAAGGTAACCTTACAGTTCTTTGGGGCCTCATCCAGGGAAGTGCTGAAGGAACATGAATGAATGAATGAATGAATGATTGACTTAGATGCTTCACACTACCTACATAAGGCTGCCTGCTTGTCCTGGGAAGCTCCGGTGAAATTTATTGCTGAATATCAGTCAGAACCCAGCACACTCCTAAGCTGTCCAGCTGCTGATTGGTGGAGCATTTATGCTTTCTCTGCAGTAGAAATACCATGTAATACATGAAAGTGACATTGCCAATATCATCTTGAAAAGATTTTAGTAGTTGACTTCTTTTTCGATGATCTGTGGACTTCATACCGAATAACATTTTGTCTGCTGGCAGCAGGAAAGAGCGATTATAACAGGTCTGTGTGGAAGATATTGCCCACTGTGATTCCAGCTGGCATTTTGTCTCACCAGTCCTTAGTGTTTTCATACTCAAGACAAGGAAATGCCTAAGAGGGCTCTGAAAGTTCCTATTAGTTGTAGTATTCTATGATTTTGTCGCTTGCTTTAACTTAAATACATTACAACACATGAAAAAGTATGAGAAAAATAAGAATGAAAAGATATGCATATGAGTTAATGACAATCAAGCTTCTAAAAGGTACAAAAGAAAAATAAATAAGAGGTTAGATATGTACATCTAAACTTAGATCATCTTCCTTATTGCTTATAGAAGTTGTTTTATCACAAAGACCCTCAATGATGAAAATGAATGAATCAAAAGCCTGTTTGTGTCCAGAGCCAAAGATTATTATAGTGATTAACTAAATGATCCTATTCCCAGATGGTGATTTATTTTTTAGTAGACTGTTAGATTGCTTGGAAAAGTAAACAAAGAAGCTACAATAATTACTAAGCATGAAGACTCCCTTTCAAGTAAGTATCATTTACTTAGAAACTTTACTTATTAAAGTTTTGGGCAAACAATTTAATGAGAAATAATTTTTCATTGATACTAGGAATAGTATCAGATAAACTAGGAATTTACCAAGAGCAAATTTCTACATGACAGAAATTTAACTTACAATTTTCTTTAAAATAGCAATTTACCGTAATGATTATATTTTCTGTGAGCATTCAGAAAATAGAGATCAATGAAGAAAATCACATATAAAATAATTTATTTATCACCTAGAGACAAATAATATTTTAATGCATGCCTATCTTAGGTTAATATTCTTTACATGACTAGAAAACACACAAAATAATATAAAATTCAAGGAAATTTTTCATTGTCTCAAAAGTACTTCTGTGTAATAAACCTGTAAATTACTTTTGACTTGGCCTGATAGGTCTTAAAATGTGAACAGAATGGAAACTTGGACTTCAATTGTATAAGTTTAGTGTGTGAAGATACTGAATTAAGTTTTAACTGGATACCTCAGAGAATTGTTTCCCTAACTTTATAAAGCAAGATTATCTAAACATGATAAATCCAGGGAAAAAAACAAAATATTGATAGAGGAATTTCCTTGCTCTGCTGTCAATAGGATCATCTAACAGCTAACCAGAGGGAAACTACACCTAAAAAGATTGATGACTAGGAGTGAAACTGGAAAACTCCTGAGAACTCTGAATTCAATATGGACTGCAAAGGAGAAGAGAGTCACGCATTATTGAAGTCACACTTCATTGAAAAAGATATGGATGGACAGATAAATCCCTGAGCCAGTGACCTGGGACAGCAGATACTCAAGTGTTGCCTGCTTAGCCAGTAGGCTGAGAAGAGCACTAACTGATATGAAGGTGCATGCCCTTGAGTGAGGGTCAGCCTGTGTGCAGGAGTTAGGGTGTTTGGAAGTCCAGTTGCCCTAAAGCAACAAAGACAGTGCACTGCATAGAAAGATGCTCCTCTGCCCTCAAGGAGAATACACAGACTTTGTAAAGTGTCCTGAGGTACACAGACTGCAGAATCTCAGCCGCAGAACTCCAGTGAGGAGGGCTATTGGTGGTTCTGCCACCAATATAAACTAGCCCTCCCTCCACTCAGCACATTCCAGCAGGTACTGGATCACTCCAGCACCCTTCCTCTCCTCTGATTCAGCAACTGCAAGGTCAGGTCTCAGTTCTTCAGAAGCCAGTAAAGGACAAAAAGTAAAATAAAATAAAGCCACAATGCAACCTGCTAGGAAAGGAAAAGGAACCTCATACACTGTTGGTGGGAATATTAACTGGTGCAGACCTCGTGGAAAACAGTATGGAGGTTTCTTAAAATACTAAAACATAGATCTGCCCTATGTTCCAGACATTGTACTTGTAGGTTTCAACCCAAATAATACAAAATCACAAAATTTGAAAGGATATGTGTTCTCCTATGCTCACTGTAACGCTCTTTACAATAGTCAGGTTATGGAAACAACCTAAAGGCCCATCAATAGAGCTATGGATTAAGATGTGGTTCATAGGCACAGCAGCATATTGCTAGTTATAAAAAAGATAAACTCTTGCCATTTTCTCACAACTTGGGTTGAACTGGAGGGGGGTATTCTAAGTAAAATAAGACAAAAGAAAAATGACAAACAGTGGATTGTGACACTTAAATGTGGAATATAGAGAAGTATAACAAAGGGGCTGATAAAGTGAAAATAGCACACCCTAGATAACTGACTGTAGAACTGCCAGAGGTGGGAAAGAAGACTGGACAGAATAAAGTGTGTGTGTGGTGGCGAGGGGTAGGGGCACATGGCTGATGATGGTCTTTGTGTGCTTTGGTGGGGTGGTGGGTATAGTGTGGTAACACTACCTGAAACGGGACATCCTAGACCTTTAAAGCATAGTTGGCAAAACTGTAAACCAGTGATATTACCACAAAATCAATAATGTTCAATAAAACTGAGTTACTAGTTATCTATTATAAAACAAAATGCCATAATTACATAAGTAAATAAACTAATGAAAAATATACATTATAATTCCTTTTTAGAGTTGTGAATGGACATTAAGTTTTTTTAAGATTTTATTTATTTGATGGGCCTTTCTGGTGGGATGAGGGGTAGTCTCAGCACTATGAAACAATCACATCTCTGCAGCACAAGTTAGAACCCCAGCTAGGGAGGTGACCCACATGGTATAGTAGACCTCTCCTCTCTCACCCACTGCTCCCCTCAGTAGTGTATTTCAGTCAATCTTTCTGTTCTGCTCCCCAATCTGTCAATGGTGAATCATCTCACAGTGCCCCCTACACCTCTGGGAACCCCAGCTATTATATGCATAAATAAATATTAATAATAAAGAATTTTCTTTATTTTTGTGTAGAAGAATTGGGGTGTAGGCCAGAGGTCTGGGAGAATGAGAGGACTCACCAGGGACAGAGTGGGAGCAGAACAGAAAGAGATACTGAAATTTTCACTGCTGAGGGGTGCTGCCCACAAATCAGGAGCAATCTGCTGTATCATGTGAGTTAGCTCCATGGCCAAGTTTCAAACTCAGGTTATCATGGTGGGCTGTGGTGTTGCTAGCACTGATATTTAACCCCTAGGCCACCAGGGAGACCCTGAACATTAAATTTGGTCTTGGCATATAATTCAGATTATTCACTTTTGTTTGAAATTTTGTGTATTAGCTAATACAAGTTAGATGGGGTATTTAGTCCTTCAAATATAGTCCTTCATAGCTCTATTAACTTCTTTGAATTACAAATTTAAATTTCTATGTAAAGAATCAAAAATGTGTTTACCTAGGAAATAGTAGTCAGAAGTATTTATTTAGAAGAAATTAATCTCTAGGTCACTACAGTAGCATTTATTATTATATTGCAAAATGTATTAGTAATTATTTAAGATTGAGTGCATTATGGATACTTTGTGACCGTTAGCCAGCAAGAGATTATAGAGTTGGGTGTGTACAAAGTTTCTGTGTACAATTTTAATGGGTCATATCATTTCTATTGTCTTAGAAGCAATTTATTTGATAGCCTAATGTTTTTGCATATTTTGTTGCTATGGAGGATTATCTCATTTATTCTCACCAGAACTCTGAGCTAGATTATGCTGTTAACTGCAGTTTACGAACAAGGACATTGAGCTACACTAGGCTGAATTATGTTTTCAATATCATACTCTAAATGGGCTCTTAACCAGGTATGACCTCAGAAGCAGACTTTTACTTATCCCAAATTACAACCACCCATCTAATAGCATGTTTTGGAATTAGCTTGAGCAGAGTAAGGCGACAGTGACTGAACTCTAAATAGAAGGGAAAAACTCTGCCTAGACTGAAAGGCAGAAAAGTAAAATGGAAACAAAGACCCATTATTACAAAATCTCAGAATGCTAGGCATGACTGACAATAGGGTGGTGGAATGAGTGTGAGAGGAATTGGGATGGAGGCTACAATCATCTCTAAGGAATATGTATAGTAGGATGTGTCACCATGCAAGGCACAGTGTTGGAAGCCCAGGATGAGAGACAAATTACTCATTCAGTGTGGGACAATGAGAAGCCTAGAGGGCTACACAGGAAGTAATGTGTGGCCTCATCCAAAGGAAGTCTCAATTAACATTAAGTACAAAGGTTGGACAAGTATATAGGAATTGTATAAATTTGGGTGAGGGAATTAGTGCTGTAAACAGGGGTGGAGTAACTAGGGGCCATTGTCTGGGAGCTGCTTTGTCCCTGCCAGTCTGTGCATATTATCTCTATCCATCTGCTGTTTTCAATAGATAGTGGTTTTCCAGTGTGTTTCTCATAGCAGAACTTTTACCTTTGGTGAGGGCCCCTTTATGACCCTATACCTAGCTGGCAAGCAGGGGCTCTGGGCATCAAAACAATATCTATAAGGACAAGGGGGGCTGGGGATCCCCCAGGGTTATAGAATAAAGTCCTTCATTCAATATCATTTCACTGTAACAATGAACAGGAAAAAAAAGAAAAAGAAAAAGAAAACCTTGTGGATGAAGATGAAAGAAGTAACTTTTGAGAAATTGTTTTTCTTGTCACTTCACTTAAAGTCAGTTACAAAAACCTATACATCATATTAAGGTCTTACTCTACTGATTTTGTTCACTTAATTTGTTTTACAATATAGATGCTATAAGGTGACTATGGTAAATTTCAGTATTTTACAATATTGCACTTTCCCTTGTGCAACTTAAGATTTATATGTACCAATGCTATATTTTTATTTGTTTTATGATTATGATTTCTGGATTATCTTTTAGTCATAATTTGTCTTAATTACAAGTGACTTTTTAGTTTACTGTCTTTTTTCCCCTTGATTTTAGCCCTCTTAGCTATTACTATAGCCACAATTCCAACGCCACTTTCTTCCCTTCCCACCTTACCCTATACCAATTTATTTTCCCTTTAGTGTGTTAGTTGAAGTTCTAAATATTGCATAATATTTTATTATTTTTCTTTAGCCAGAAAGTGAGGGTTTGGGGGGTTCCTGGGAGAAGGAAACTTGGTGTTCTAGATCTGGTCTCTCTTTAAAACTTTATGTTCTAGATTTGGCCTCTCTTTCTTTTATAAAATGACATTAAAGAACTGAGGTAGACCAGAAATTTAACAGAGGTTGGAGCCCCTCATCACCCTCTTGACATGTTTTTCCTCTCCACATGCTTCCTCCAAAAGTTCTTCTCTATCTTCCTATTGCCACTCAACTCCACCCCTCATCATGTGGAGGCAGGGAACAGTGAACATTTCCTTCTAATGCAGATGACACTGTTTCAATAATAGAGACCAAAATTATTAAAATTCAGTATATACATATCTTTGGGAGTGACTAGATTGTTTTCAAGAAAACCTAAATTATCATAAATTGATCAAACTAAACATTCCATAACCATGGATGAAGTTCAAAAATTTATTAGGGTACAGCAAGTGGTAGAAAATAGGTCTCAACGCCTCCAGGTATTCACAACCAAATTACTCATACATGATAGACAATAGTCTTAGGCAGTGCTTTTATTCACCATGTGGGACAAGATGACAGAAGGGTTAGAAAAAAAATGCAGTTGTGTTTTCCACATTATAGGGCAATGCTCCCCAAGAGTGGAAGGGATGGGTGCTAGGTGGAGACCGCCTGTATACTTTTGTTGAATGCTGGGCTCACACACCCACTAGGGATTTTGTGCAAGAGAGGGGCCACACAGTTAGTGTGCAGCACAGAGGTTACATCTCTGGAGAACAATAGGAGTAGGGGTGCAAAGACTGATGATGATACACTAGAACAGCAGATTTAGCACCTCCAAATGCAGACATTATACTGCCAATAGCAAGGCTAGTGACCTAGAGCTGTACCCCTAAATAGGAGCACTCTGGGAAGTCAACAGTCTCAGTGACTGTAGGTATTGTAAGTGACCAAACTGGATTTTCTCCTCAACCAAAAGGCCAAACTCTGAGTAATGAATGTCTTTTCACAAAGCAATTTATGTGAAGCAGCCACCCAAGGAGTTGGTGGGATAGGCACCCTACAGCCTTGCTCCCTGATGGTGGAGGGGCTTTGACTATACAAGGGGAAGATAGGAAAGTGAGTGCTTTGGGAGGTAAAGTGAGTGCTTTGGGAGATAAAGGGAGTGGGAGCTTCTCATTGCCAGGTGTGAGGATATGTGTGTAATCTAGGCATAGACTCTCAGTATTTAGCTATCTCAGCAATGTCCCCTCAGGACCATCACCTGGAGGCAACAATCAGCAAACATTCATTCCAATATTACTAATAACCTCAAAGAGATACAAAGGAGTTTTTTTAAGATTTATTTTATTTATGCATACAGAACTAGGGTATAGGCCAGAGGTGCAGGGGCCATGAGAGGATTCACCAGAGACAGAGTGGGGAGTAGAACAGGCAGATTGACAAAGTACACTGCTGAGGGGAGCAATGGGTGAGAAAGGAGAGGTCTACTAGCCATGTGCATCACCTCTGGGACAGGATATCGAATCAGTACTGAAGAGGCTGCTGCTAGCTTACAGTGCTGTGCCCTAACCTCTTGCACCACTAGGGAGGGCCATATACAAAGGATTTTTGTTACAAATGTAACACGATCAATTTTTCAAGTTCCTGGGGACCTAGTTGGAGAGAAATGCAGAGCTGAAGGTTAATCACAGGGAGGAGGATGGAGAAAAAAAAAAAAAAAGAGGGCAATTGGAGTTGAAATTCTATTTAATCCAAATTCTTTTTTTTTTCTTTTTTTTTAATTTTTAAATATTCATTTATTTATGCAGACAAAAACTTAGGTGTAGGCCAAAGGTGTATATGGGATGGGCGGGGGGCGTGGTGTGAAGGTGAGAGGATTCACCAGAGACAGAGTGGTTAGCACAACAGGCAGATCTAGCAAAATATACTTCTGTACTGTACAGCAGAGCAGTGGTCAAGACTGAAGTCTCCTGTGCCAGGTACTTTCTTGAAGGGATTTTTTTTTTTTTTAAGATTTATTTATTTGTGCATACAGAACTGGGGTACAGGCCAGAGGCTCACGGGTGGTGAGAGGCTTCACCAGAGACAGAGTGGGGAGCAGAACAGGCAGATCGACGAAGTACACTGCTGAGGGGAGCAGCGGGCGGGTCAGGAGAGGTCTGCCGCGCCATGTGGTCACCTCCAGGGCAGGCAGGAATCGAACTCATGCGGAAGCGGCTTTAGATTCTCAGTGTTGTGCTTTAACCCGCTGAGCCACCAGGGAGGGCCATTGAAGGGATTTTTTTAAAGGGCAATTATCAGGAACAAAATTTGTAGGAAGGAAAAGGAAATGGATTGGGCAAGGGAAGAGATTAAGATGTGATATGGTTGCAAATACTCAAGGGTGTTCTGAAAATCAGATTATCCTTTAGAGTACTCCCAGTTTGCATAGAGTAACAGGTTTTATTTCCCTAGTTTAAACATAATGGATTCTGACACTCCTGGGAAGGGGACTCACTGAGAATGAGGCTGCTATCTTTTGTTGAGCGCAGTTCCTAGAGAAAACCCCAACTATGGTCCATCAGCTACTGATTTCCCCTGTTGTTGAGAAACAAGATCTGTCTGAAGTGGGTGGGAAGCCACGGTAAACCACAAAATCCATTACACCTCTAAATCAGGGCAAAGAAGAAACTTTTTGGAGCCACAGGAATTTGTGATATTTGTACTTATTTTAGGTAATTATTTTCATTTTTACCTAATTACTTTGTTTATGTAGCTGTATCTACAATGGAGGATGGTATACTTATTTGTAAAGGGCCAAACAGTAAATGTTAAAGACCGGTAAACAGTAAATGTTAAAGAACCTAATAAAATAGCACACTGCCAAATAGGATCCCAGGCCTATAGCTGATCCCTGAGCTACAGAGCAGTCAGTAATAGGTCCTTGTGATTTGTATATAGTATCCTCTTAAAACAATAACATTAAGATCAACTAATGCTTATGGGTTAAAACAAGTTTTCTAATGAATTAACATTTAATTTCAGTCTCACAACTCTATGAGGAAAGTAATATTTCTGCCCTCATTTATACAAGAAAATAACTGAGGTCGTGAAAGGGAAAGAAACTACCTCAAGTTTGCATTAATTAGAAGGTCATGAAACCAGGATTTCAATCTAGGCAGACTTACAAATATGTCTTCATGATCTTTTGCTTCAGATCTAAGTTATTTGTGCATGTGTGTATATGTATTTATTTTAAACATGAAGTTATATTCCAACCATTAAATCCTCATGATTTTTGAGCATATATACAATAAAGTCAATAAAAATTGGAAACTATAATCAAAACATCTAATTATGATTATTATTAATAATTCTTAAATTCCAGGGTATTTTTTAAAAATTTTTTTAAGGATTTATTTATTTGTGCATACAGAACTGTGGTACAGGTCAGAGATGCAGGGCCAGTGAGAGGATTCACCAGAGACAGAGTGGGGAGTAGAACAGGCAGATTGACAAAGTACACTGCTGAGGGGAGCAATGGGCTGGTCAGGAGAGATCTGGTACGCCAAGTGGTCACCTCTAGGGCAGATAGGGATAGAACTCATGCGGAAGTGGCGTTAGCTTCTTAGTGCTGTGCTTTAACCCGCTGTGTCACCAGGGAGGGCCTTTTTAAAAAAAATTAATTAAAACTCCAATTAGTTTGTTGCAAAATTTATTGCTGGCATTATTGTATTTTGGTGAGGATTTTAGTTGAAATCCATGAAAAATTAATTTATTTTTCCAAATATCCTAGGTTTCTAGAAAATCTGCAGAATAATGGGGAAAACCAGAGCGAAGATCTTAGATCATTACCATTATTTCTCTTGTAACTAAAATGTAACCAAGTATTCTTGTGGGCTCTGTTCATAGAAATAATCTAGTTAACTTATTACTTAAGAGTACATTTTTGTGTAAGTATAAGCATAAAATATTATTATTTATGGAAAATGAGAGCTCCTTTCTGGAAACCTTTAGGAAAGTTGATGCCAAAACTTTACAATCATTTGTATTGTCACTCAAATATTTTTAAGAGAGCTGAGCCTCAAAGGATTCCAAATAATCACATGTGTATAATAGTTAGTGTCACTAACCACTTGGAAAGTTCTACTAAATTTCTGAAACTCTCACACTGGTTAATTTCACTAAGTTTCTTAAATCCCCTAATCATTAATAGTGTTTCTAGTGATACATAGGTACATTATTCAGATGTATATACCATTGTAATTAAGGATGAAAAGCACCTACCTTTAATACCTGCCAACTTTTTGCATTTTTTTTTTCTCTAGAGTCAAAATTGGCCTGCAATTTTATGTGAATGGGTAGTGTTTGTTAGAAAAACTTAGAATTTGAGGTAGTTTTGATAAAATTTTTAAACTTTTGCTCACTTTAAACACTAATACTCAATGTTTTTATGTATTAGAGATCTGGAAAAACAATACCTTCTTTGAACTCTCCAGTATGTCCAAAAACTTGGTAACATAATTGTACTGGATTTTTGAATGAAGATATCATAACTGATTAATGACATTTTAGAAACAAATAGACTGGGGAACCTTGGTTTAAAATAGAAAAATTCCATCCAAGTCAAATGTATATATATATAAAAAAAAAAAGATAAAGGGCACAAACAAGGAATTCTCAAATCCTCATGTTAATTACTTAATTAGGTTATTTTTACACATCTTTCTATGAAAAGATCTTCTCTTCCATATATCCAAGAGAAAACACTGGGTAGATTGGATATCAAATGAACTTCATTACCTATTCATATGTGTGATTCATGAAGTTTAAAATATTTTGTTCTTATTTATTTATAGTAGTCTCTTAAGTGAAGATCAGATGGTTATGAAGATATAGAAAAATTGTAAATGCTTTGTTAGAAAACTAGCATTTCAGTCTTAGAGAGGACTGGTATATCCCACATGGTCACATTTTCTCAAAACACATAACATGGGTGCACAATTTAGCTCCAGAGAGAAAGGTGCAAAGTAAATGTCCAGTCTTAATTCTGGTCCACTAATTTTAATCCCTAACCTTTCTTTTTCTTTTATTCCAAAAATAATATCTGAATGCAAAGGTAATATTATTTTAATTCTCATTATAATAAATACTTGAGACACCTCATAACCAATTATAAACTGTTGATTATATCCAATTCATTTAACAAATATTTTTGCATTTGTAAGGAGGGGGCAACTATAAATTTCACCTCCATTTCTCATATAAGAACTGAAATTTTGTCCTCTGAATCTAGTCAAATCATTTTATGGAGGATGACTGAAGACTGAAACCTCCTTAAGCTATTCTGCTTATAACTCTGACTTTGAAGGCTGATAAAGTGATTCATTCAGGCTGCTGTAGAAACTGAATAACGGCTCGGCGTGCTGGATTAGGATGTGACACAATATCCTGTGTGAGGGCATAGATCTCAAGCAGGAGAAGAAGAGCATCAGTGCTTTGATATTGCTGTTAAGAGACTTAGATTTATTATTAAACCCTCCTTGGATGGAAAGACCAATGGTAAATTCATCAAGAAGCCTACAAGCATTCTTGAAGTGAGTTATTTCTCTGCATCTCAAACCAGAGTCTCATATAAGCATCAAAGTTAGCCAAGATAAAATGCCAAAGATATGAACATGAGAAATGTATAGGTGCAAGTAAGTGATGTCATTAACCTGAAAAGATAGCCTTCTACTTAAGATGACCTTCTAACCAGATGATTTTTGTAACCTAGATTTTTCACCTTAATAGTCCTATTTGCTTCCTACCTGTCTAAATGCTGATTTGGTTTTCATTCATATATGCCAGAAAATAAACCTGAGAACAATATTTCTTAACTTTTAACATCAATTCTCAACAATATTTCTTAACTTTTAGACATCAGGAAAAAATTATAGTAAACTTCTGCTTCTGTCAGGAGAAAGCTCCTATTAACTTTTCTTAGAAAGAAGCTGAAATATCACTCTGAAGACAACCATATATCCAAGTGACATCTTGAAATGGTCCAAGACCCTTGATAATAACTAGTTCTAGAATTTGGGTTGCAAGGCAGAGACAGGAATAGTTACCCCACATGTGACACCTAGAAGAGAAGGAAGTTCTATAGAGTTCTGACATCCCATCATGGAGACTAAGTCAGCAACCATGCTGATGTTGATATGATAAATGTAAGTGATAGGAGGCTAGGGAGGAAAGGAAACACACAATGCTTAGTAAGGAAACACACCATACTTAGTATAGAATTGGCATACAGAACAGAGAAAGGATGTCCTGAATTAATTCAACAGGTACAGGTTTTGTGACTCCACCCCCACCCCAGATACTGGAACTACAAATCACATCAGTACCAAAGAGAAGCACACTTGGACCTGAGGGTGGAGTTAAGCAGCTAGGTTTGGATATAAAAGTGGGCATGAGGGCTTAGGGGGACTCTCTTGGCCTCATGGCTCACAGCTTGTCTCTTGGCTCTTCACCAGCTTTTGGCATGCTAATAGGGTTCTAGGTTAGGCCAACTGGTAGGATGCATTAATCAACCTCTCTTTCCATGAGTTATTCTTTCCCTTTTTCTCTTATAAATAAACCTATTATTAACCTTATTGTGTGTGCCTGTAGTTGAATCTTAAGTGCATGGGTGAGGGCAGTTACCCTGTGACACATTGTATGCACCATCTGACAAGCAATTTGTTTTCTTAAAAACTCTTATTTTAAACTGAGACTCCTGCCCCAATGATATCTAAAGGAGTGCTGTGCATTTATGTCATCAGATGCACCAAGGTTAAGATAACCAAGATACTAGTAGGAAGTTGTGGGGGCTGAACATGATGAGTGACAGGAAAATCAACATGCCCGCTGGGTTGTTCTGATGGACTGTTAGCTTATGGCTATATTTATTTAACTCACTATATAAAGACCTGCTCAAGACAAGGCTCTATGCCCACCATTCTCTCATCTCAATGGCCTTAGCAGAGTGCTCTACAGAGAAAAATTCTCCCTAGTTCTCAGATCCGTGGTTAGCAATCTGAAAAATAAAAGTGTTTATAGATTCAATTCCTGTCTGTTTATTGGCTTTTTGGTAGTGACAGTCTTCAGAACCCAGCATTTCTGGTAACATAAGGACTAGGAGTCAGGCAAAATCAGTGTGAACAGGGTTGGATGTAAAGTAAGCAAGGTCATAGATTTTAATGAAAGTAAAAGGAATTAAATTCAGAAAAATGGGCCCTAACTAACTTTCAATTAGATATGAAGGCAGACAAAAACTTATAGATATTATTAATATATTTATTAGAATACATACTAATTTATATACAGAATAATACATGTTACTTAAGGGCTATCAAACATTTATGTCCTTAAAATCATCTAGCTTTCTTTGCAAATCATATTCCTATTCCTAATATGTTAGTGTGCCTTTGTCTAATGTAACAATAGCATTTCATACCCTGGATGTGGATGATTGGTCCAGTAGCATACACTTGACCCAAAACCAGGCTATTTGTTGTCTGGTCAGCATTCAATGAAAATACATTTCTTAAAAATAAATAAATAAATAAATAAATTGGCCATATGTCTACCTTTATAAACATTTAATCAGTGAGTAGAAGTTGCTAGAGCTGATATTTCCATGTCATACTTAGATAACTAAGTAAAGGAAGTTATTCTACATGTAAGGAAAATAGACGAGGACTAAGACATTATAGATACAAGAAGCTGCCTTCCTGGGCAACCAATAATTTAACAAGTTTGCTTATAATTTGTATAAAATTGTACATACTGTATTTAGGAAGTCTCCATATTTTTACATCAAACCCATTCCTCTTTATTTGAACTTCCATGTCTTGCACCCCAAAAGGCTTTTGTTAGAAGGTATTATTATTATTATTATTGAAATTTTTACACATTATCTCTAGTATTTTCAGAAGACCCTGAAGAATCAGAAGAGTCATCTAAAGAGTAGGAAAAGGAGATTAGAGGAGATGCTAAAAATAAAAATTGTCCACATTAGTATTATCATGGACATTATTCCTTTACTTTCTGAAATAGTCTTGCCTATGTATATATACATTTCATATAAAATTTTATAAAATATTGTACCTTCGGCCCTCCCTGGTGGCGCAGCGGGTTAAAGCACAGCACAAAGAAGCTTAAGCCACTTCCGCATGAGTTCGATCCCGCCTGCCGGGAAGGTGACCACATGGCGAGGCAGACC